>NW_027361684.1:37927500-38245000 GCF_039654945.1 Dendrobates tinctorius
TGAAAAAAAAATATAACATTTATTTAAATTATTTTTTAGTTGCTGGAAACTGGGGGGTGTGGAGGGATGAGGAACGGCTTTGGGTGGAGTAAGGGGTTCTAGGGGAAGGAGGAACCAAAGAAGTGGGGGAAGGGAGCTGAGGCAAGGAAAGTTGTGAAGTGGGAGGTGAGGGAGGAGGGAGGGTAAGAGTCCTCCTCTTTGTTTTTTTAGGACGGTGGCCCGTCGTCTTCCTGCTGTCCTCGCTTGAGCCTGAGGACTGGCTAGACCCCGGGGACCGCCTTGAGCCTCTGGACCGCCTTGAGCCTCTGGACTGCCTTGAGCCTCTGGAACGCCTGGAGGCTGGGGACTGGCTGGAGCTGGGGGACCGCCTGGCACTTGTTGACCGCCTGCCAGGATATTGTTCCAGCTGTGGCATGCTGGAGGTGGTGGATGTCCTGGCAGGGGCCGTAAATATTGAATGCGGGTCCCCCAGCTGATGCTGCTCCGAGGTGGTGGTGGTGGTGGTGGTGGTGGCGGTCCATGCAGGCGTGGTGGCTGTGGCGGTCCATACCGGGGTGGTCCTCCCGCTGGTGGTGGTGGTTGCGGCGCTCAAGGCAGGGGTGGTGACGACGGGCCATCCAGTGGTGGTGGCGGCAGCAGTGGTGGGCCAGGCAGGAGCAGCGCTTGGCATGGTGTTGGCGGGTAAGTGTCCAGCTGCACTCGGACTTGGGGCGGTATATTGGTGTCCGGCGAGGCTTGGAAGTGTGGTGGCTGTGCAGTGATATGCAGCAGAAGTAGGTAATGCTGTAAAACGAGTCAGTGGTGGCACCGGTGGAAATGCCACCACTGACTGCTGCATAATCCTACTCTGCTGCATAGCCTGCATAAAAGCATTGTTGCAGGCCTGCATGACAGTCAACTGGAGGTCAGGGGTAAGGTGTTCCGCCGTGTCCCGAGCTATTTGGGTATAAAAATGATGCGCTGGTCTGGCGAGGTCGACTTCCAGGCGCTCAAGGCGACCCTCGATAGACTTGTAGCGTTGGTCCAAAAGGAGGAAACCACTCTCAAGTCTATCGGAGAGTGCCTTGAGGCTACTCTGAAAGACCGAGCTCAATTCAACGAACTCGGGCATGAGAGGCCTGTCCAAGGTCCTCTGCCGCTGCTGGCGGGAAGTGCCCGCAAAACCAGTGGCAGAGACCTGGGACAGGGGAACACCTGAGCGACCATCTTCCTGGTCTCCAGATGACTGTGGTGCAGACCTGCAAGGTGCTTCCTCGCTGATGGATGGCTGGGAGGGGTCCGGGGCAGCTTGATGAAGGACCGCTTCGGGACCAGGTTGCAGGGTGCTGCTCCAGGTGCTGTGAAAAGAAAAGAAAGAAATTACTACCATAAATTAACAATCGCCAACTCCTGTGGAATAGAAAAGCACAGAATAAAACACAATACAACTAGAAAATACTTACGTTCGGGAGGCAAGGACCGGTCTTAAAAATGCCAAGGCACGATGGTATCGGTACTTCGTGCCGGTCCTTGCCGCAGCACCACTGCGAACCTTATTCTCCTGACGGATATCCCTGTTGAAGCGGTCCTTCATCGAGCGCCAACGGGTTCTGACTTTGTTCACTGTGATGAAAAAAAAAAAAAAAAGAAAAAAAGTAAGACTATGCACTGGAGGCTGTGATCATCCAACTGTGTGTGATGATAGAAACTCCATGGAGTTAATAGCATCACACACAGTTGGGTGATCCCGGCCAAGATCACTGCTGCATCACACTGCATTTAAATACTTACGAAAATCCTTGCGGACCCGGGGAGAGGCGTTGTCCCAGCCATCCATCAGCGATGCGGCCACCTCGTTCCAGAGCCGCCGGATCACCACGTTGTCCGAGTGCAGTTGGTGACGGGTGTCCCACAACGGGACTCGCTCCTGGACTAGACGGATGAGCTCGTCGTTGTCCAGGGCGAGGTCCTCCTCCCGCTGTGGAGCCTAGAAAAGAAAGACAAACATTAATCTTTGAAAGATTTTTAAAAAAAAAATATCGATAACTAGCTGAAGAGCCCGGCGCTGCCCGGGCATAGTAACTAACTGTGGTTAGTTATATAAATTTAAAATTATCCTCCATCCCATAGTCCCGTGCCCATATTCCATCATACATATCCTCCATCCCATAGTCCTGTGCCCATATACCCATCATACATATTCGCCATCTCATATGCCTGTGCCCATATACACATGATACATGTTCGCCATCCCATAGTCCCGTGCCCATATACCATCATACATATCCTCCATCCCATGCCCATATACCCATCATATATATCCTCCATCCCATAGTCCCGTGCCCATATTCCATCATACATATCCTCCATCCCATAGTCCTGTGCCCATATACCCATCATACATATTCGCCATCTCATATGCCTGTGCCCATATACACATGATACATGTTCGCCATCCCATAGTCCCGTGCCCATATACCATCATACATATCCTCTATCCCATGCCCATATACCCATCATATATATCCTCCATCCCATAGTCCCGTGCCCATATACCCAAACAAACAAACATACACACACACACACACAAACACACACACACACACACACACTTTGAGCCCTAGATATTGATAAACAATCCATGAAAAAATTATTTGTTTTAAATGGAAATAAATGGAAAAAAAACAACAAACATCGAAAAAAACAACCATGAAAATTTAAAAAAAAAAAACTAAAAAATACCAAAAAAAAAAAAAAAAAAAAAACCAGACTAGAAAATAAGTAAAAAAAAAAAAAAAACAGTCCGTCTGTACTTACATCACGTCTACCCGCCCGCACTTGGCCTTGCTGCTCCTGCCGTTCCTCCGGTGGTGGTGGCGTGATGGAGGATGAGCTCTGAAAATTAAACCAAAAAAATTAATCACATGTGTTTATTTTTTCAAATCCATACGGAAGCATAGTACTCACTTCTTCTGCCTCTTGCCCTGTCCCGGGGACATATTCTTCACCAGATGAAGACATGCTGCAATAAAAAAAAAAAGAGACATAAGTACATAGAAATGTATTGAAATTTCAGCCAGACATTAGGTTTTTCATACTTACATTGGTGCAGCTTGTGCTGTGTGTCCACTAGTGAGCAATCCTTAAAGTATTGTGGAATCCCAGTGCCCACACCATTTTATCACCTTGGTTCAATTTTTTTTTTTTACTGTCTAGACCAAATTTCAGTCATGTTTATGTAAAAAACGCATGCGCATAAAAACGCAAGACCATGCGCAAGTATTGCGCTCCCATAGGCTCCAATGTGGTGTTTTTGCGCATTCCGTGCGCATTCCGTGCGCATGCGTTGTTTTAACGAGACAGGGCGGAACCAAAAATGCAACATGTTGCGTCTGACGCGCCTGGCGCAAAAGACAAAAAAACGCATGCGCACGAAAGCGCAAATATGCGCAAGACCATGCGCACATCATGTAAAATATAGGTGCGCAGTGCGCATGCGCACTGGTGCGCCCGATGCGCTGCGCACAAAAGCGCTAATGTGAAACCAGCCTTACTATACCAGTCACATAAGAAATTATATATGTGCATATACAATTATACAAATAAATTATAAATAGCACAAAGGATTTAATATATTATGATCTCACTGTCAGATCACTAGAATTTGTAAGATATACTGATCTGATGTATATATTTATTACTTCTGACAAAAATATATAAATAATATATATAAAAAAATTATATATATAAAAAGTGTAAATAATGTAGTGGATAACAAAATGCTAGTGCATAAAAAGGTACGTTTATAGTGCCAACCAAATTTGCATTAAGAAAAATAATTAATCAATGTGCATAAATAAAAAGATCCACAGTGAAGTGCAATGAAGAGCCAAATGTGCTATAATATATATATGAATAAATTACCTGTTGGTGATATAGTGAAAGGTCCCCGAGTGGCGGTGCCAGGCACTCCCCGACGCGCATTTTGGAACCAGCGTCCTTCGTCAGGGGCGCCTCCTTCGTCAGTATTGAGTAGACGCACCCTTTTGAGATAGTACAGCCATGAGTCTTCTTGGGAATGATGCAACAAGTTTTTCACACCTGGATTTGGGGATCCTCTGCCATTCTTCCTTGCAGATTCTCTCCAGTTCCGTCAGGTTGGATGGTGACAGTTGGTAGACAGCTATTTTCAGGTCTCTCTAGAGATGCTCATTTGGGTTTAGGTCAAGGCTCTGGCTGGCCAGTCCAGAATGGTCAGAAAGTTGTTCTGAAGCCACTCCTTTGTTATTTTAGCTATGTGCTTAGAGTCATTGTCTTGTTGGAAGGTGAACCTTCAGCCAAGTCAGTTCGGTCAACACCATAACTGCCCTGGGGCCTAGCTCTACCCATGCATCACCAACTGCCCCAGTGGATATGAACTGCAGCGTCGGCCATATTATCATTGCCAAACAAAATGGGTGGCATCACAAATTACTCCCCTATAAACTTCTCCCTTCATCATTTTATTGCACGCCCAGGGCCCTGGACCGGGTCACCACTGCCGTGACATCCCCTGAAGAACTGACCGGCCCGGACCGAGTATCCCCCAGCCCTAGTGGGCGCCGCATCAGGGCTCTTACTGGGCCAGTCAAGAATGGTCACAGAGTTGTTCTGAAGCCACTTCTTTGTTATTTTAGCTGTGTGCTTAGGGTCATTGTCTTGTTGGAAGGTGAACCTTCGGCCAAGTCTGTGGTCCAGAGCACTCTGGAAGAGGTTTTCATTCAGTATATGTCTGTACTTGGCCGCATTCATGTTTCCTTCAATTGCAACCAGTCATCCTGTCCCTGCAGCTGAAAAACACCCCAATAGCATGATGCTGCCACCTCCATGTTTCACTGTTGGGAATGCATTGGGCAGGTGATGAGCAGTGGCTGGTTTTCTCTCACATACCTCTTAGAATTAACACCAAAAAGTTTTATCTTTCATCAGACCAGAGAATCTTATTTCTCATAGTATGGGAGTCCTTCATGTGTTTTTCAGCAAACTCTTTGCTGGCTTTCATATGTCTTGCACTGAGGAGAGGCTTCCGTCGGGCCACTCTGCCATAAAGGCTCAACTGGAGGAGGGCTGCAGTGATAGTCGACTTTGTGGAACTTTCTCCCATCTCCCTACTGCATCTGTGGAGCTCAGCCACAGTGATATTTGGGTTCTTCTTTACCTCTCTCACCAAGGCTCGTCTCCCAAGATGGCTCAGTTGGGCTGGATGGCCAGGTATAGGAAGACTTCTAGTGACCCCAAACTTCTTCCATTTAAGGATTATGGAGGAGATTGTGTTCTTAGGAACCTTGAGTACTGCAGAAATTCTTTTGTAACCTTGGCCAGATCTGTGCCTTGCCACAATTCTGTCTCTGAGCTCCTTGGCCAGTTCTTTTGACCTCATGATTCTCATTTGATCTGACATGCACTGTGAGCTGTGAGGTCTTATATAGATTGGTGTGTGCCTTTACAAATCAAGTCCTATCAGTTTAAACACAGCTGGACTCCAATGAAGAAGGAGTAGACCCATCTCAAGGAGTTTCAGAATGAAATGGACAGCATGTGACTTAAATATGAGTGTCTGAACAAAGGGAAAAATTTCTACATTGGGTGCAGAGTGTACATTAATGAGAAAAAAAGAACTTTTTTCAATTTACCAAATGGCTGCAATGAAACAAAGCGTGACAAACTTAAAGGAGTCTGAATACTTTTCGTACCCATATTATTGTATATTGGACTCCGTGGGTGGTGTTAGTGATGAAGGAGTCATCATGGACACTATCTCTGTGCACTGCAGGTGCTGTCCAGCCAGGGATTAACCTGGCTCAGACCTATGGTTATGAATGTATGTGCTATCCAGCCTCCAGCCGGTGTAATAATATCTCTGCTTTGGCAAAAGAGGCAGGACCACATCCTAATTACGGTAATCTCATAAAATCATAGAATGTTAGAATTAGAAGAAACCTCAAGGTCATCGTGTCCAACCTCATGCTCAATGCAGGATTCACTAAACCATCTCAGACAGATGTCCGTTCCGCCTCTGTCTAAAAACTTCCATTGAAGGAGAACTCACCACCTCTTGTGGCAGCCTATTCCACTCATTGATCACTGTCAAAAAGCTTTTTCTAATATATAATCTGTTTCTTCTCCCTTTCAGTTTCATTCCATTGCTTGTCGAGTTTCCATGTGCAAATGAGAATAAGGATGATCCCTCTACACTGTGATCTCCCAGCATTGTGCTGGTAGTTGCCATACACTGAGGTCAGTTGCTTCAGACAGTTCTTGTGCTGTTCCTGTGGATATCCTGTTACTGACCTCACTTTTACCTGACCTTGATTTATCAGTTGTCCATCCCTAGTCTGATATCATCTTGTCTGACTCTTCTCTTAAATGACCTCCCTGTATCTGACACGGGCTTCCACTCTGACTTCAATTTTGTTTTCCATTTCTGTATCTGGTTTTGTCATTCTTAATACCGACCTGGCTTTGTTTGAGCATCTATGCTGCAGGCTCGATCCCCTGGGCATCAGACATTCAGTAGATGTAACCAATGGTACCCTGTTCTAAATCTGTATCCCTCAATAGAAGTAAAAAATTGTAGGGCATGTTCCTCTGGGATCTGTTAGCTGGAGTGACTTGAGCCAAGCCTGTCCAATGTAGCCTTTTTGGGCTGACAGTGTCACAGGTTTTCCGTGACAGAGAGGAGCTAGAAGACAGCAGCTTCTGATTTCACCTATTCCTGCACTGATTAGGAGCACTTCACATTCATATTAAATGATGCAAGTTTCTTTTAAAGGGAATCTGTCACCTACTTTTGGCGGGCTATTTAAATGAGGTCTGTCCGGTCCGATGGGCGGTGTTTTCGATCTTTGCCGACTGCCCATCCTTGGCCGCCGTCCGCAATTTTTTCATGAATAGGAGTAGGTGTCCGCCATCTGTCGCGCGTGCGCTAAGCATTCTTGGCTCGCGCACGCGCAGTATGCTTTACCCAACTGTGGGCAAAGCCGAAAAGCCTTACTGCGCATGCGACGGTTAACTAGGCCCCGGAACACAGCAAAATACATTTAAATAGCCCGCCAAAAGTAGGCGATTCCCTTTAACAGTGGATGGGTCAGTCTGCTCTGTTGAGAGCTCCTTGAAGCTTTCCTGCATTAAGGCTCAGCTGTGCACTGTGCCACTCCCATAGCCTATATAATATGGACCCTGGCTAGCACTCATTGTCAGAGTAGCTTTTGCTGCATGTCTGGTGGTTGTTGGTGGGTATTATTTGAGAAGGCATTTGATGGATTTATCTGTGACTGTTGCTAGGTTTAGAGTGTGTGAAAATTCCCTTTCTTCTACTTTGGTTATGCTTCATCCTCCACCCCCCGATGCATTCCTCTGTTATCTGTGTGAGTATATTTGTATGTTTGGTATTTTCTGTTATCTCTGTTCATATTACCTTGTTAGTTTGTTAGTCTGGTTGGTATATTATGGTACACTACTACTCCCCTCTTCCTTGGGTGGAGTATGGGTTCAGATTGAAGGAGGATACAGGAGCTAAGGCAAGGTACGTGGCCCCGGCGTCTTCACCATCAGAAGTAATCCAGGGAACAGGGCAAGCTAGGGCACCCATAGAGGTAGGGACAATGAAGGAGCCCCTGGTTCCGGGACACCCGGCAAAAGAGTTGTGACAGACAGCTTCTGATAGACTTTACGAAGCTAATGCATATTTACCTTATAATTTGGCTCTTCTTTTCCACCAGTGCTGCCAAGTACTACACCAGTTTCTTTTCTTCCTATTCTGTAGATGATGAGCATTTTATGTCTGCAACCAATAACTGGTACAATGCCAATAAATGGCTGCTGTGGCCACATGTCCACACTGCCAGAACAGCAAGTACAGGATCCAAAAGGGGACACAGGCAATGCTGGAAGAGACAAAGCAGGGGACTGGTAATGTTTTTCTTTTTGAACATGGCAAGCTCCTGGGGATTTAAAGAATTAGTCAGAAGGGATGGACAATTACTTTAATTCAGTAGAACGTTGTGAGAATAAAGCTGCAAAATTATATTAATTAAAATTCGTACATTGCACTGTGTATGTTTTCCCCTTGCTTATGTGAGATTAAGAGAGCATTTGTGAGCCATGGTCAAATGTGAGGGAATACATGCTGCAGAGATTAATGAAAATGTAATAACTGCCTACATTATTAAAGGAATGTAACAATATTAATTTACTTGTCAAGAAAAATCTTACATACAAAATGCACACTACAGAACCTCAGGTAACCTGCCTCTCTGAAGATCTGTCTAATAGGCTTATGCATGTATACACTGCTCAAAAAATAAAGGGAACACTTAAACAACAGAATATAACTCCAAGTAAATCAAACTTCTGTGAAACCAAACTGTCCACATAGGAAGCAACACTGATTGACAATCAATTTCACATGCTGTTGTGCAAATGGAATAGACTGATGGAAATTATTGGCAATTATCAAGACACCCTCAATAAAGGAGTGGTTCTGCAGGTGGGGACCACAGACAACATCTCAGTACCAATGCTTTCTGGTTGATGTTTTGGTCACTTTTGAATGTTGGTTGTGCTTTCACACTCGTGGTAGCATGAGACGGACTCTACAACCCACACAAGTGGCTCAGGTAGTGCAGCTCATCCAGGATGGCACATCAATGCGAGCTGTGGCAAGAAGGTTTGCTGTGTCTGTCAGCATAGTGTCCAGAGGCTGGAGGCGCTACCTGGAGACAGGCCAGTACACCAGGAGACATGGAGGGGGCAGTAGGAGGGCAACAACACAGAGCAGGACCACTACCTCCGCCGTTGTGCAAGGAGGAACTGGAGGAGCACTGCCAGACCCTTGCAAAATGACCTCCAGCAGACCACAAATGTGCAGGTGTCTGCACAAATGGTTAGAAACCGACTCCATGAGGATGGTCTGAGGGCCCGAAGTCCACAGATGGGGGTTGTGTTCACAGCCCAACACCATGCAGGACGCTTGGCATTTGCCACAGAACACCAGAATTGGCAAATTCGCCACTGGCGCCCTGTGCTCTTCACAGATGAAAGCAGGTTCACACTGAGCACATGTGACAGAGTCTGGAGATGCCATGGAGAGCGATCTGCTGCCTGCAACATCCTTCAACATGACCGGTTTGGCAGTGGATCAGTAATGGTGTGAGGTGGCATTTCTTTGGAGGGCCGCACAGCCCTCCATGTGCCCGCCAGAGGTAGCCTGACTGTCATTAGGTACCGAGATGAGATCCTCAGACCCCTTGTGAGACCATATGCAGGGGCAGTTGGCCCTGGGTTCCTCCTAATGCAGGACAATGCCAGACCTCATGTGGCTGGAGTGTGTCAGCAGTTCCTGCAAGATGAAGGCATTGAAGCTATGGACTGGCCCACCCGTTCCCCAGACCTGAATCCGATTGAGCACATCTGGGACATCATGTCTCACTCCATCCACCAACATCATGTTGCACCACAGACTGTCCAGGAGTTGGCGGATGCTTTAGTCCCGGTCTGGGAGGAGAGCTCTCAGGAGACCATCCTCCGCCTCATCAGGAGCATGCCCAGGCGTTGTAGGAAGGTCAAACAGGCACATGGAGGCCAAACACACTACTGAGCATCTTTTCCTTGTCATGAGGCATTTCAATTGAAGTTGGATCAGCCTGTAATTTGATTTTCCACTTTCCACCCTGTGCTCGGCGATTTGTCTCAGTACACTTTCTCGTTCGAGATGTTTTTCCACTGTCTCTTTTATTAACTGTATCTCATGATCTTGTTCCCTTTTGGCCAGCACGTGTCGCACCGCTACTTCTTTGATTATATTGTCAAAGGGTACCACTGGGTCAGTCCCGTCAGCCGAGTGAACCGTCCCATTACCGTTTAACCGTGTGTCTAGTCTAGTCGTCTCATCTCCCAGCCCACCATCCGTCATATCACGAGACCTCAGGTCCGTAAGTTGGGCAGACGTACTTATTCTTCCGGTCAGTTCTACCTCTGACCTGTCCACGTCAGGAGCCGTCACTGTCTCAGTGTCTGCTGGCCCCACAGTCGAAACATCTCCATCGTCCGACCATACGTCATCAAACAAAACAAGGTCCCGGCCCCTCTCGAAGGCATAGACTAAGTCCTGTGGTATCCCGCCCCCTTGGCACTCACCACCTTTGGTCCCCTCAAACATTACTCTGTCTACGGCATAGTTCACCGTGACCCCATGTTTACAGCGAACCCTGGCGTTTTTCTCGGTCAGAGATAAAACGAGAGGAGTTCCTGTCAGAGTCACCTGACTCTCTGAGTCCAGTCTACTCCTTCCCGGTGCAGCATCACGGTACACACCTGTGGCCCGTCATTATCTGGAAAATACATGCCGCACTCCTCAAAACTCATACAGACACACTGCGATTCCCCAAACATATCCCCTGAGGCAACCAGTGCTGCCATTTCCTGAACCACCCCAATTTGGGTCACTGCCCCCTCCCGGTACTCCACCCCAATTTGGGTCACCGCCCCCCTCTGGGACTCCACATCTTTTTGGGTTACCACCTCAATTTGGGTCACCGCCCCCTTCTGGGACTCCACCCCCTTTTGGGCTACCACCCCGATTTGGGCCACCGCCCCCTTTCGGAATTTCCCCATGTCTGTTATACCGGTCTTCTCAGACCACAGTTCACACAACACAGTTTATGTCTTTTAACGATACCACACAAGTCCTTGCTGGCACCACCATAGCTCCTGCTGTCACCGTGTCAACTACGTAACCCCGCCGAGTTACAGGAAACCGCTTGTCCCCTTCATAACCCCGCCGAGTTACAGGAAGCCGCTTGTCACCTTCTTGACTCCCACTCAGCCACCGCAGGCTGAGTTGAGAAAAGAAAAAAACTCACCACACAAAACTCACATATCCTGTCTGTGTGCTCTTCAGGACGTACCGTCTCCGCCTGAGACCGTTCAACACACAGGGCGCACCGGGTGCTATTCAGGGAGCTGTCTCTCTTCCCAGGGTTTCCCAACACACCGGCCTCACCAGGTCCAGGGGCTCAGCGGGTGCTCTTCAGGACATCCATCTGCGCCTAAGGCTGCCCAACATTCACGCCTCACCAGGTCCAAGGTCATACCACGTTCTCCAGGGATACGATTCTTCTCCTAGAATCTCCCAACACTGACCCTCCAGGACCTTGCTCACTGAACCCTCCAGACACACAGTCTTACTCACTGACCCAGGTCAGTACAACACGAACACCTGTCCGTTAACTGTGTCAGACACACAGGTCCTTGGGTACCTCTTCTCCACAGAGGCACCCAATAGCAATCACCAGTCTCTTTCTCACTGACCCCGGTCAGTACAACATGGCTTTCACGGCCGTCACCTGCTGGCCGCGCAGGTTCTCGGACCCCTCTACCGCACAGGTGTCCTATAAGTCTCTTCCACTGACCCCAGCAGATCACATGGCTTTCAAGACCGTCAACCCTCCTGGCTCAGCGTTGCTAGCACTACACCATGTGCTGTTGGAAACCGTTGCCCTTAGCAACCGAATTTTGCAGTCCTCTTCCGTTGCTCCTAGCAACAAGGCTACAACATTGCCCATAGCATTCTCCACCAATTGTGAGGTAGCGCTGTCATCTAAGTAGGGGATACTCGCTAGGCAGTGAATAAAACACATCCGGCACCAGGTTTTCATCAACCATAACATAGTCCATGCAGTTTATTCTTCCATCATAAACCCACAGCAGCAATATAAACTCCACATTACAGCATAGCGTCCATTATAGAGCTTCACTCTGGATATCCTGTACTCACACAGGTTATGCAAATGTCCACTACACAGGCTCTTCAGCCTCAGCGTTATCTCACCCCGTCAGGGTCAGCTCACGGTTCCTTCACCATGCGGCAGACGTCTGTTATGAATGGGTCACCGAGGAGGAAAAAACCTAAACATGCTAAGCCCAGAAAAACCAGAGAGGTTGGTAACTATGCAGATTGCAGATCCCTGATTCTAACCACACAACTAGCAGCAGCCGTGGAGTGTTCCTACGATGAACCTAGACGCACAGGGAAAGAAGGCACAGGGATTCATTTTAGAAGTCACAGGGTCTTTTTGAGACAAAACAGCTCCTGCACCAATCTCAGAAGCATCTACCTCCACCTGAAATGGAAGTGAGACATCAGGTTGCCGTAAAACCGGAGCTGAAGTAAATCTCCGCTTAAGCTCCTGAAATGCTGAGACAGCCTCAGGAGACCAATTCAGCACATCAGCGCCCTTCTTGGTCAGATCAGTCAGTGGTTTGACAATACCAGAAAAATTACCTATAAATTTACGATAGAAATTAGCAAAACCCAAAAACTTCTGGAGGGCCTTCAAAGAAGTAGGCTGAGCCCAATCATAAATGGCCTGTACCTTGGCCGGGTCCATTTCAATAGTCAATGGAGACAAGATAAATCCCAAAAATGAAATCCTCTGTACACCAAAGAGGCATTTCGATCCCTTAACAAACAGGGAATTCTCCCTCAAAATCCGGAACACAGTCCGGACGTGTTCCACATGAGAATCCCAATCACTAGAAAAGATCAAAATATCATCCAGATAGATGATCAAAAACTTATCCACAAAGTCTCGTAAAATATCATTCATAAAGGAGTGGAAGACAGAATGGGTATTAGTGAGCTCAAAAGGCATCACCAGGTACTCAAAATGTCCCTCCGGTGTATTAAGCGCCGTCTTCCATTCATCCCCGTGCTTGATGCGAATAAGATTATACGCCCCCCTGAGGTCAAGCTTAGTAAACCAGCAGGCACTCTTAACTCTGGAGAATAAATCAGACATCAGAGGTAACGGGTACTGATATTTAACCGTCATCTTGTTAAGTGAACGATAATCAATACACTGTCTTAATGAACCATCTTTCTTGGCCACAAAAAAAACCCAGCACCTAAAGGTGACGAGGATGGTCTAATATGACCCTTCTCCAACGACTCTTTAATATAGGATCGCATAGCATCATGTTCGGGTACTGATAAGTTGAAAAGCTCCTATGAGGAGGCAAAGATGCAGACTTACTCTCACTAAATACATCAGAAAAATCGGCCAGATAATCAGGAATATCATGAGACTGAGGAGAGGTGGAGAAAACAGGAGCGTCCCTAAGAACACACTGACAACCCCAACTCACCACAGGCCCAGATTTCCAATCCAAAACTGAATTATGAGTTTGCAACCAGGGAAATCCCAGAACAATAGTATCATGCAAATTATGCAGCACCAACAATTTACAATTTTCTTGGTGGTCTGGGGTAACTCGCATTATCACCTGGGTCCAAAACTGAGGTTTATTCTCCGCCAAAGGAATAGCATCAATACCCCTCAAAGGAATAGGTGTCCTCAGAGGCGTCATGGAAAAACCACAACGTTTAGCAAAGTCCAAATCCATCAGATTCAACGCTGCTCCTGAATCCACAAAAGCCTTAGTGGAAAACGTAGATAAGGAGCAGATTAGAGTAATTGCCAAAAGGAACTTAGGTTGTACACTGTCCACAGCAAATGTGTGTGCAAAACGTTTCTCTCATTTTGGGCAGACAGAAATAGTATAGAGGCATCTCCACAGAAAAAACACAGCTTATTACGCCTTCTAAACTCCTGATGTTGCACCCTAGACAAAACCCCATCACATTGCATAGGTTCAGACGTTTGTTCAAAAGGTGGCAGCGCCTCCCGTGTAATTTTATGTTCACGTAAACGCCGATCAACTTGAATGGCTAATGACATGGAATCATCCAGACCAGAGGAAACAGGAAATCCTACCATAATATCTTTCATGGTCTCTGATAAACCCTTCCGAAAGAGAGCTGCCAAAGCACTATCATTCCATGTAGTAAGGACCTCCCACTTTCAGAATTTTTGACAGTATAACTCTGCAGAATCCTGACCCTGGTTTAATGCCAACAGGGTTCTCTCAGCTTGATCAACAGTATTAGGTTCATCATACAACAAACCCAAGGCTTGAAAAAATGCATCCACATTAGTCAGAATAGGATTTTCAGGTGTCAGAGAAAAAGCCCAATCCTGGGGATCGCCGCGCAGCAAGGAGATGACAATTTTAACCTGCTGCGCAGAGCTCCCCGATGAGTTAGGCTTCAAGGCAAGAAATAATTTACAATTATTCTTAAAATTCAGAAATTTAGACCGATCCCCAGAAAACACATCAGGAGTAGGGATCTAAGGTTCAGCAGCATGTGACTGAATGAGGTAGGTGGAAATTCCCTGCACTTCAGCAGAAAGTTGCTCCACACGATCAGACAATTGCTTAATCTCCATTAGGGGAAAAAATCCTCCTACGGCCCCAGAGAAAAAGAGGAAAAAATATATATAAAAAAAAATTCTGACACTTTTTTTTTTAACAACTTTTTCCTGCTTTTGAGCACCCTAGAATCTGCGGTATGGCTGGTGATTCTGTTATGAATGGGTCACCGAGGAGGAAAAAACCTAAACATGCTAAGCCCAGAAAAACCAGACAGGTTGGTAACTATGCAGATTTCAGATCCCTGATCCTAACCACACAACTAGCAGCAGCCGTGCAGTGTTCCTACGATGAACCTAGACGCCTCGTCACGGCCGGAGGACTAAATAAGCCTAAAGCAAGAAAAGGGGAAAACTAACTGCCTCAGAGCAGACCCCAAAGGAATAGACAGCCCCCACACATGTATTGACGGTGAAACAAGATCAAAACACAAACACAGGCAGGAAAATAGGCTGAGCAAACAATGGGGCCCAAACTAACTAGAAAGGAGAGGAAAGGAAAGACACTGTCTGCAATCTGCCCAAAACCCTACAAAATAATGTCCAACACTTCTGATAACAAAATTAACCCTGAAGTCACTAGACTTCTCCCACTATATCAGCACTCTGAAATATTCTGAGACAGAGCAAAAATAGGCCAATCTAATAAGGGACAAAAAGCAAATCGGTAAATACAGATAAATAAGAGTGGAAATTAAGCACAGCCCCAGCCGGGGCTGGCTGACCACACAAAAAACTGAATAGAACAACAAAATCAAGTGTGAACATTAGCAGAGAAACTTAGCTTGAGCTGACTGGAACAGAGCTGAGAACCAATACCTGACAAGCAGAAGGAATCACCAGCACCAGAGTAGGGGGCCGGATGTCTTAAATCCAATCTGAGATTCCTGAGGTCCAATCGTCATCCTCATTATCAGGTGGCAGAGCTCTACTGATTAAATCAGCCTCACTACCTCCTGTTACCACCAGAGGGAGCCTGGAAGGAGAGCTTACAACTGGTAGACCAGAAAATGAACTCACAACAGACGTCCATTCCCTCCAGGGAATTCCCAGACACGTGCAGCCATTCAACACAGCGTTCCCTGCTGTCAGGAAGACGCCCCCATCTCTCTCTCAGACAGGGCCTTCCAAACTGGACCAACCAGGTCCCAGCATTCACCACATGTGACCTACCCTGGCCACATTATATGGTCCATAGCCACGCCCACTGGGTCACATGACTATGACCTCATCACAGGTCCTTCAACCACTCACACTCTTTACAACAGTGTTCTTTAAACACACCCCCTGGGTGGGTTTGCAGGTAACTAGGTCCGCCTGTCTCCCTAGTTACCTGGAGACTTCTCCCTGACACATTGAAACAACCCCTCAGCAATGTCCTTGCTGATCAACACACATACATAAGTCTCCATCTCAAGGCCACCCACCTTGAGATACATAACGGTCCTTCCATATTCTGCCACTCATCCTCTCTCTTGGGACATCCACACAGCGCCCCCTAGCGGACACAGTGGTCATTACACCACATACCTCCCCCCTCTGTTCAAACTTGTGGGGTTGAACACACAACTTTACATCAGGCTCTCGAGACCAGGCATTCATTACATCTTGCCCCACAGGTCAAGAGAACCGTCTCCATCTGTCATACGGCCTCATCTCTACATTAGGCCTCCCCCGCCCCCAGCGGTCAGAATACCGGCCCTGATCTTTGGCCCTCCAGTTACAGTCTGTCTGCATCATCAGACACTGTCTAGTCACCACCTTCCTCTCCCTGTTTGTTCTGTTCCCCGACCAGCTCCCCCGGTTGGTACGGTCATCAGTCTTAGTTGGGCCTACTGTCTGGCCTGAGTCTGACCCATTCAGCGTCTCACAGGAACTAATGTCTCTCAACGTCATCCTGCCAGTCGAACTACCACTTGCTTACATTCTTCGGCCATCTGCCCTGTCACTTCTTCGTGGAACCCTTCGGGTCCTTACATCTTGGGTTGAATGCAGCCGCCACCTGGTATTCCGTACTTCTTTAATAATTCGCCCGTGGTCCAGTCTCAACTGCACAAATTCTTGCAGGTACCCCACTCAATGCTCCACGAGCATCCGAAAGTCTCTCAGGCTTTCCATGGAGCCAACCACCATGATGGGATTCCTACCCTCTTCACTGGATACCTGGTCTTCATCATCAGGAGGGATCCTCACCCTCACCACACCGGAGATATTCACAAGGTCTTGCATCACCTTCCCGGATCTTCCAATGATTCTCCCAATCAGAGCTTTGGGTACCGGAACTACATCTTTCCGCCATCCCAGCCGATCCATAGCCTCCCTTGCTAACTCTAGGCGTCGAGCAGCTTTCATATTACTCCGCCTAACCAACTGTTTGACGTGGAGAAACTGCAGATGCATGTTTTTCAGGACAGCTCCCAGCTTTGCTGTGTCTTCCCTGGATGACATTATCACCAACTGCCGAGTCTCAGGTGCCCAGTGCACTTTACACCCTTTCACCGCCTCTTTGAAAGCCTCATGCACACCTTCTTCAGCACAGGCCTCTTGCATGTCTTCTGGTACATCAATCACAAACTTAAAGGTCGTGGTCTTGTTCTCTTCCTGGACCGAAGGCTCTAGCTTTACCATGGACACTTCCCTCACTATCGTTGACCCGACCGGGTGACTGTCTTCTTTAGTTCTTAACTCACCAACTTCACACAATTTGATCACTTCATGACCTTTGCCACGATGGCTACTGGCAGTTCTGTCTTATTATCACTCGCGCTCACCCGCGGTAAGTCTTTGTCCAACTTCTCCCGCAGAAGACTTTTTACTACTCCTCTGAGTTCCTCCATCTTTTCTTTGAGGTTCTTGTTCACACTTTGCCAGGTGGACAGGTGACCTCTGAGCTCCAAGACTTCTTTCTCGAGCCCCTCCACCCTGTGCTCAGCGATTTGTCTCAGGACTCTTTCTCGTTCGAGATGTTTTTCCACTGTCTCTTTTATTAACTGTATCTCATGATCTTGTTCCCTTTTGGCCAGCACGTGTCGCACCGCTACTTCTTTGATTATATTGTCAAAGGGTACCACTGGGTCAGTCCCGTCAGCCGAGTGAACCGTCCCATTACCGTTTAACCGTGTGTCTAGTCTAGTCGTCTCATCTCCCAGCCCACCATCCGTCATATCACGAGACGTCAGGTCCGTAAGTTGGGCAGACGTACTTATTCTTCCCGTCAGTTCTACCTCTGACCTGTCCACGTCAGGAGCCGTCACTGTCTCAGTGTCTGCTGGCCCCACATTCGAAACGTCTCCATCGTCCGACCACACGTCATCAAACAAAACAAGGTCCCGGCCCCTCTCCAAGGCATAGACTAAGTCCCGTGGTATCCCGCCCCCTTGGCACTCACCACCTTTGGTCCCCTCAAACATTACTCTGTCTACGGCATAGTTCACCGTGACCCCATGTTTACAGCGAACCCTGGCGTTTTTCTCGGTCAGAGATAAAATGAGAGGAGTTCCTGTCAGAGTCACCTGACTCTCTGAGTCCAGTCTACCAGAGACTCCTTCCCGGTGCAGCATCACGGTACACACCTGTGGCCCGTCATTATCCGGAAAATACACGCCGCACTCCTCAAAACTCATAGACACACTGCGGTTCCCCAGACATACCCCCTGAGGCAACCAGTGCTGCCAGTTCCTGAACCACCCCAATTTGGGTCACTGCCCCCTCCCGGGACTCCACACCAGTTTGGGTCACCACCCCCCTCTGGGACTCCACTTCTTTTTGGGTTACCACCTCAATTTGGGTCACCGCCCCCTTCTGGGACTCCACCCCCTTTTGGGCTACCACCCCGATTTGGGCCACCGCCCCTTTCGGGATTTCCCCACATCCGATATATACCGGTCTTCTCAGACCACAGTTCACACAACACAGTTTATGTCTTTTAACGATACCACACAAGTCCTTGCTGGCACCACCACAGCTCCTGCTGTCACCGATCACCGACACCACCTGCTGCTGGTGTCACCTTTGTAACCCCGCCGAGTTACAGGAAGCAAGCTTGTCCCCTTCGTAACCTCGCCGAGTTACAGGAAGCTGCTTGTCACCTTCTTGACTCACACTGAGCCACCGCAGGCTGAGTTGAGAAAAGAAAAAAACACACCACACATAACTCACGTGTCCTGTCTGTGTGCTCTTCAGGATGTACCGTCTGCGCCTGAGACTGTCCAACACACAGGGCGCACCGGGTGCTATTCAGGGAGCCGACCCTCTTCCCAGGGTTTCCCAACACACCGGCCTCACCAGGTCCATGGGCTCAGCGGATGCTCTTCAGGACATCCGTCTCCGCCTGAGACTGCCCAACACTCACGCCTCACCAGGTCCAAGGTCATACCACGTGCTCCAGGGATCCGATTCTTCTCCTAGAATCTCCCAACACTGATCCTCCAGGACCTTGCTCACAGAACCCTCCAGATACACAGCCTTACTCACTGACCCAGGTCAGTACAACACAAACACCTGTCTGTTACCTGTGTCGGCCACACAGGTCCTCGAGTACCTCTTCTCCACAGAGGCACCCTATAGCAATCACCAGTCTCTTTCTCACTGACCCTGGTCAGTACAACATGGCTTTCACGGCCGTCACCTGCTGGCCACGCAGGTTCTCGGACCCCTCTACCGCAGAGGTGTCCTATAAGTCTCTTCCACTGACCCCAGCACATCACACGGCTTTCAAAACCATCAACCCTCCTGGCTCATCATTGCCAGCACTGCACCATGTGCTGTTGGAAACCGTTGCCCTTAGCAACCGAATTTTGCAGTCCTCTTCCGTTGCTCCTAGCAACAAGGCTACAACATTGCCCATAGCATTCTCCACCAATTGTGAGGTAGCGCTGTCATCTAAGTAGGGGATACTCGCTAGGCAGCGAGTAAAACACATCCGGCACCGGGTTTTCATCAACAATAACATAGTCCATGCAGTTTATTCTTCCATCATAAACCCATAGCAGCAATATAAACTCCACATTACAGCATAGCGTCCATTATAGAGCTTCACTCTGGTTATCCTGTACTCACACAGTTTATGCAAATGTCCACTACACAGGCTCTTCAGCCTCAGCGTTATCTCACCCCATCAGGGTCAGCTCATGGTTCCTTCACCATGTGCCAGATGTCCATTCCCTCCAGGGAATTCCCAGGCATGCGCAGCCATTCAACACAGCGTTCCCTGCTGTCAGGAAGATGCCCCCATCTCTCTCTCAGACAGGGCCTTCCACACTGGACCAGCCAGGTCCCAGCATTCACCATATGTGACCTACCCTGGCCACATTATATGGTCCATAGCCACGCCCCCGGGTCACATGACTATGACCTCATCACAGGTCCTTCAACCACTCACACTGTTTACAACAGTGTTCTTTAAACACACCCCCTGGGTGGGTTTGTAGGTAACTAGGTTGCCCGTCTCCCTAGTTACCTGGAGACTTCTCCCTGACACATTGAAACAACCCCACAGCAATGTCCTTGCTGATCAACACACATACATAAGTCTCCATCTCAAGGCCACCCACCTTGAGATACATAACGGTCCTTCCATATTCTGCCACTCATCCTCTCTCTTGGGACATCCACACAGTGCCCCTAGCGGACACAGTGGTCATTACACCACACTAGGATATGGTATTTTAGTGTTCCCTTTATTTTTTTGAGCAGTGTACTAAGGGACTGTGCTAGACATAATAAGCGATAATGTCTTCCTCCACCTCCCCTGTTCCTAAGGCCATTATAAGTCTACCTTCCTCCCATCCCAATCCCCCACACCCCCATGTCCTCCTCCTCCCGCATCCCATTATTGCCCTCTCCCCCCACCCCATCATTGCCACCTTCATCACCTCCATCATTGCCTTCTCCCCACCACTATCTTTGATTTCTCACCCACCACTCCCATCATTGCCCATTCCACCACCTCCATCATTTCCTCCTCCCCCACCACCCCCATTAATGCTCTTTCTACCACCACCATCATTGCATTCTCCCCACCACCCCATCATCATTTCTATTTCCCCCACCACCCCATCATTGCCCTTTCCACCACCTCCATCATTGCCTTCTCCCCTACCACCCCATCATTTCCCTCTCCATTACCCCATCATTTTCTGCTCCCCATCACCCCCATCATTACCTTCTCCCCATCACTCCGATCATTGCCTTCTCTCCATCACCCCATCATTGCCTTCTCCCCATCACCCCCATCATTGCCTTCGCCCCATCGCCCCATTATTGCCTTCTCCTCATCAACTCCAACATTGCCTTCTCCCATCACCCCACCCCATCACCCTATCATTGCCTTCTCCTCATCAACCCCAACATTGCCTTCTCCCATCACCCCATCATTGGCTACTCCCCATCACCTCCATCATTCCCTTCTCCTCCACCTACACACACACAGACGCACACACAGCACCATTGACCTCTGCATATTCCCCTGCAGCGCTATGCATGCAAGCACGCTCACACACACCACCACTCATATCTACACACACACATACACAAACATACATACATACGTACATACAAAACACACACACACACACATATACATACAAAACACACACACATGCATACAAAACATACACACACACACATAAAAAACACACACACAGCACCTCTCACCTGTCCGCAGCATCACCGGCACCAGCGCTTCCTCGCTCTGGCACAGCGGCTAGCCAGCCACTGAATGATGACGTCATCCAGCGGCGCTGTTCTCTGTGTCAGAGACAGGAAGCGCGGGCGCCGGACAGGAAGCAGGACGGATCCTTGCAGCTCCACTCCTGCCGTTTTCTCTTGCAGGCAGCAGAGCTGCTGGGATCACTCCCTGCCTGCCACACATGAGGGCAATCTGGCCAGGGCCTCCCGGAGCTTCCTAAGAAACAACTGAAGGGTTAATAAACTTCTTGGATGTGGTTTTGAGAAAATTGAGGAGTGCAGTTTTTAAACTGGTGTCACTTTTGGATATTTTCTGTCATATAGTCCCCTCAAAGTCACTTCTAACGTGATGCAGTCACTACAAAAATTGGTTTTGTAAATTTTGTTGGAAAATTGAGAAATTGCTGATCAACTTTGAATCCTTCTAACTTCCTAACAAAAGAAATAAGTTTAAAAAATTAAGCTTCTCTAAAGTAGACATTTGTAAATGTTATTTATTAACTATTTTCTGTGATATAACTATTATAGCTTAAGGGGTATAAACATTTTAAGTTTGAAAATTGTGAAATTTTCAAAATGTTTGCCAAAATTCCTATATTTTCACAACTAAAAGCAAAAAATAGCCTAAATTTACCACTGACATAAAGTACAACAATCCCAGAATCAACGGAAAACATTAAAGTGTTCCAGAGTTATTACCAGATAAAGTGACACTGGTCAGAATTGTAAAATTTGGACTTGTCAGGAAAGTGAAAACAGGCTGGGGGTGAAGGAGTTAAAGGGTCAGAGACTGTAACACTGATAGCCTATCCATAAGATAGGTCATCAATGTTTGATCATTGGGGTCATCAATGTTTGATCATTGGGGGTGTGACACCTTGGACCCCCGCTGATCAGCTGTTCCTGGTGTTGACCAGAATTGCTCAGTTTTGGAGTTCTACAGCACTGCTCCGTCAATTGTATAGTGGCCACATATCCGCCTCCTATTCAAATCAATAATGGGCGGATGTACAGTACCTGGCTCAGCCATTTTTACATTAACAGACTTGTGCTGCGCAGTTCCACATCTGACCAATTCCAGCTACCGCCGACATTTTAACCCCTTAACCCCCCCAAAGTGGTTTTCACGTTAACCCCTTTACCCACAAGGGTTGTTTGCATGTTAATGACCAGGCCAGTTTTTACAATTCTGACCACTGTCCCTTTATGAGGTAATAACTCTGGAATGCTTCCATTGATCCTGATGATTCTGACATATTATACTTCATGATAGTGGTAAAATGTCTTTGATATGACTTGCGTTTATTTGTGAAAAAAAATCAAAATTTCACAATTTTCCAACTTTGAATTTTCATGCCCTTAAATCATCACAGAGATATGTCACACAAAATACTTAATAATTAATATTTCCCACATGTTTACTTAACATCAGCACAATTTTGGTACCCAATTTTTTTGTTAGGAAGTTATAAGGGTTAAAAGCCTTCAAAACCCCATTCAAGAAGTTTATTAACCCTTCAGGTGCTTCACATTAATTTTTGGAATATTAAAAGAAAATAACATTTAACTTTTTTCCAGAAAAAAATTAACTTCAGATCCATTTTTTTATTTTACTATTGCCCCATATGTGGGGGAAAACCATTGTTTGGGCACATGGCAGAGCTCGGTAGGGGAGGAGCGCTATTTTACTTTTTCAATGCAAAATTGGCTGGAATTGAGAACGGATGCCATGTCACACTTGGAGAGCCCCTGATGAGCCTAAACAGTGAAAAAAAACACAAGTGACCCCATTTTGGAAACTAGACCCCCTAGGGAACTTATGTAGATGTGTGGTGAGCACTTTGAAATCCCAAGTGCTTCACAGAAGGTTATAACGTAGAGCCGTAAAAATAAAAAATCATATTTTTACAACAAAAATGTTCTTTTCACCCCCAATTTTTTATTTTCACAAGGGTTACAGGAGAAATTGGAACCCAAAAGATATTGCCCAATTTGTCCTGAGTACGCTGACACCCCATATGTGGGGGTATATCACTGTTTGGGCGCACAGCAGGGCTCAGAAGGGAAGGCGCACCGCTTGACTTTTTCAGAATTGGCTGGAATTGAGATCGGATGCCATATCGCATTTGGAGAGCCCCTGATGTGCCTAAACAATGGAAAACCACCAATTCTAACTCCATCGTTAACCCCAACACACCCCTAACCCTAATCCTAACCCTAACCATAACCCTAACCACAAACCTAACCCTAACACACCCCTAACCCTAATCCCAACCCTAACCCTAATCCCAACTCTAACCCTAATCCAAACCCTGACCCCCAACTCTAGCTCCAACCCTAACCCTAACCCTAAGTTTAGCCCCAACCCTAATCCTAACTTTAGCCCCAACCTTAAACCTAAATTTAGCCCAACTTACTTTAGTCAAACTCTAACCCTAAAGGGAAAATTGAAATAAATACTTTTTTTAATTTTATTATTTTCCCCTAACTAAGGGGGTGATAAAGGGGGGTTTGATTTACTTTTTTTTAGTTTGATCACTGTGATAGGGTCTATCACAGTGATCAAAATGAACCAATAGGAAAAAATATCTTATTGTTGCTGGGTGCCGGCTGGCAGATCTCAGCAGGCGCACAGCGCTTGCGCCCACCATTTTCTCTTGGAAGAAGAAGCCGGCAGCCTGTGGGACTTCAGGGGGGCCTGCAGTGACAATGGAGGTATGGGAGGGGGGGTGATTGGGGGACCGCACATCAGAGGAGAGAGAAATTAAATGAAAAATCTGACTTTTTTTTTGCAGTCACCGTTATACCGTTAATAACGGTGATCGCAACACCGGGGTTGGTAAAAACCGACCCAAATTATTTTCTCTGGGGTCTCGACTACCCCTGGCAACTGAGACCCCAGAGAAATTTCGACGCTGGGGGGCGCTATAACCTCGAACCTCAGCACCGTTAAAAAGCGGAGCTGTGGTTTAAGTACCCTTAACTACCAACATTAAGAAGCGTATCGAGGGTTGTTAAGGGACTAAATGTAACTCTCATCATTCTCCCCTGCTCACGCCGATCGCCGGAAGAGAAGGGGAAAATGATGAGAGCCGTGTTCAACACCTGGCTCCGGGGAACAGTGCTTACTGCAACGCTTCTTCCCTGGCGCCCGTCCGTGTGGTACTGATGCGGCACACACAGTGCCACACGTGTGCCACAAGTATTACACACACGGACACTGACATCTCCGGTACCAGAAATATCAGGACGTGTGAAAGAGGCGTTATAGCGGGTTTTTATGTTTGGCAGCTGTCACTCTAAAAGACGCTTTTTATTGCAAAAAATAGTTTTTGCATCACCACATTCTGAGAGCTATAATTTTTCCATATTTTTGCCTACAGAGTCATGAGACGTCTTGTTTTTTGTGGGACGAGTTGATGTTTTTACTGGTGTAATTTTTGGGCACAGGACATTTTTTGATCGCTTTCTATTCCGATATTTGGAAGACAGAATGAGCAAAAACCACTTCATGAATTCATGAAAATTCATGAATTTCTATTTTTTGGAGGGGGTCATTTACACCACTCCGCATGTGGTAAAAGTCATAAGGCAGTTTTATTCTTTGGGTCAGTACGATGACAGCGATATCTCATTTAGATTTTTTTATGTTTTGGCGCTTTTATATAATAAAAACTATTTTACAGAAAAAATAATTGTTTTTGCATCACATTATCTTGACAGCTATACCTTTTTTTATATTTTCGCTGATGACGCTGTGTGGCAGCTCCTTTTTTGCGGGACAAGATTACATTTTTAGCGGTACCATGATTATTTATATCCGTCTTTTTGATCGTGTGTTATTCCACTTTTTGTTTGGCGGTATGATGATAAAGCATTGTTTTGTGCCTTTTTTTTTATGGTGTTCACTAATGGGGTTAACTAGTGGGACAGTTTTATAGATCGGGTCATTACGGATGCGGCGATACCAAATATGTGTACTTTTATTGTTTAGATTTTTTTTATTCAAATATTGATTTAATGATAGAATATATATTTATTTTGTATTATTATTTTTTATTTTTTTTAAATATTTTTACAATTATTTAAAAAGATTTTTTTTATTTCATTCTTACTTTTACACTTTGTACCACTATGGGACAATCATTTTGTGCAGGCTGATGGCTTCTATAGCATGCAGATGAAGCAGCATCTGCATGCTTCAGAATCTGTCAGCGCTGCATTCTGTTCACACTGACCTGAGAGACTTCTTGGCATACACTGTGCATGACAGGAAGTTTCTCAGCTTTGGTAACCTGGATGTCATCATGACGACATCGGTTTACCATGGGAGCGATCGGGACCCCACCTCATGCCGGGGGGGTCACCAATCCAAAGGCAGAGGAATGCTGTGATTGTATTCGATCGCAGTATTCCGGGGGTTAAAGTGCCGGGAGCGATCCGTGACCACTCCTGGCACTTAGCGTCGGGTGTCAGCTATGAGAATCAGCTGACACCCGGCTGTGATCGGCTGCACCCCCCCATCCCCCCATATGCGTGGCCATGTGTCGCTAATGACGTACTATTCCGTCCATGGGAAGTAAAGCCCAGGTCACTTGGACGGAATAGTACATCTAATGTCAGAGAGGGGTTAAAGACCAGGCCAACATTTTTGTGGGAAAAATCATGAGGACATTGGGTCACCATGGCAATGATTGAAATTGCGGGTTCTCTGATCCAAGAGCAGAGGAGTTTTCTTCTCCTTCCTGCTACCAAAATGCTGCGATCGAGTTCAATTGCAATATTTAGTGGGTTAAAGTACGGTGCAGGTCCATTTCTGGCACTGAGTGCCGGGTGTCAGCTGTCAGAATCAGCTGACACCCAGCCTCTGTGCGCGCAAAATCGCCGAGACGTATCCATACGGCACAGGTCAACAAGACCCAGGTGACAGGGATGTATGGATGCTTCTCAGGTGGGAAAGGGGTTAAAGTCATAGACAACCCCTTTAAGTGAAAAAAAATTAACTTGTCTACATTAGTGCTGGCAAAGTAGTGCATAGTTTTCCCCCAGGAAATATTCTTGTTTTTCAAAAGACTATAGCCACCACACTGTGAGACCCTAGACTGTGTAAAACTGCTGTTTGATGAAATAATTAGAAAAATAATGGTGGCACCAAGGACAACATCTACAGTACAAGGAGTTTGTACGTTCTCCCGGTGTTTGTGTGGGTTTCCTCCGGGTACTCCAATTTCCTCCCACATTCCAAAGACATACAGATAGGAAATTTAGATTGTGAGCCCCATTGGCGACAGTGATGACAATGTGTGCTAACTGTAAAGCGCTGCGGAATATGTTAGCGCTATATGAAAATAAAGATTATTATTATTTAAAAAAGTACAAAAAAAACAAAAACTTAATTTACATATCCCATGAATGTTTCCACATTTTTTCATGTTACACCCAAAAACTTAAATGCATTTTATTGGGATTTTACAGTATGTGTTATACCAACACAAAGAAACAAGTATTTGTGAAGTTTAAAGGAAATTATACATGATTTTCTAATTATTTTAAAGAAATGTAAATCTGAAAATTGCGACATGCGTTTGTATTAAGCCCCCTGTAGTCTGATACCTCTAAATAAAATCCAGAGTGACCAATAGGGTGACTGCAAAAAATCGATGTCGGAATTTTGTCCGTCTGGACCCCACAAAATGATTCCCCTTTCCAGATATTGAGAGAGCCAAAATTTGAGCTCGATCAAACGACGTTAACCCGTGCCGCTCGTCGCTCAAAGTTTGAAAAAATCCAAATTGAGGTATTTTAAGATTTAGGTATTTTGCATAGTCTGTTAGACTATAAAGAATGTGACAACAACATTGCAGAAATAGCCCTGACCAAATTTTCGAACCATTTGTGGTATTTGAATGCAGAGTTGGTGGGATTATCGTTTTTTGATCCCACCATTACAGACAATGAAAAGTTGTTAATGGCTAATAAATTGCTCAGTAGCACAGATGAACCATAAGAGCACGCTAGGGTTGTAAATCCAAAAGTTAGGAAAGAAAAATTAAAAGAGGTAGGAAGTAACCGACTTTAACGACCTTCTGACAAAAGATGAAGAACAAAAGCAATATGTCCTGCAAGTTGTAAGCAAATGCCGAGCATTATATTCTGACGTTTCAAAAACTACTTTAACAAAACATAGTAACATAGTAACATAGTAATTAAGGTTGAAGGGAGACTTTAAGTCCATCTAGTTCAACCCATATCCTATCCTAACTTGCCCTAACATGTTGATCCAGAGGAAGGCAAAAAACCCCCATGTGGCAAACAGTAAGCTTCACATTGGGGAAAAAAATTCCTTCCCGACTCCACATACGGCAATCAGACTAGCTCCCTGGATCAACGCAACACTAAGGAAACTAGTGTATATACCCTGTAATATTATACTTTTCAAGAAAGGCATCCAGTCCCCTCTTAAATTTTAGTAGGGAATCACTCATTACAACATCATATGGCAGAGAGTTCCATAGTCTCATTGCTCGTACAGTAAAGAATCCGCGTCTGTGATTATGCTTAAACCTTCTTTCCTCCAGACGTAGAGCATGCCCCCTTGTCCCCGTCACAGGTCTAAGAGTAAAAAGATCATTAGAAAGGTCTTGGTATTGTCCCCGCATATGTTTATACATTGTAATAAGATCACCCCTAAGCCTTCGATTCTCCAAACTAAATAACCCCAAGTGTAATAACCTGTCTTGGTATTGCAGACCCCCCAGTTCCCTAATAACCTTGGTCGCTCTTCTCTGCACCCGCTCCAGTTCAGCTATGTCTTTCTTATACACCGGAGACCAGAACTGTACACAGTATTCTAAGTGTGGTCGCACTAGTGACTTATATAGAGGTAAAATTATGTTCTCCTCATGAGCATCTATGCCTCTTTTAATGCATCCCATTATTTTATTTGCCTTTGCAGCAGCTGCCTGACACTGGCCACTAAATGTGAGTTTGTCGTCCACCCATACACCCAGGTCTTTTTCAGTGACTGGTTTGCCCAGTGTTTTACAATTAAGCACATAATTATACATCTTGTTAGTTCTACCCAAGTGCATGGCCTTACATTTATCCCCATTAAAGCTCATTTGCCATTTATCAGCCCAAGCTTCTAGTTTACATAAATCCTCCTGTAATATAAAATTGTCCTCCTCTGTATTGATTACCCTGCAGAGTTTAGTGTCATCTGCAAATATTGAAATTCTACTCTCTATGCCCCTTACAAGGTCATTAATAAATATGTTAAAAAGAAGCGGGCCCAAAACTGACCCCTGTGGTACCCCACTGCTAACTGTGACCCAGTCCGAGTGTGCTCCATTAATAACCACCCTTTGTTTCCTATCCCTGAGCCAGCTCTTAACCCACCTACACATATTTTCCTCTATCCCCATTGTTCTCATTTTATGTATCAACCTTTTGTGTGGCACCGTATCAAAAGCTTTTGAAAAGTCCATGTACACCACATCCACTGCATTCCCTTGGTCCAAGCAATCAAGATTTCTGGCTCTCACAGACCTGTAACTTCTTCTTTAAGAGTCTCCTCTTTCCTCCACTCATTACCTGTAGTAATGACACCTGTTTAAACTTGTTATCAGTATAAAAAGACACCTGTGCACACCCTCAAACAGTCTGACTCCAAACTCCACTATGGTGAAGACCAAAGAGCTGTCAAAGGACACCAGAAACAAAATTGTAGCCCTGCACCAGGCTGGGAAGACTGAATCTGCAATAGCCAACCAGCTTGGAGTGAAGAAATCAACTGTGGGAGCAATAATTAGAAAATGGAAGACATACAAGACCACTGATAATCTCCCTCGATCTGGTGCTCCACGCAAAATCCCACCCCGTGGGGTCAGAATGATCACAAGAACGGTGAGCAAAAATCCCAGAACCACGCGGGGGGGGACCTAGTGAATGAACTGCAGAGAGCTGGGACCAATGTAACAAGGCCTACCATAAGTAACACACTAGGCCACCATGGACTCAGATCCTGCAGTGCCAGACGTGTCCCACTGCTTAAGCCTGTACATGTCCGGGCCCGTCTGAAGTTTGCTAGAGAGCATTTGGATGATCCAGAGGAGTTTTGGGAGAATGTCCTATGGTCTGATGAAACCAAACTGGAACTGTTTGGTAGAAACACAACTTGTCGTGTTTGGAGGAAAAAGAATACTGAGTTGCATCCATCAAACACCATACCTACTGTAAAGCATGGTGGTGGAAACATCATGCTTTGGGGCTGTTTCTCTGCAAAGGGGCCAGGACGACTGATCCGGGTACATGAAAGAATGAATGGGGCCATGTATCGTGAGATTTTGAGTGCAAACCTCCTTCCATCAGCAAGGGCATTGAAGATGAAACGTGGCTGGGTCTTTCAACATGACAATGATCCAAAGCACACCGCCAGGGCAACGAAGGAGTGGCTTCGTAAGAAGCATATTTCAAGGTCCTGGAGTGGCCTAGCCAGTCTCCAGATCTCAACCCTATAGAAAACCTTTGGAGGGAGTTGAAAGTCCGTGTTGCCAAGCGAAAAGCCAAAAACATCACTGCTCTAGAGGAGATCTGCATGGAGGAATGGGCCAACATACCAACAACAGTGTGTGGCAACCTTGTGAAGACTTACAGAAAACGTTTGACCTCTGTCATTGCCAACAAAGGATATATCACAAAGTATTGAGATGAAATTTTGTTTCTGACCAAATACTTATTTTCCACCATAATATGCAAATAAAATGAAAAAAAAAACAGACAATGTGATTTTCTGGATTTTTTTTTCTCAGTTTGTCTCCCATAGTTGAGGTCTACCTATGATGTAAATTACAGACGCCTCTCATCTTTTTAAGTGGTGGAACTTGCACTATTGCTGACTGACTAAATACTTTTTTTCCCCACTGTATATGCCAGTCCTGTGGTACAGACCCTGCTATTATGGAATCTTTAAAGATTAAAAATAATGGTCTATCTATGACTGTGCTTAATTCCTGCAGTACTCGGGGGTGTGTCAATTTTAGTGATTTTTAGACGCCGCCGTACTTCCTGCTGGGTTAAGCAGGTGACATTTAATGGACAATTTTTATCCCTGATCATGTTATCCGTCATGGGATTTTCTTGTGTAAACTCTGTCGAAAAAAAGTCATTTAGCATATTGGCTTTTTCCTCATCCTCCTCCACCATTTCACCCAGACTATTTTTAAGGGGGCCAACATTATCATTTTTTAGCTTCTTACTATTTATGTAGTTAAAGAATATTTTGGGATTATTTATACTTTCTCTGGCAATGAGTCTCTCTGTCTCAATCTTTTCTGTTTTGATTTGCTTTTTACAGAATTTATTTAATTTTCTGTATTTATTTAATGCCTCATCACTACCTACTTGCTTTAATTCTTTAAATGCTTTATTTTTATCTCTTATTGCACCCCTTACAGCTCTATTTAGCCATAGTGGTTTCCTCCTATTTCTAGCATGTTTATTCCCATACGGTATATATTGTGCACAGGTCCTATTCAGAATGCTAATAAACGTCTCCCATTTTCTTTGTGTATTTTTATGTCTCAGGATATCGTCCCAGTTAATTGCACCAAGATCATCTCTCATCCGTTGGAAATTTGCTTTCCTGAAGTTTAGTGTCCTTGTAACCCCTCTACTACACATTTTATTAAAGGATACATGAAAACTTATTAATTTGTGATCACTATTACCCAAGTGACCCCCAACCCTTACATTTGATATGCGGTCTGGCCTGTTTGATAATATTAGGTCTAGCAGTGCCCCCCCTCTTGTTGGGTCCTAAACCAGTTGTGAAAGGTAATTGTCTCTCATAGTTGTCAAAAACCTATTACCTTTGCTGGAACTGCAGGTTTTGGTTCCCCAATGTATTTCAGGATAGTTGAAGTCCCCCATAATAATGACTTCTCCTTGAGTCGCAGCTTCATCTATTTGCTTTATAAGGATATTCTCTGTTGCTTCCATTATTTTTGGAGACTTATAACAAACCCCTATCACTAATTTATTATTTTTCCCCCCTCCTTATCTCTACCCACAGGGACTCTACATTTTCATTAGATTCATATATATTATCATGAAGGATGGGTTTTAAGGATGATTTTACATATAAACACACGCCTCCCCCTCGTTTATTAGTACGGTCATTTCTGAACAGACTATAGCCTTGTACATTAACAGCCCAGTCATGGCTCTCGTCCAGCCATGTCTCAGATATCCCCACCATGTCATAATTATGCTCCAACAACATTAACTCCAATTCCTCCATCTTGTTGGCAAGGCTTCTGGCATTAGTATACATGCACTTTATGTATCTCTCTGTACCTCTATTCTCTCTTAAATTATTAACTGTTCTAACCCCACCCCCCATGCCACCCCCACCCCCAATTTCATTATTTGTGCCCAGGTCTCTAGCTGCACTGTCTTCCCCTCCTATAAAAGGAATACCCTCCCCCCCGTCCCTAGTTTAAACACTCCTCCAACCTTCTAGCCATTTTCTCCCCCAGCACAGCTGCACCCTCCCCATTGAGGTGCAACCCATCCCTAGCGTAGAGCCTGTAGCCAACTGAGAAGTCGGCCCAGTTCTGCAGGAACCCAAACCCCTCCTTCCTACACCAATTCCTGAGCCACTTATTAACCTCCCTAATCTCCCATTGCCTCTCTGGTGTGGCACGTGGCATAGGAAGTATTTCCGAAAATACCCCCTTTGAGGTCCTTGCTTTAAGCTTACAGCCTAATTCTCTAGAATAGATTAGATAACTATGTAAAATTATCAACTCATGTAGGTTAGCGAGCTCTGATGGTTCATCTGTGCTACTGAGCAATTTATTAGCCATTAACAACTTTTCATTGTCTGTAATGGTGGGATCAAAAAACGATAATCCCACCAACTCTGCATTCAAATACCACAAATGGTTCGAAAATTTGGTCAGGGCTATTTCTGCAATGTTGTTGTCACATTCTTTATAGTCTAACAGACTATGCAAAATACCTAAATCTTAAAATACCTCAATTTGGATTTTTTCAAACTTTGAGCGACGAGCAGCACGGGTTAACGTCGTTTGATCGAGCTCAAATTTTGGCTCTCTCAATATCTGGAAAGGGGAATCGTTTTGTGGGGTCCAGACGAACAAGATTCTGACATTTTTTCCCCCCCATATGAGATCCGGTCACCCTAGTGACCAATTACCCCCAGAATTCACATAATTATTAAATGGAGTCTACCTGTGTGTAATTTATTCCCTGTATAACTACAGCTGTTCTGTGAAGGCCTCGTTTCCTTTAATGTAGACCTCACAAATACTTGCTACTTAGTGGGGGTATATCACATAAAAACTCAATAAAATACATTTAAGCTTTTGAGTCTAATGTGGAAAAAATGTGGAAAAGTTCACAAGGTATGAATACTTTTTCAAGGCACTGTACATGATGATAAAACACATAAATGTCTGTAACATTCAGTATTCAAAAAGGAAACACAGTTTAAACAGTGACCAGAAAAGCAGTTTTAGGCTAATTTCACAATGCAAAAAATGCATCATGCGTTTTTTGCATGCGTTTGCGTTTTTTATGCGTATTCATCCTCTAGGGGTTAAAACCAGTGTCTACACATGGTTACGCCAAAAACGCATGTGCACAAAAACGCAGACGAACGCATGTACATGTGCCCGCCTGCATTCCCATAGACTGTAATGCGTTATTTTGTCGCATTCCGTGTGCAAGCGTGCGCATGTGTCTTTTTGATGCCTTTCGGCGGACCCAAACATGCAGTAGGTTGCGTCTGCGACCTTGAAAAAACGCATGCTCACGAAAATGCATACGAATGCGTGCAAATGCAATACCATGCGCACGCCATGTTAAACATAGGTACGCATGACGCATGCGCATGGACGTGCACGATGCATTGCGCAAAAAAACCCTAATGTGAAACCAGCCTTACCAACATTCTATATAGTAAAATAGTGCACATCTCTAATATTACTTTTATTGATTGTATATTAAAAGTAAAGATAAAAAAATAGTTTTGGATTATTATAGCTGATAAACAAATATTCTGTATCCACAAAAATATGTATATACAGCGCTAGCAAAAATAAAGAGACCACTGCAAAATTTTCAGTCTCTCTGATTTTTCTCTTTATAGGTATATTTTTGAGTAAAATGTAAATTGCTCTTTTATTCTATGAACTACTGACAACATGTCTTCGAATTTCCAAGCACTAAATTTTGTATTTATTTTCAGAAAGTGAGAAATGGTCCAAACAAAAAAATGCAGTGCTTGCAGACCTCAAATAATGCTAAGAAAACAAGTTCATAATCATTTAGAAACATTAATACTAATATTTTAACTCAGGAAGAGTTCAGAAATCAATATTTTGTGGAATAACCATGATTTTTAATCACAGCTTTCATGCGTCTTGGCTTGCTTTCCACCAGTCTTTCACACTGCTTTTGGGTGACCTTATGTCACTCCTGGTACAAAAATTTAAGCAGTTCTTCTTTGTTTGATGGCTTGTGACTATCCATCTTCCTCTTGATTACATTCCAGAGGTTTTCAATGGGGTTCAGGTCTGGAGATTGGGCTGGCCATGACAGGAATTTGATGTGGTGGTCGTTCATCCACACATTGATTGACCTAGCTCTGTAGTATGGCGCATTGTCCTGCTGGAAAAAACAGTCCTAAGAGTTGGGGAACATTGCCTGAGCAGAAGGAATCAACTGATTTTCCAGGATAACCTTGTATGCGGCTTGATTCATACGTCCTTCACAAAGATTAACCTGCCCAATTCCAGCCTTGCTGAAGCATCCCCAGATCATCACTGATCCGCCACCAAATTTCACAGAGGGTGCAAGACGCAGTGGTTTGTACGCCTCTCCAGGTCTCCGTCTAACCATTAGACGACCAGGTGTCGGGTAAAGCTGAAAATTAGACTCATCAGAGAAGATTACCTTACTCCAGTCCTCTATGGTCCAATCCTTATGGTCGTTTTTCAACCTTCAGCCTGGCTCTCCTTTGCTTCTCATTGATGAAAGGCTTTTTTCTTCCTTTACATGACTTGAGCTCTGCCTCTAGGAGCCTGTTACGAACTGTTCTTGCCATGCACTTCACCCCAACTGCCATTTTCCATTCCTTTTGTAGGTCACTTGATGTCATCCTGCGCTTGCTGAGTGACATTCGAATTAGATGACAGTCATCCCGGTCAGTGGAGAGTCGTTTTTGCGCTCTGCCGGTCTGTAGCTTTGTTGTCCCCAATGTCTGCTGCTTAACCTTGTTGTAATGGACTGCCATCTTAGAAATTTTAAGGATGGAGGCAAGATGACACTCACTGTATCCCTCTGCAAGTAAAGCCAGAATTGAGCCCTTCTTGTCCTCTCTCAATACTTTTCTTTCCAACTCCTTTGGCATGGTTAAAAGTTATCTTTTCATTCCTATTACTTTTGGGATATCACCAGCCCTTGTTTTGCCATCCAGCTTGTCCTATTGCAAGAGGATTGTGAACACCACAGCAGGGATTTTTAAACTTTACTTCATTAAATAAGATTTGGTTCAGGTGATCACCTAATCAGAAGCATATTAAGTAGAATGAGGTGTACTTTGGCTGGAATTCAACTGACACTGGAATGGAATGGCTGTCAAACATGTAGAGAAGCTGATTTTTATAAAACTGTGCAAAGGTCTCTTAATTTTTGCCAGAGCTGTAGATTTTTACATTAAGCTCAGATGGAACATCCTTTAAACAACAATTCCCTAATACATCTGTGCAGAGCAGCTCTTGTTAGAGAAGAAATCTGTTAGGGTGTATGCACACGCTGCAGATTGTGCTGCGGTATTTTCCACGCGGATTTGTGTTAATCCGCAGGTAAAACCGCAGGTCAAAAGACCTGCGGTTTATCTGCAGATTTTCTGCAGTTTAGCCTGCGGGTTTCCCCTGCGGTTTGACACCTGCCATGGAGCAGGTGCCAAACTGCAGCGGAATCCGCACAAAGAATTGACATGCTGCGGGTTTGAAACCGCAGCAAATCCGCGCGGAAAATTCCGCACCATGTGCACTGCGGATTTCATTTTCCATTGATTATAATGGTACTGTACACCGCAGCAGAAACTGCTGCGGATCCGCAAGACCAAATCCGCTGCGGATCCGCAGCAGAATCCTCAACGTGTGCACACACCCGTACAGTTATAAAACTTTTCTGTATTAACATTTTTTCCTTTGTGCTTTAGTTTTCTTAAAGAATCAGTTCTAATAGAGTAAATAAGAAGGAGGAAATGGGAAATACTGTGGATTCATTCCCTAATTTAATAGTATGTATACCAGTGTCAATGACTCTAACTAATAACTGGTTAAAAAATAAAATTCTGGTGTCCAATATTTGCCAAGAAGGAAAAATCTAGTTATTTAAAAACAAATCATTCATGTTGGGTTTATACAATTTCCTCCAGAGAATGAGAGAATTGAGATGCGGAGCGGCTCTCCTGGCAAAGCGAATAGAACATGGACAGCTGTATTCCCATTACACAAAAGTTAGGTTTATAAGAATTGGCAAAAAATTACACTCCTGCTCAAAAAGTCCCTATAGATACTTTATTTCCACTGCCCAACCGTCGATTGCAATCCTATGTGACTGTAAGTAGGTGGCAGGTCCCCTCAGGTGCACTTTCTCCTTCTCACCACGTGGTTCTGGGTCGTCCTCCCAGGGCCGTGGGGTACTCGGTACCGGGCCGGTGTCAGGGGGATGTGTCACAATAGCAGTGACCCGGTCCAGGCCCTGGGCGCCCAAGTAATCAGGGGTGTTGAATGGTGGTTTGGTTTGTAGTTAATGGAATAGTTCGTGACGCCACCTGTGATGTTCGGCAAGTGGGATATTGGGCCAACGCTGCATGCAGATCCTCTGGGGCTGGTGGTATGTTGCAGCCAAGATGGTGAAGCTCCCCACAGGTGGAGCTGTAGCCCCAGGGCAGTGTAGATGTAGGGGTAGAGGAGAGGTACAGGCGGTGTAGAAGCTGTTACCCAGATGTAGTGGTACAGGGTGTGTTGGCACAGGAATAATTGGAGGACACCAGGGCGTGCAGTTCCAAAGCTTTACTCACAGTCTGTAGCACACACAGATGCCTGCCTCCATGCTGTGTCCTCCGGATCAGGGACCCAGTCAACCTCCAGATCAGATGGAATGCTCCCTTCCAACACTCCGCCAACATGTGCCTTTCTGAATGTCTCCTCTTATAGCGCCTTTAAGTGTGAAGTACTCCTAGTACTGAGTTACACTGGAGTGCCTCCTGACAGATGCTCCCAAGAACTCTACTTGTACGGCAGACAGCTGTAGCCTGCTCCGGGGACTCCTCTCTCCTGAGTCCCGGCTCACTATTCATATTGCTGTTGTGCCCCCAAGTCTTAGATGGGAGTAGTGCATTTACACCCCACTACTCCACCGGTGTCTGCTGCAGGACCTTCAGTATCCATACAACCTCGGGGACCAGGCCCCGGCCTTGCGCTTAGAACTTCTAGGCAGGGTTCTCCTCTAACCCACGTCCTCTCTGTTCCCTTTTACTCCTTCGTTCCCTACTAATCTCTCTCTCTCATAGAAGATCAGGTCTCAGTCCAATGTCTTTCTCCTTCTTTCCTTTCCTGTGCCAGCTGGCTCAGATCACTGAGGCAGCTGCAGCACTCCTTCCTCCATCCCTCTTCCAGGGAACTTCTTTCCTCACTCCTCTGAGTGACTCTCTCTGACTCACTCACTGACTGACTGACTGACTACCTAAACCTTCCCGCTCTTTATGTATTCTAAACTCCACCCGCCTCCCAGCACGTTTCGTGTTCCAAGCAGGGAGCCACAAAAAGGTGCTCTGCTACACTCCAAGCAGGGAGCCGCAATGTGGCTTTGCTGAACTACCATGTTGTGTGGGATGCGAGTGTTGGAGCTTGGTTAGGAGCCTCCAACTCACCTGGATGGTGGGGCACCACACCTCAGGAGGAGGTGCAGTACCTCTGTGGCAACTGAATCCTCAGGGGTGACACAGTTCCCCTAATGCACTGTCTATGTCCCTATGTTATATCCTTGCAATGTATTATATGTGTTTTCTGCATTGTCATGTAATATAATGTATATCCTGTATTTGTATTGCAATGTGCTATGTCATGCTTTGCGGCCAATCTGTCTGCTGTGCTAATGTGGTGTGCTCCTTAAATGTCCTGAGAGTAAGGGACAGTAATAGTTAACAGGGGGCTGGGCCAGCAGCAGCCGTATGTCCACAGGAAACTGCTGTTTCCCTACAGAACTGCCCAGATCATTGAACAGGGCAGACATATATGACCCAGGGCACTGCCAGGCCTCTGGACAGGAGAGAACTGTTGCCCTGGATTCTGAAGGACTGCAGAATAAGGACTAAAGGACTGCACCACGGGTCTCCAGGACTTCAGGAGGGCCCCATGCTGAAGGGGTCTCAGGCACCCAGATTCCATCGTGTGGATTTTTGTGATCTCCGGCTTTTGCAGCCGTTGTGGGTACGGATGTAGCCAGCGCCAGGGAGCGATCAGGACTCCAGTGATGTATTTTTGTCACTTTATTCTTTACAACCTGCTTCATTAAACAAGTTGTTTTCCCCGTTGGACAACGGTTGCCTCTTCTGTCTCTGTTTTGCCCTGACTACTGCGACTGGAGCAAGAACAAGGTACGTCGTGAGGAAGGTTGTGTTGGTCCCAACTGTCTATGTGCAAGGGACCAGGGGAGTGCTCGCTGACAGTCGGCTCAGTGGACTCTATTCATGGACTGTACCTTTAAAAACCCGGCTCTGACTACCCTCCCCTGGTCGCCTTTGTTACATGACAGTGAGTACTGATTGGTGAGCCCAGACAATATGGACCGTACCCAATGAACAAGAAAAAGTTTACTGATCGGTGGTTGTATAGTGAAACCGGTCAGTCCGTGTAAACGTACCTAAACTCTTGGGATCTCCATTGCTTGCAATGTGCAGACCTTGCCATGTTATATACCCTATTGTGTTTAGGCACATTTCATGCTTTCACTCTTATATTAGGCCATCCCCTTTGCCACAAGTTCCAAGCTTCAGATACACTGGTCTGCAGCACACTTTGCATAGTTTTCTGCACCCTTCTGACAGTGCTAACTACACATTTTTCCCATAAACAGATGCAGGACTGTCCATGTAGACTGCCGTGGTAGAGAGTTGGAAGGACAATAAGTGCAATAAGGTCTTATCCCGGTAAAATGGGGAGATTGTGGGCAATAGTGCTCAACAGGTGTCATTGTGTGATCACAACCACTAAAAAGCCTCAAGGCTGCTGCAGACCCACGGCTTGGAGGACATCAGAGACTGGGGTAAAAAGGGTTAAATCTGCGCTGCCAGTGAATGATGATGGAAAAGGAGTCAGAAATCCAGGAATCCGGTTTATCTGTTACACTTCTTCATCAGGACAAACCACATCATTCACCGGCTGTGCAAATTTAACCCATTTTACTCCAGTCTCTCATGTAGACTGTCAGACTGTCAGTTATATTCCCCAATAAAAAGTAACTACCTCAGCTTCCAGCATACTATGCCAGTCATGTATGCAGCCAACCATATGCACCAGCCTAAAGCTTCTTATATATAACAGTCACATGCCTCCATAAAAGTGTCAGACAAAGCCTTCTTCTCCCATGTGCCAAGGTCCTGTGTTACTGACTCCAGCAGAGCTGGACTGGGAAGAAATATCAGCCCTGGCACACAAAGTTCAGCAGCTCACATACAATATTTCTCAACCCATTCTCATATCAAGGAAATATAGCTAGAGGAAATATTGGTTAAATCCCCATCACTGCCACTCCCTTTAGTGTGAAAAGCCCAGCTTCACAAGTCCTGTGTTTCTAAGTCTGTGTACAGACCTTAATATACAATCAATACAGTGGTCTCCTGACCCCAATGCACAAGCTCATAAGTATTTATAAGGCTGGTGAGTCTGAGACAGGAAATCTGTGGCTAGTATGAAACAGTCTGTACACCAGACAGTGAAACTCAGCATGAGAAGCTAACAAGAAATCATCTTATCACAGTCATGGACCCATGTACACTTACTTTTTCACGGACAAGTGTATGCTACTAGTATACTAGGACGAAACAACCAATAATACCACTAGAAAGTGACCATATCATGGTCAGAAACCTGGTCTACACTAGTTACATTGTTAGGCTGGAGTCACACTAAGCGACGCAAAATACGGTCCGTAGTTTACATGCGTAATACGGATGAATGACCCCTAAATAGTGCTCCGTATGTCATCCGTAAGCAAGGTGCCGTCGCGTATTTTGCGCATGTCTGCATCCGTATGTAATCCGTATGGCATCAGTATGCAATCCGTATGGCGAGATTTTCTCGCAGCCTTGCGAAATGGACATTTAACGGTTTTGAGGCCTGCTAACTATTTAAATCATTAGCTTGCACCCTATTTATTGCCTCAGGAACAGGTGGCTGCCTCCATTCTGTCCATTTGTGACCTTGCCTTCACTAGGTGTGTTGCTGTTGTATGTGCAACATGGCAAACAGTCTGAATTTCAACACAACTGAGCAGGTTCTCTTCAACTGGCTTTTGTCACGCCGCTTTGGCCAACCATACCCAGTGATAGTGGATCCGCGGAGGAGATGCATGTGGGTCCATCCATTTTTGAGGCAACGACTCACAAGAGGTCATTTTCACCGCCTCTATTCTTCTCTGCGTGATCATCCTGTAAAATTCTACCAATACTGTTGCATGATCCTTGCAACATTTGATCTACTCTTGGAGACAGTGCGCCCTGGGATAACCTTTCAGGACACAAGGATGCGCAAAGCTATATCTGCAGAGGAGCGACTTCTTCTCACAATACAGTATGTACGACACAACCACATTCTCTATGTTCATAATGTGTTGGCCAAAATATGTATTTTTGGCTTGTTGGACTAAGTTTAATGCCCTCATCTTAGTCCACCTATATATTTCAACTTACAGACCAGAATGTTATGTGTAATATGTACTGAATATCACTTAGTACTTGTGCAACCAAATATGTGTGTGTTAGTCGCTCTGAATTCCTAACAAATTTGGTATGTATGTACCTGCTTTTTTGGAATTTGGGCATTCTAAAAGCTTCCTTTTCTGTTGCTCTTCAGCTTCCTGTCCACTGGCCTGTCTTATGCCGCCCTCCACCATGAGTTTCTCATTGGAAGATCTACCATTTCTGGCATAGTCAGGTCAACATGTATTGAAATCTGGACAAGACTACATCAAGTCGTCATGCCCGAGCCCAGGATGGAAGACTGGTTGAGGATATCAAGGGACTTTGAGGAGGAATGCCAGTTTCCAAATTGTATTGGGGCCCTTGATGGCAAACATATCCGGGTGCGTAAGCCGCCGAACTCTGGCTCCCAATTCTTCAATTATAAACAATACTTTTCTGTTGTATTGTTGGCTCTGGCCAACCCTCAATAAAGTTTATAATTGTTGACATTGGGGCCTATGGAAGGACGGGAGACTCTCGAGTCTTCAATACTGCCATTATGGCTCTGCAGATACGCACCAACCAGTTGGATCTACCACCACCACGCCAGCTACCAGGCTCCACTCAAGAATCAGTCCCTTATGTCCTTGTGGCAGATGAGGTGTTTCAGTTAACACGCAATGTCATGAGGCCATATCCCCGGCGCAACCTTAACCACAGGCGCAGAATTTTTAACTTGCGCCTATCACGTGCTCGGCGACTGGTGGAGTGTTCCTTTGGCATTCTTTGTGCCAAATGGCGTGTACTCCAGTCTGCCATTCAGCTGAGTGAGCAAAATGTTAATGAAGTAGTTAAAGCCTGTGTGGTTCTTCATAACTTCACCAGGATACATGATTGTTCCTCCTCTGCTGGTGTTGTGCGTAGGCCGGACAATGTGCGTAGGGTGAGACTACCTATCATCCCTCAACTTAGACCGCTCTCTGGGCTCCAAGTGCGTGATATTTTCACTAATTACTTTATGTGACCTGAGGGGGAAACTTCTTGGCAAGAGCATGCTGTATCTATGTTATAATTTTTGTTTGTATGTGTGTCTAAATATATATATTTCTACCTCTTCTGATTCTATGTCTGTTTAATTGCATTGGTAAGCGTATGTTAGTATGCTGACACGGTTTTTGAGAATTGAGACAGAGATGTAAACTGGAGTAGACAAATTTTTACTTTTGCCTTTTTTTTGTGGTTTTTTTAAAGGCAAACATATTATTGCCATAGGATAACTGGGGCAATGGGCCAAATTGGCCTTTTTGCATATGTAAACATTTTAGAAATATACAATTTTCACACATATCCAAACCAAACAGAATGTAATAACAAAATTGCTACATTAGACATTTTGAATCCAAAGGAAAAAAGAGGTGGTCTCCATCAACAAAATTATATAAAAAAAGATAAAACTTACATTTATTAGGAAGGTTTACTAATCATATTAATAAGCCACCATGACAGGCAAGGCTACCTTACGCGTTTTTGACACATGTTACATGTCTGTAAAAAAGACTATATTTCACCAAGCTATACTGGGAAAGTTAAAGTATCAAAATAGACTACTCACTTTATAATACATAGAGAGAGCGTGATGTTCTTGAGGCTGTTCGCCTTGATCCGGGAATATATTTAGCCGGCAAAAAAGTGACTACTTGAATAAGGGCAGCACGCCTTTTCTAGGCATTATCAAGTGAGTAGTCTATTTTGATCCTTTGACTTTCCCAGTATAGCTTGGTGAAATATAGTCTTTTTTACAGACATGTAATATGTGTCAGAAACGCATAAGGTAGCCTTGCCTGTCATGGTGGCTTATTAATATGATTAGAAAACCTTCCTAATAAATGTGTGTTTTAGCCTTTTTCTCTAAATTTGATGATGGAGACCACCTCTTTTTTCCTTTGGATTTGGATTTAGAGCACCAGTTGAACCACACTGGACATCTTCTGCCATCAGACCACTTATGGACACTGATGTACAGTATGCGTAAACAATTTGCATGTTTTTATGCTGTTATAAATTGTGGAAAGTTGGGGAAGGAGAAGGCGGAAGAGCAGCCTGTGGTTGCTGCTGGCTACTTTGACCAACATCGCCCTGTGTGGGGGCATACTGTTACCCATGATGTATGTGGGTAGTGTCCTTCCTCTTGGGATTGTTGGGGGTACTGGCCAGAGTAATAATGATGAGGGGCATCTTGCTGGCTCTGGTAGGCCCGTGTCTCATACCCACCAATATAGCCATGTGGTCCCCAACCAGGTTGGGACCAGCCTCCAACACTGGGTGGGAAAAAGTGGCCATATTGGTGGGGTTGGCTAGAGGAAGACATATGTTGCTGCTGTTGTGAAGGTTGGGTAGGGGGAGGAAGGGGGTGAGGTGTAGGCCCACGTATTTGAGGATCTTCAGACCCTGCTTGAGCAAGCATCTGTGTGGGTGGTCTCATGCGCATTAGATTTCGGGGGGAAAGCTGCCACCTCTCCAGATATTCAAACAGCTCATATGGGGTATTGGGGGGTGTGCTTGCATCAAGCAGGATCTGAAAACATCCTAGAATACGGAGCCTCACCTCACGGGAAAGGGCACGGAGATAAAGGGCCAGGCTACGTGAGTATGCCTCCTCCCCATCATCTGTATTCACTCTAGCCAGATAATTTAGGACCCCTGTGTCCACATTGGTCCTGGTATCTTGGGCAGGGATCTGGTGCCTTCTTCGTCCTCGCTGGGATGTTACAGCAGGCTGTGGGGAGCCCCGGATCTGGGCAGTTGGGCTGCTGCTCATGTTGCCCTGCTCCTCCAGTATGGGTGATGGTGCAGCAGCAGACGGTCCTGGTGGTGGGGTTTGGGCCGCAGGCAATGGGTTCTCCTGAGAGGATTCTTCACCCATGCTTCTTGTAGGGGGAGAAGATGGACCAGCCACCTCATCCCCTACAGGGTCAATTATGGGCTCTGTATCTGAGCCCGTTCCTCTATCCGTAAGGTTGGAGTGAGTTCTGTTATGAAATAGAACAGAGCCAAAAATACATTAATATTTTTGGCCCTGTAAAGTATCGGTGTAATGTGGTGTGTGGTATCTACTTACGGTCTCAGATCCAGAATAGGGGCGAGGAAGGAGAGGCGGTCATAATAAATGTATTTTCATTTGACGTAGCCCGCATCCCCACTCCTGGACCGCTGCTGACGTTCCCGCCTGTACTGATCGCCGATGCTGCGCCAGCGTTTCATTACATCTTCCACTGCAATGTGACAGGAAATATTCTCAATTTAACATATTTGATCGGTCACATTTGCTACCAGTAGTCTAGGCATGAGGCCTTCTGGGGTGTGCTTTCTACCCAGGGTGGCATATCTAATTGGGCCATCCAGGCCAGATACACAGGGTCAGAATAGTTCATGTATCAAGTAACTACACTTAATAACTTGGTTGGCTAAGAGAATGAGGAGCTTGTGGCCTGGGCAAAATTATGGCAGTGTCAAACCATGTGTCACATCAAAATCTAGCCGCCTCATGAGGAAAAAAGTAGAAGCACAGGAAGGGGGGGGGGCTGATTCTGTATGCATTTTTTGATGTGAGGTAAGTTTAATCATTTTTTGGCCTTGTACTTACTCAGTTTCTGCTGCTCCTCACGTGGCCGATCACCAAAATCATGGAACATCTGGCGACATATGCGCCTCCATGATGCCTCCTTTCTTGCCCGGTTCGCATGATGGGCATCACGTTGGTCCCAGTGTTCTGGCCGCTCCTGCACCAGTACAATGAGCATCTCCACATTTAGGAAATATGGCGCCATGACGCTGCTGTACTCCGTGAAGGCGTACTTCCTGGATGTCTGGAGCGCTTTTTGAGCTCATTTGCATGTCAAGGCTTCCTGATGATGGATTGGCCCATTTCCTGTCACCAGCCAAAAGACCTGCATATTTCTCGCAAGTCACATGTGTGGTCCGTGTGTAATCCATATTTTTTGCGCACCCATAGACTTGCATTGGCGTATTACAGGCGTAGTACGCTGAAAATCGCAGCATGCTGCGATTAGCACGGACCGTAGAATACGGACGAGAAATATACGGCTGTTGGGAGCAAACCCATAGAGAATCATTGGTCCGTGTGTAATGCGTGCTTTTAACGCCTCTCACTCGTCCGAATTCCTCTCTAGTGTGACCCCGGCCTTAGGCCTCTTTCACACGTCAGTATCTCTAGTACATCGTGTGGTGACAGTTTTCACACGTACCGGAGACACTGACACATGTAGACCCATTCAAATGAATGGGTATGTGCACATATCTGTGCTTTCTCACGGACCGTGTGTCTGTGTGCTCCACACGTCAACATGTCCATTTTTGTGCATCTCCATGGATCACACAGACCCATACAAGTCAATGGGTCCTTGTAAACACGTACTGCACACGAATGGCGTCCGTGTGCCGTCCGTGTGCCATCCGTGTGTGTTTTTAAAGTCATATGGTTAAAATTGAAACAAATTGTTTTAACCCCTTCCCAACCCTTGACACCACATAGGTATTATGAAAAGTTGTACCAATACGACCCATGACGCCTATGTGGTGCCATGAATTGATTGCCCCCTGCAGGTCGGGTGACCGGGGTCACTGAAAGGTCACTCGACCCGCACACAGAGGACCCTTTATAGTTAACCCCAGGGGGCGTAGCTTAGCCCCCACGTGCCTACGATCGCTCTGATTGGCTGTTAAAAGTGAAACAACCAATCAGAGCGACAGTAATATTTCATCAATGAAATATGATAAAATATTACAATCCAGCCATGGCCGATGCTGCAGTAGCATCAGACATGGCTGGAGACTGAGACCCGACCCCCCCACACCGGCTGGCGGGGGCGATCGGCCCTCGCCACGGACTGACAGCAGCGATCGGCCACTGCCGTCACGATCTGCTCCCCCTCCCCTTCCCTCCACTCTCCCCCGCAGTCCGATCCCCCCCATCCCTCCCGATACCTAGTATATCCCGCTCTGGCTCCCGGTGACCTGCTGTCCCGGATCATGGGAGCCGCCATCTTGGACAATGGCGGGGGCATGCGCAGTGCGCCCGCTCGAATCTGCAACACTGTAGATTGATTCATTTATTTTGATCACTGTGATAAACTCTCACAGTGATCAAAATAAAAAAAAGTAAATCACCACCCCATATGTAGGGACAAATAATAAAATAAAGAAAATATTTTTATTTTTCCATTAGGGTTACGGTTGGGGCTAGGGTTAGGGCTAGGGTTAGAATTAGGGTTAGGGTTGGAATTAGGGATAGGGTTAGAAATAGGGTTAGGGAAAGAAATAGGGTTAGGGTTAGAATTAGGGTTAGGGTTGGAATTAGGGTTAGGGTTGGAATTAGGGTTAGGGTTAGAATTAGGGTTAGGGTTGCAATTAGGGTTACGGTTGGAATTAGGGTTGGGATTAGGGTTAGGGTTAGGGTGGTAATTAGAGTAGGAATTAGGGTTATGATTAGGGTTAGGGATGGGTTGGGGTTGGGATTAAGGTTAGGCTTGTGGTTAGGGTTAGAGTTGGGATTAGGGTTAGGGGTGTTGGGGTTAGGGTTGTGGTTATGATTAGGGTTGGGATTAGGGTTAGGGGTGTGTTAGGGTTAGGCTTGGAGATAGAATTGAGGGGTTTCCACTGTTTAGGCACATCACTGGGTCTCCAAACGCGACATGGTGCCACCATTTATTCCATCCTATTTTGCGTTCAAAAAGTCAAACAGTGCTCCCTCCATTTTGAGCCCCGACGTGTGCCCAAACAGTAGTTTACCCCCACATATGGGGTATCAGCATACTCAGGAAAAATTGCACAACTTTAGGGGTCTAATTTCTCCTGTTACACTAGGGAAAATAAAAAATTGGGGGCTAAAAAAATTATTTTTGTGGAAAAAAATTATTTTTTATTTTCACGGCTCTGCGTTATAAACGTTTGTGAAGCACTTGGGGGTTCAATGTGCTCACCACACATCTAGATTAGTTCCTTGGGTGGTCTAGTTTCCAAAATGGGGTCACTTGTGGGGGGTTTCCACTGTTTAGGTACATCAGGGGCTCTGCAAACGTAACATGATGCCCGCAGACCATTCTATCAAGTCGGCATTTGAAAATATCACTATTTCCCTTCCGAGCTCCAACGTGTGCCCAAACAGTGGTCCCCCCACATATGGGGTACCAGGGTACTCAGGACAAACTGGACTACAACTTTTGGGGTCTAATTGATCCTGTTACCCTTGTGAAAATAAAAAACAGTGGGCTAAAAATTATTTTTTGAGGAATAAAAATATTTTTTTTATTTTCATGACTGCGTTATAAACTTCTGTGAAGCACTTGGGGGTTCAAAGTGCTCACCACACATCTCTATTAGTTCCTTGGGTGGTCTAGTTTCCAAAATGGGGTCACTTGTGGGGGGGTTTCCACTGTTTAGGTACATCAGGGGCTCTGCAAACGTAACATGATACCCGCAGACCATTCTATCAAGTCGGCATTTCAAAACGTCACTACTTCCCTTCCGAGCCCCAACGTGTGCCCAAACAGTGGTCCCCCCACATATGGGGTACCAGCGTACTCAGGACAAACTGGACAACAACTTTTGGGGTCTAATTTATCCTGTTACCCTTGTGGAAATAAAAATCAGTGGGCTAAAAATCATTTTTTGAGGAAAAAAAAATATTTTTTTTATTTTCACGGCTCTGCGTTATAAACTTCTGTGAAGCACTTGGGGGTTCAAAGTGCTCACCACACACTTAGATTAGTTCCTTGGGTGGTCTAGTTTCCAAAATAGGGTCACTTGTGGGGGGTTTCCATTGTTTAGGTACATCAGGGGCTCTGGCAAACGTAACATGATGCCCGCAGACCATTCTATCAAGTCGGCATTTCAAAACATCACAACTTCCCTTCCGAGCCCTGACGTGTACCCAAACAGTGGTCCCCCCACATATGGGGTGCCAGCGTACTCAGGACAAACTGGACAATAACTTTTGGGGTCTAATTTATCCTGTTACCCTTGTGAAAATAAAAAATAGTGGGCTAAAAATCATTTTTTGAGGAAAAAAAATATTTTTTTATTTTCACGGCTCTCCATTAGAAACTTCTGTGAAGTACTTGGCAGTTCAAAGTACTCACCACACATCTAGATTAGTTCCTTGGGTGGTCTAGATTCCAAAATGGGGTTACTTGTGGGGGGTTTCCACTGTTTAGGTACATCAGGGGCTCTGCAAACACAACATCACGCCCGCAGAATATTCCATCAAAGTCTGCATTTCCAAAATGGCGCTTCTTCCCTTCTGAGCTCTCCCATGCTTCCAAACAGTGGTTTCCCCCCACATATGGGGTATCGGTGTACTCAGGGCAAATTGCACAACAACTTCTGTGAAGCACTTGGGGGTTCAAAGTGCTCACCACACATTTAGATAAGTTCCTTCGGGGGTCTAGTTTCCAAAATGGGGTCACTTGTGGGGGAGCTCCAATGTTTAGGTGCACAGGGGCTCTCTAAATGTGACATGGTGTCCACTAATGATTGGAGCTAATTTTGCACTCAAAAAGTCAAATGGCGCGCCTTCCCTTCTGGCCCTGCCGTGCGCCCAAGCAGTGGTTTATGACCACATGTGAGGTATCGGTGTACTCAGGAGAAATTGCCCAACAAATTTTAGGATCCATTTTATCCTGTTGCCCATGTGAAAATGAAAAAACTGAGGCTAAAAGAAAATTTTTGTGAAAAAAAAGTACTTTTTTTTTACGGATCAATTTGTGAAGCACCTGGGGGTTCAAAGTGCTCATTATGCATCTAGATAAGTTCCTTGGAGGGTCTAGTTTCCAAAATGGGGTCACTTGTCGGGGAGATCCAATGTTTAGGCGCACAGAGGCTCTCCAAACGCGACATGGTGCCTGCTAACGATTGGAGCTAATTTTGCATTCAAAAAGTCAAATGGCGCTCCTTCCCTACCGGCCCTGCCGTGTGCCCAAACAGTGGTTCATGACCACATATGAGGTATCGGTGTACTCAGGAGAAATTGCCCAACAAATTTTAGGATCCATTTTATCCTGTTGCCCATGCGAAAATGAAAAAATTGAACTTTTAAGCCTTATAACTTCCTAAAAAAAAATTTTGTTTACAAAATTGTGCTGATGTAAAGTAGACATGTGGGAAATGTTATTTATTAACTATTTTGTGTCACATAACTCTCTGGTTTAATGGAATAACAATTCAAAATTTCAAAATTTCAAAATTTTTGCCAAATTTCCGTTTTTTTCACAAATAATTGCAAAAACTATCGACCTAAATTTACCACTAACATGAAGCCCAATATGTCACGAAAAAACAATCTCGGAATCGCTAGGATGCGTTGAAGCGTTCCTGAGTTATTACCTCATAAAGGGACACTGGTCAGAATTGCAAAAAATGGCCAGGTCATTAAGGTCAAAATAGGCTGGGTCATGAAGGGGTTTATACTAGGCTCTGGTACGCATCCACATGGACAGCACACGGATCACACACGGATGGTGCACACGGATAGCACACGGATGCCACACGATTGTGACAAATGGACACATGGACACACGTACATGGATATCTCCGATACCGGTTTTTAAAGTACCGGAAATATCGGGACGTGTGAAACCGGCCTTATTTAGGTTGAAAAAAGACCTCGGTCCATCAAGCTCAATCTATCTCTACCAATTGTACATTTGTCACTAATTTAACTATAACCCACAAGGTTACGTGTATCAAGCAAATCATCCCGCGCTTCATAAAAAAAACTGTCATAGTGTCTGCCATTACTACATCTTGTAGGGCCTTCCACAGTCAACAGCTCTAACTGTAAAGAACCCTTTCCTATTTAGCTGCTGGAATCTCCTTTCTTCCACCTGTAATGAGTGCCCCCTAGTCCTTAGTATGGTCTTTGGAAGGAATAAAGGGCCCGTCACACTAAGCAATATTGCTAGCAATATCGCTGTAACTTCACTGGTTTTGTGACACAGCAGTGATATTGCTAGCGATATCGCTATGTGTGATACTTACCTCCGACCGGCTCCCCCGCTGGTTATCGCTGATTGCGAGAGAATGTCCTGGGCCGTTTCTCGTCATCAGCTTCCTGCTGGGCTTCCTGCTGTGGCGGCGAGCGACGCGTGGACGCGGGCGGGAGGACGTCTTCATTGCCTCGTCTGACAGGTAAGTAGCGACCCCCGACCGCTGCTATGTCGCTGGTGAGATCTGCCTGTTTGGCAGCTCACTAGCGACCACTTAGCGATCTTGACCGGGTCATATCGTTGTCGGGATCGCTGGTGCATCGCTAAGTGTGACAGTACCTTAAGTCATGTGCCAGTCCTCTGTAATGACATAAACAAACAAAAAGGAGGGCACCATCAAGTAGTTAATGGGATCAACCAGTTTGTCTGTTAGGTCAATTCTCTTTGATGGTTGTGTACCACAACCTTGTTTTTAATCAATGTTGGCTTTTGAATACACTAAATAAATATTGGAATTCATACGGTGGTCCCTATTTTTCTGTATGTTTCTTTCTTCTGCTTTTCCTTATCAGTCCTCTGTACTGACCGGCGTGACCGCACATGCATTTGCTTTGCAAAGTATTCTCACTGCAGAGAACAGAGAGAAAACATTTCTGGTCAGAGTCAGTCACAAGAGGAAGATACCAGGCTGGGGCACCAATTATCATATGTTTTATTAAATAATTTTATTACTCAACTTACTGGTGTGATTTTTATTAGTTCAGGAAATGTATAAATAGATCTGACAATTAACTGCAAAAAAAAAAAGAATAGAGGCAACTTCATGGAAGTTTGCAAGTAGGGAAGAACTTTGGAGATCTACTGACAGCCCAGGGGTCATACATGATGGGTATCTGTAGGTGCAGGATTAAGATTTTAAAGTAGAGAATATTTCCCTTCCTAAATAGTTGCTGTTTTGCATGCTATGTGAATGATCTCTGAGTGTCTAAAAAAAAAATATTTTTGAAACATCAATCTCAATATGCGCTTTGTTTGTGTCTTTCTCTTGCCTGATTACATAGAACCCAGCTCCATTTAAATGCAAAGTGACCGGCTTTCCATTTCATTCCAAAGCAAGGAAAACACACGTTAAGCATTCATATCTGTCAGACTCGAAAATAAAGATACACTTGTTTTCTTTCTATTACAATGTGTCAGTGTCATTTTTATTGCATACTGTACCTCTCTCTGTCACATTGCCCATGTATGGGTCCAGCGTTCCCTCTGATATTATTGTATTGACAGGTACTTGGACTTTATATAGTAGTGCACAATAAGCATGATGGCAGGTGGTACTCATTTCAGAGTAAAAGGTCATAGCATGGGTCAAAGCGTGATTTGCTATATGCAGAAAAGGTTAGCAAATTCAGCATGTGAAATGCTGACAAACGATGTAGACTGGAGCAAATTTCAGTGAAAAGGCTGCCTTGGGTAACACCCACCAGAATCAGCTGTAATACCAGCATCACTAATTCAAGGTTAGTAATAGTACCTCAGTGGATTAACGCTATGATACATCCATCTTATACAAACATATTACAATGTGAATTCTCACTTAGTGATAATCTAATAGTTTAGTCACTTTTTAACCAAATTTTTATACATATAAATTCATCAGGATGGGATAGGATTACAGGCGCCTTCTTTGGTTGCTTTCCCTTGATAAGTGCAACATTTATCCAGTATTTTATGCTATGATTAAGGGTCAAATATGATCCGAAACGCGTAAGCCTGCACATGCTTTTATCACATGGTATTGTAATTTTTAATGATGGACAAAATAAAGGCTTTTTTTAATTTTTCTATATCGTGTGCTGGAACTACAAAAGTTTTTTTCACTAAGAATTTTCTCCCGGATGGGGATGGATTTATTCCGTGCACTGAGATCATGGAAAGGAGGACAGGGCAGGCTGGATCAGGTGAGCTGAAGATCAATTCTATATTGCCTGATATTGTTACTGTCAGAGCAAATCTCAGTTTGACAGCACTTTTTAGAGGTTTAACTTATATAACCCTGCTACATTTTTTTGCACTTTAAGTTGAGGATCAATTATTTTATAAAAACAGATCCAAACAGGTTAAGATTTAGACTAAGCCTACATTGCAGTTTGTGGCCATGTGTCAATAACCCATTCAGGACACGCATCGTACATGCACTGTTCATGTTGTATCTCTCCCTTTGATGTGGGCTCCAGCGCTGAGACCACATCTTTCCTGGCACATGTCAGCTGTTCTGAACAGCTGACATGTGCCCTTAACAGCCATGGGTGGAGTCGTGATCCACTCGTGGCTGTTAACCTGTTAAATGCCGCTATCAATCCCTGACAGCGACATTTAATGTGATGGTGCCGGAAGCGTGTCACTAATCCTGTCCTTCCTGTGCCCGTGTCACATGACTACAGGTCACCGATGGGTTGGCATGACAACCCGGGATCTGCAGCAGACCTCTATGGTTGTCATTGCCGGATTGCTATGAGCGCTGCCCAGTGGTCGGCGCTCATAGCAAGTAAGCATTTCTGCTACACAAAAGTGATCTGATCAACGCCTGTATTTGCAAAGGCTATCAAAAGATTGCAGCATCTAGTCTCCGATGGAGACTACTGAAGCAAGTGAAAATTTTAAAAAAAATTTAAAAAAATATAAAGAAAATACAAAATTCAAATCACCCCACATTCTCCCCATTCAAAATAAAGCAATTAAAAAAATACACATATTTGGTATCGCTCAGTTAAGAATCGCCCATTCTATCAAGATATGAAAAGAATTAATCTTATCGGTAAACAGCGCAGCTAAAAAAAAAAGTAAAAACGCCAGAATTACAGTTTTTTGGTCGCCGCAACATTGCATTAAAATGCTATAACGTTCGATCAAAAGATCATTCCTGCACCAAAATGTCAAATCGACATGCAAAAATAAGCCCTCACCCAGCCCCAGACCATGAAAGATGAAGACGCTACGGGTCTCAGAAAATGACGTAATTTTTTTTAATAAACTTTGGATTCAAAGGTGCATAGAGCTATAGAAAAAAGCAGGATGACATGGAAAAAATAGCAAAAATGTGAGAGAAGAGTGGAAGAAAGAACAGTGATGCCACATTGGGGAAACAGGGAAGAGACTTTAGAGCATGATATTGAGTGAAGGATCTGTGAAGAGTCAGATAAAATAAAGATTAGTTTTATGGTAATTGTAGGTTACTTTCTCCTCTCGCTTTCTTATTTCCTCCCCTCATTCTTTCACTAGATAAAGTAATGCAAAATAAGCTTAACTTGTTATCATGGAAATGGAAAAGTATTTCAACTACAGCAAAACAAGGAAAAATACTGCGCCATATAAATAAGTTGAAGGTACAAATTGCTCTATTACTAGAGATTCATAAATTGCAAATGGAAATAATTAAACTTAAAGGGACTATGGGCTTTTTATTATTCCCTATGGTGCTAAGAACTACCGGTCTGCTCTGTCCGGGCAACAATATCTTCCAGGTCAGAGCAGTCACAGATCACTTCTGCCAGAAATTCTCCTGTTTCCTGTGATGTCTAGTTGACAGAGCAGCTCCTTCTCTTCCTCTCTGTGGACAAGATGTTACTGCCAATGATAAGCTGATTGAAAGTCGACTCCCTGCTGGCTAACTGCATGAGGCCGGCTGTCAATCAGCATAACGTTCTCAGCAACACCTAGTCGACAGAGCTAACTGGACGTAAGGTCAAAGGAAGCAGTAGCATCAATGCCTGAGCAGGAAGAGATTGTCAAAGGACAAAACAGGCAGTTAGTTAGCAACTGCTTGGCCATATGTTTTATCCCCATAGGAAAAATAACTAAAAGTCCTTTACGAGAATGTGGATGAGACAAGTTTTTGGGTCACCTGGAAAAAGAAAGAAAGCAGCATTACCATGCTTCTAAACAAAAATACACATATCAATATATCTGAAATAATTCACAACTCAGAAGGTATGTAGATTAGGTTCTTATCAGAATTCAAGATAGAGAAAACTGAATGATATTATGTACATGCCCCAAATAAACATCACATGGAGCTTTACTCTACAATTACGGAGATAATAATTAATGATAATCTTCAATCTTAAATAGTCCCAGATCTAAATCTAGGTAGCATTTATCAGGCACTGGCTGCTTGATCTCGTACAGGTGTGCTTGACTCTGGAACGCTGCAGTATTTCAGAGAAAAACATACTTTAATAGCTGCCGGTCACCGAGCCGTGCTGTAGACTAGACGGACAGGCGTGTCTGCGGTGGCTTCTTCCTGCCGGCTGCCCTGGATTGACAAGTCTCTGCATACATTCTGGTATATATTAGAAAGGAGTTTTGTGGATAGGATTTCCGCACTGCAGAATGACTGAAGCCGTCAGTCCAGGAGTTGGTAGATAAAAGATATTTGTGGTTTATCCAACGCGTTTTGAAGTTTCAGTCATTTCTTCATCAGGAAACAACCACATGTACATAGAAGATACAGGGATGATTCTTATATGTTTGATTTTTTTTAATCTGGGAGCCAAACACACCACATGACAAACATGTCAAAGTTCATGATTCAATATATGATACATACAAATAGGGCAAGGGTTTGCAAATGATTTAAATACAGACACAATAAATTATCAACTTTTGTTCTCATGAAGAGTGTTGAGCATTCCGATACCGCAAGTATGGGGTATCGACCGATATTCACTGTATCGGAATTCCGATACTGAGTTCCGATACTTTTAGCATATCGAATACCGGAATCAGAAGATCCCATAATGCTATGAGCCAGTTTGATTTGATTCAGCCAATGACAATCCTCAGAAGTGTGGGCACATCCTGTTAGGCATGTAGGCATGTTAACTAATGGCATGGCTGTGATTGGCTGCTGAAATGATGTCATGATGCACTATAAAGGCCACCGCCATTTCGGGTTCACTCTGCTGTGAATTCAGTTAGGGACAGGCTGCTATTCAAGACTCTGAGGGACAGTTAGAGATAGCGATTTTCAAAATCATGTTGTGCTTTACCCAGGCGACATAAAAAAACACTGTAGCTTTCTTTTGCCTTGCAGCAGTGTTCGCAGCTGTCTGCAAGGTCTGTGTGAGTGCAGCTCATGCTGAGTAGTGTGTCCTGCAGCCACGTCTGGTTGTAGGCCGCTCAGCGTGTGTCACTGCCTCATACATATTTTTCTTTTTTTGCTGCTCATTTTTCATTCTCCTATTAGTGTGCATCCATCCTTATCCATCCACATTGGTTGGTTGCAAACATATAGGAGTAGACAGCAGAGCCTCTCTGCAGCCTTTCAGTGCTAGTGCCCAGTTTTCTGCACTGTTCACAGCTGTCTGAGAGGTCTCTGTGTGTGAGTGCAGCTCACGCTGTTGTGTGTCCTGCAGCTACGTCTGGTTGTAGGCCGCTCAGCGTGCGTCACTGCCTCACACATATTTTTCTTTTATTGCAGCTCATTTTTCATTCTCCTATTAGTGTGCATCCATCCGTATCCATATACGTTGGTTGCAAACACTATAGGAGTAGACAGCGGAGCCTCTCTGAAGCCTTTCAGTGCTAGTGCCCAGTTTTCTGCACTGTTCACGGCTGTCTGAAAGGTCTCTGTGTGTGAGTGCAGCTCACGCTGTTGTGTGTCCTGCAGCTACGTCTGGTTGTAGGCCGCTCAGCGTGCATCACTCCCTCACACATATTTTTCTTTTATTGCAGCTCATTTTTCATTCTCCTATTAGTGTGCATCCATCCGTATCCATATACGTTGGTTGCAAACACTATAGGAGTAGACAGCGGAGCCTTTCTGCAGCCTTTCAGTGCTAGTGCCCACTTATCTGCACTGTTCACGGCTGTCTGAGAGGTCTCTGTGTGTGAGTGCAGCTCACGCTGTAGTGTGTCCTACAGCTACGTCTGGTTGTAGGCCGCTCAGCGTGCGTCACTGCCTCACACATATTTTTCTTTTATTGCAGCTCATTTTTCATTCTCCTATTAGTGTGCATCCATCCGTATCCATCTGCATTGGTTGGTTGCAAACACTACATAGGAGTAGATAGGGGAGCCTTTTTTCTGGCTTGTGCCCTTCAGCTGCAGCCAGATTAGTATTACCCTATTTTTTGGAGCCTCATCTTTTGCATTGTAGGTTACCTTCCTGCATTGTAATAGCTCCAAAAAGTTTGTGATACTATCGCTTTCAAATCTTTGGTCACATCCTTTTTTTTTTTTTTTGATAAAAACAAAAAACAAAATAGAGTTCACCAAACACTCCATTTGACAGTTGTGTAGGCCACATTAGCTCATATTAAAGTGTAGTCCACACACACACTTTATAAAATTAGTGTTCTAAAGGCCCTTTTACATTTAGCGATGCATCAGCGATCCGACGAGCGATCCGACCCGGTCAGGATCGCTGGTGCATCGCTAAATGATCGCTAGTGAGCTTTCACACAGAAAGATCTCACAGCAATGTAGCAGCGACGCAGCGCACGATACTCACCTTTCACACACAGCGATCCTGACGTCCTCCCGCCCGCGTTCAGCGTCGCTCGTCTCACACAGCAGGAAGCCCAGCAGGAAGCAGACGACGAGAAATAGAGCCGCCCAATCTCGCGCGATCAGCGATGGACAGCGGGGGAGCCGGTCGGAGGTAAGTATCACACATAGCGATATCGCTAGCAATATCGCTATAACGTCACAAAATCAGTGACGTTTATATACCTGTTAGCAGCTGTTCAGGAATAAGCACACTAAGCCCCCCTTTGTACTTTTCTGCCTATCTTTATCAGTCTACCAAGATGAAGAAGGCAGGAAGTAAGGCACGTGGGCGTGGAGTTTCAGCAGGGAGAGGACGTGGGGATTCTGCAGGGAGAGGACGCGGGGATTCTGTGCCTGCTGCGGGCACCAGTGAGTCAGCATCCCCCAGTTTTAGCAGGCAACAGTCCTTTATGCGCAGCTTTGTAGGACCTCGCCGTACTACTACTGATTTTTAACCGCGCTCCACTTAGGTCTTCTGGCTCCACTGTCTCTAGTATTTCCCCTGGCCTCCAACCCTGCCAGTTGCTGCTCAGAAGTGGCGTCTGTACAATCCACACTTGTTCCTGTGTTACTGGGGCTCAGTCAAGTCAGTTGATCCCCTGATGTGTGTCTGGCAATGTCTACTGCTCTGTCCACATTCCCATTACTAGTAGTGGGAATGTGGACAGAGCAGGAGACATTGCCGGACACACATCAGGGGAACAGCTGACGTGACTGAGCCCCAGTAACACAGGAACAAGTGTGGATTGTGCAGACGCCACTTCTGAGCAGCAACTGGCGGGGTTGGAGGCCAGGGGAAATACTAGAGACAGTGGAGCCAGAGGCCTAAGTGGAGCACGGTTACAATCAGTAGTAGTCTACAACCTATATAAAACTTGCTGCAAGTAGGCCTCCGCCTGCTGCATGATTGATCCTGGGCTTCAACACAGCCAGTTCTCGCTCGGAAGTGCCGTCCGCACAGAGAAAAACACTAACTCCTGTGTTAGTGGGGTTCAATCACGCCAGCTGCTCCCCTGCTGTGTGGACGGCAAAGTCTCCTGCTCCCTCCACATTTACACAACATCCGATTTTCTACTTGTTCCAAGTAGGCCTCAGCCTGCTGCATGATTGATCCTGGGCTTCAACACAGCCAGTTGTCGCTCGGAAGTGCTGTCCGCACAGAGAAAAACACTAACTCCTGTGTTAGTGGGGTTCAGTCATGCCAGCTGCTCCCCTGCTGTGTGGATGGCAATATCTCCTGCTGCCTCCACATTCAAACTACATCACCTATAAAACTTGCTGCAATTAGGCCCCAGCCTGCTCTATTACTGATCCTGGGCTTCAACACAGCCAGTTGTTGCTTGGAAGTGCCATCTGCACAGAGAGAAACATATGCTCCAGTGTTAGTGGGGTTCAGTAATGCCAGCTGCTCCCCTGCTGTGTGGACGGCAATATCTCCTGCTGCCTCCACATTCAAACTACATCACCTATAAAACTTGCTGCAATTAGGCCTCAGCCTGCTACATGACTGATCTTGCGCTTCAACTCAGCCAGTTGTTGCTTGGAAGTGCCGTCTGCACAGAGAGAAACACATGCTCCAGTGTTAGTGGGGTTCAGTAATGCCAGCTGCTCCCCTGCTGTGTGGGCGGCAATATCTCCTGCTGCCTACACATTCAAACTACATCACCTATAAAACTTGCTGCAATTAGGCCTCAGCCTGCTCCATGACTGATCCTGGGCTTCAACACAGCCAACTGTTGCTTGGAAGTGCCGTCTGCACAGAGAGAAACACAAGCTCCAGTGTTAGTGGGGTTCAGTAATGCCAGCTGCTCCCCTGCTGTGTGGACGGCAATATCTCCTGCTGCCTCCACATTCAACTACATCACCTATAAAACTTGCTGCAATTAGGCCTCAGCCTGCTGCATGACTGATCCTGGGCTTCAACACAGCCAGTTGTTGCTTGGAAGAGCCGTCTGCACAGAGAGAAACACATGCTCCAGTGTTAGTGGAGTTCAGTAATGCCAGCTGCTCCACTGCTGTGTGGATGGCAATATCTCCTGCTGCCTCCACATTCAAACTACATCACCTATAAAACTTGCTGCAATTAGGCCTCAGCCTGCTACATGACTGATCCTGGGCTTCAACACAGCCAGTTGTTGCTTGGAAGTGCCGTCTGCACAGAGAGAAGCACATGCTCCAGTGTTAGTGGGGTTCAGTAATGCCAGCTGCTCCCCTGCTGTGTGGACGGCAATATCTCCTGCTGCCTCCACATTCACACTACTACTGATTTCAAACTTGCTCCAATTAGGCCTCTGGCTCCACTCTGTCTCTATTATTTCCCCTGGCCTCCAACCCCGCCAGTTGCTGCTCAGATGTGGCGTCTGCACAATCAACACTTGTTCCTGTGTTACTGGGGTTCAGTAACGTCAGCTGAACCTCTGAAGTAATGGGAATGTGGACAGAGCAGGAGACATTGCCGGACACACATCAGGGGAACAGCTGACGTTACTGAACCCCAGTAACACAGGAACAAGTTTGAAATCAGTAGTAGTCTACAACAGATATTAAACTTGATGAAATTAGGCCTCAGCCTCCACCCTGATTGACCCTGGGCTCCAACATCGCCAGTTGCTGCTCAGAAGTGTCTTTGGCACAGGTACTCCCTCCGGCCCATCCTGGTTCCAGCACGCCTGCTGTTTGCGGGGAGTGTCACTTTGCCACCAATACGTTGTCCTGTCGTGTTGCGGTCGGGTTAGCCGAGCCTATGGTGCCTGCAGTTTAGATGCTTCCTATGTGGGCTGCAGGTTCTGGTAATAAAGGCTGGTTCCGTAGTGCCAATAGGACAAGCACCCCCTGTAGGACTGTGGGTTTCGGTAACTGCGGCCGGCTCGTGGCCTTGCAACTTTGATTATCATGGGTACCTTCTGCTACCCATCTGAGTTCCAGTATCGTCAGCTGGTTCTCGGCAGTGCCTTTGGCCTAGGTGCCTCCTTCTCGGTATCCGAGTTCCAGCAATGACTGCTGGTCCTTGGTAGTGCTTTGTAGCACAGGTACCTCCTGCTTAGTAACCGTGTTCCAGCACCGTCAGCTGGTCCACAGTTGCGCCATTGGCTCTTGTTCCTTCAGCTGCCACTCTGGGTTCCAGCACCGTCAGCTGGTTCTCGGTAGTTCCATTGACTCTTGTAGCTTCTGCTACACATCCGGGTTCCAGCACCGTCAGCTGGTTCTCGGCAGTGTCTTTGGCATGGGTACTCCCTCTTGCCCAGCCTGGTTCCAGCACGCCTGCTGTTTCCGGGTAGTGTCAACGTCACTTTGCCACCGACTCGCTGTCCGGTCGTGCTGCGGTCGGGTTAGCCGAGTCTATGGTGCCTGCAGTTTAGGTGCTTCCTATGTGGGCTGCGGGTTCTGGTAATAAAGGCTGGTTCCGTAGTGCCAATAGGACAAGCACCCCCTGTTAGACTGTGGGTTTCGGTAACTGCGGCCTGCTCGCGGCCTTGCAACTTTATCATGGGTACCTTCTGCTACCCATCCGGGTTCCAGCACCGTCAGCTGGTTCTCGGCAGTGCCTTTGGCCGAGGTGCCTCCTTCTCGGTATCCGAGTTCCAGCAACGTCTGCTGGTCCTTGGTAGTGCTTTGTAGCACTGGTACCTCCTGCTTAGTAACCGTGTTCCAGTACCGTCAGCTGGTCCACGGTTGTGCCATTGGCTCTTGTTCCTTCTGCTGCCCCTCTGGGTTCCAGCACCGACAGCTGGTCCTCGCTAGTTCCATTGGCTCTTGCAGCTTCTGCTACCCATCCGGGTTCCAGCACTGTCAGCTGGTTCTCGGCAGTGCCATTGGCCTAGGTGCCTCCTTCTCGGTATCCGAGTTCCAGCAACATCTGCTGGTCCTTGGTAGTGCTTTGTAGCACAGGTACCTCCTGCTTAGTAACCGTGTTCCAGCACCATCAGCTGGTCCATGGTTGTGCCATTGGCTCTTGTTCCTTATGCTGCCCCTCCGGGTTCCAGCACCGTCAGCTGGTCCTCGCTAGTTCCATTTGCTCTTGTTCCTTCTGCTAACCATCCGGGTTCCAGTACCGTCAGCTGGTTCTCAGCAGTTCCTCAGCCTTCTTGTACCTTCTGCTACTTTTCCAAGTTCAAGCTTGTGGAAATGGTTTTTGGTTCTCACTCTGGATCTCCCTGACGACGACCCTGATGACGACGACCCTGAAGACCACACCAAAGAAGACCAAAAAGATGACCTTGAAGAAGATGACCAAGAGGACAAAGAACATGAAGACAACCATCAAGATGCAGAACAACAAGAGACAGAAGACCAAGAAGCAGGAAAACCAAAAGCAGAAGAACATTAAGCATAAGACTAAAAATCAGAGCAAATGATATTATCTAAATTCTAAGCAGAAGAAGACTAAGCACCTCCTCGTGGTGCCCCTGGAAAATGCCTGCTGCTGCAGGCCAAACTGAACGCGGACAAATCCTGTTGTAAATCTTTTGTGACAGGCAGAACGGAAGGTGTAATCTTCAAACTTTTATAGATAACAACTACTGTACAGGAATGCCTATCACAAATAAGAATATGATGAAGAAGACGAAGAATAGGAAGAAGATGAAGAAGTAGAATATGAAGAAGAAGAATAGTTGAATAAGAAGAATATGAAGAATGTAAAAAAAAGAATAATAGGAAGAAGGTGAAGAAGAAGAAGATGAATAAGGTGAAGAAGTTGATGAAAAAGATGCTGCTGAGGATCATGAAGAAGAAAGTGTGGGAGAAGTAAAAAAGAAGGTGAAGAACATGGAAGTAGTGAAACATACATATCTGACAAAATATAAAAAAGGTTAACATAGTCAATATCTTTGTAACTCCGAATGTCTTTAAAAAAAAAAATTAATTCCTGCTATTCCATTTGATTGGGCTAAACCTCTATGCCTTTAATGTCACCTCACCTCCCCCAATACATTCTACATTATTATTAGTTATTTTTCTTCATGTAGAATTAACCTACAAGGAAAGAAAGGGTTTTTTTTAATTCCGATATTTCTGTTCCATTGACTTGAATGGGACTTCCGGGATCGGAATTGGCGATACCTGATACTTTTTGGATATCGGCCGATCCAATCCGATCTGATATTTTTCAATATCGGATGGTATCGCTCAACACTACTCATGAATTGTACGTAAAGATAAAAATGAAGTTAAAGTAAAATGTATTTATTAAATTTGAAGCAGGAACCCGTGTTCCACACATCAACCACATATGTATAACCGGCTTCAGAGGATCAATGATGAGAGGGGAAGAAGCTGCACGCATGTCCGAGGTATGCATAGCGCTAGAGATGACGCTGGCACTTGAAAGTTATTTTATCTCACCCACAGGGAAGTGATAACATTCTAAGTGGGCCAACTAGTGTGGGGGCACTAACGTCACCTCCCCTTGACTAGTCAAAGTCCTCATTTACATGACATTAATTGACTTTAGAAATACATTTACTAAAGATCTGTTTGTGTGTAATGTAATAAGTTGACTGTTAGGCAGGTTGGTTGTACATGCAGACACAACTGCTGGTGTTTCTGGTGGCACGGGGGGGACCTGACAGGTTCCCTTTTATATCACTTAACTTAATGTCAAAATTAACAGACAGGTACAGTATATGCATGATATGCTCACATCCGATCACTGATCAGCCAACATAGATTTAAAGCCTATGTAATTCCTGATTGGAGCACTCCCATGGTACTACCCAGCAAACTTATCAAAAAATAAAGAAATAGAACATTTAGAGAAATGTTAAAAAAAATGGTGGCAGAAATATAAACAGGAGAATAAACAACACATTTCTGGGAAGCTGGTAAGTGCGTCCTCTGAGAAAAATGATGGTGCACATGATAAAGACAAGGAAAAGGAAAATAAAAAAATATTGCAGACATTGTGAGGAATATCGAAAAGCGTATACCCTTCATAAAGAGCATCCACCTAGGATCCAAAAAGAATAAATAGAACCTGTTCAAAGCAAAGTTAATATGCAATGAAATACTGAATATAGCAAGCCATATAAATAGAAAGAGTATAAAGTGAACTTACAATAGCATAAATATATGAAGAGGAGAAAATTTATTTTAAAAAATTGTCAGAAAAAAATCAGAGTTTACCAATTATGAAAGATAAATTTGGAGCTATCAAAACAGAACTCATAGAGGTAAAAAAAATATAATAAAGTATTATAAACAATTATACAACTAAGTCTAATATCGAGGAAGGATTCAATTAAATAAGAAGACATTTCTAAAGCAACTGAGTTCCTTGAAGAGAAATGCCTCCCGGCCCTGATGACCTAACAACTGAAGTTCATAAAATACTGAAGGAGGATGTGATGAAAAAAAGTTTTTTATGGTTCCAGCACACGATGTGAAAAAATTAAGAAAAGCCTTTATTTAATCCATAATTAAAAAATGCAATTCCAGTGATGATAAAAGCATGTGTAGGCTTACGCGTTTCGGATCATATTTGACCCTTAACCTCTTCACGACCGCCCACAGTAGATAAACGTTGGCGCTTGCTGGGCTTTGTGCAGCGCCGACGTTTATCTACTGTCGGCGGTTTTGTGCCCCCCGGGACCCCCACATACCTTACAACGCGGGGATCCCGGTGCGCAATGCATGCTGGGACCCCCGACGTCATCGAGACCTGATTGGCTCAGGTCCCGATGACGTCAGCGTCACAGCAGCCAATGGGAGCGATCGCTGGGAAAGCTGCTTGTTTCCCGGCGATCTCCCTCATTGTAACGCGGCTTCTCCCTCTGATCTAACACTGACAGCTGATCAGAGGTGAAGTAGCGTTATTGTGTGACTAGATCGCTGCCTGGCACAGCTGATCGCTGCCTGGCACAGCTGTGCCAGGCAGCGATCTTGTCACACAGTAACGCTGCTTCACCTCTGATCATCTGTCATTGTGAGATCAGAGGAGAAGTCGCGTTATTATGTGCCAGGCAGCGATCTTGTCACATAGTAACGCTGCTTCTCCTCTGATCTCACACTGACAGATGATCAGAGGTGAAGTGGCGTTACTATGAGTCAGATCGCAGGGCAGCGATCTTGTGACAAAAATAAAAAAAAAAGTAAAAAAAAAAAAAAATGCAGGGGCTAGGGTTAGGGTTAGGGCTAGGGCTAGGGTTAGGGTTAGGGCTAGGGCTAGGGTTAGGGCTAGGGTTAGGGCTAGGGCTAGGGTTAGGGCTAGGGCTAGGGCTGAGATTAAGGTTATGGGTGTGTTGGTGTTAGGTTTGTGGTTAGGGTTATGGTTAGGGCTGAGATTAGGGTTAGGGGTGTGTTGGGGTTAGGGTTGGAATTAGAATTGGAGGTTTCCACTGTTTAGGTACATCAGGGGCTCTGTAAATGCAATATGACGCCCGCAGACCATTCCATCAAAGTCTGCATTTCAGAACGTCACTACTTCCCTTCCGAGCCCCACCGTGTGCCCAAACAGTAGTTTTCTCCCACATATGGGGTACCAGCGTACTCAGGACTCAGGACAAATTGGACAACAACTCTTAGGGTCCAATTCCACCCGTTACCCTTGTGAAAATAAAAATTGGGGGCTAAAAGATCATTTTTGTGGAAAAAAAATGATTTTTTTATTTTCACGCCTCTACATTATAAACTTTACTGAAACACTTGGGGGTACAAAGTGCTCACCACACATCTAGATAAGTTCCTTGGGGGGTCTAGTTTCCAAAATGGGGTCACTTGTGGGGGGTTTCCACTGTTTAGGTACATCAGGGGCTCTGCAAACGCGACATGACACCCACAGACCATTCCATCAAAGTCTGCATTTCAGAACGTCACTACTTCCCTTCCGAGCCCCACCGTGTGCCCAAACAGTAGTTTTCTCCAACATATGGCATACCAGCGTACTCAGGACAAATTGGACAACAACTCTTAGGGTCCAATTTCTCCTGTTACCCTTGTGAAAATAAAAATTGGGGGCTAAAAGATCATTTTTGTGGAAAAAAAAAAGATTTTTTTATTTTCACGCCTCTACATTATAAACTTTACTGAAACACTTGGGGGTTCAAAGTGCTCACCACACATCTAGATAAGTTCCTTGGGGGGTCTAGTTTCCAAAATGGGGTCACTTGTGTGGGGTTTCCACTGTTTAGGTACATCAGGGGCTCTGCAAACGCGACATGACACCCACAGACCATTCCATCAAAGTCTGCATTTCAGAACGTCACTACTTCCCTTCCGAGCCCCACCGTGTGCCCAGACAGTAGTTTTCTCCAACATATGGTGTACCAGCGTACTCAGGACAAATTGGACAACAACTCTTAGGGTCCAATTTCTCCTGTTACCTTGTGAAAATAAAAATTGGGGGCTAAAAGATCATTTTTGTGGAAAAAAAAATGATTTTTTTATTTTCACGCCTCTACATTATAAACTTTACTGAAACACTTGGGGGTTCAAAGTGCTCACCACACATCTAGATAAGTTCCTTGGGGGGTCTAGTTTCCAAAATGGGGTCACTTGTGTGGGGTTTCCACTGTTTAGGTACATCAGGGGCTCTGCAAACGCGACATGACACCCACAGACCATTCCATCAAAGTCTGCATTTCAGAACGTCACTACTTCCCTTCCGAGCCCCACCGTGTGCCCAAACAGTAGTTTTCTCCAACATATGGCATACCAGCGTACTCAGAACAAATTGGACAACAACTCTTAGGGTCCAATTTCTCCTGTTACCCTTGTGAAAATAAAAATTGGGGGCTAAAAGATCATTTTTGTGGAAAAAAAAATGATTTTTTTATTTTCACGCCTCTACATTATAAACTTTACTGAAACACTTGGGGGTTCAAAGTGCTCACCACACATCTAGATAAGTTCCTTGGGGGGTCTAGTTTCCAAAATGGGGTCACTTGTGTGGGGTTTCCACTGTTTAGGTACATCAGGGGCTCTGCAAACGCGACATGACACCCACAGACCACTCCATCAAAGTCTGCATTTCAGAACGTCACTACTTCTCTTCCGAGCCCCACCGTGTGCCCAAACAGTAGTTTTCTCCAACATATGGCATACCAGCATACTCAGGACAAATTGGAAACAACTCTTAGGGTCCAATTTCTCCTGTTACCCTTGTGAAAATAAAAATTGGGGGCTAAAAGATCATTTTTGTGGGAAAAAAATGATTTTTTTATTTTCGCGCCTCTACATTATAAACTTTACTGAAACACTTGGGGGTTCAAAGTGCTCACCACACATCTATATAAGTTCCTTGGGGGGTCTAGTTTCCAAAATGGGGTCACTTGTGGGGGGTTGCCACTGTTTAGGTACATCAGGGGCTCTGCAAACGCGACATGACACCCGCAGACCATTCCATCAAAGTCTGCATTTCAGAACGTCACTACTTCCCTTCCGAGCCCCACCGTGTGCCCAAACAGTAGTTTTCTCCAACATATGGCGTACCAGCGTACTCAGGACAAATTGGACAACAACTCTTAGGGTCCAATTTCTCCTGTTACCCTTGTGAAAATAAAAATTGGGGGCTAAAAGATCATTTTTGTGGGAAAAAAAATGATTTTTTTTTATTTTCACGGCTCTACATTATAAACTTTAGTGAAACACTTGGGGGTTCAAAGTGCGTCACCACACATCTAGATAAGTCCCTTGGGGGGGTCTAATTTCCAAAATGGGGTCACTTGTGGGGGGTTTCCACTGTTTAGGTACATCAGGGGCTCTCCAAATGCGACATGGCATCCGATCTCAATTCCAGCCAATTCTGCATTGAAAAAGTCAAACGGCACTCCTTCCGTTCTGAGCTCTGCCGTGTGCTCAAACAGTGGTTTAGCCCCACATACGGGGTATTGGCGTATTCGGGAGAAATTGCACAAAAAATTTAGTGGTTCATTTTCTCTTTTTACTCTTGTGAAAATAAAAAAAAATGGTTTTGAAGTAAAATGTTTGTGAAAAAAAGTTAAATGTTTATTTTTTCCTTCCATATTCCATTCATTCATGTGAAGCACCTGAAAGGTTAATAAACTTCTTGAATGTGGTTTTGAGTACATTGAGAGGTGCAGTTTTTAGAATGGTGTCAATTTTGGGTATTTTCTGTCATATTGACCCCCCAAGCTCACTTCAAATGTGAGGTGGTCCCTAAAAAAATGGTGTTGCAAATTTTGTTGTAAAAATGAGAAATCGCTGGTCAACTTTTAACCCTTATAACTTCCTAAAAAAAAAAAATTATGTTTCCAAAATTGTGCAGATGTAAAGTAGACATGTGGGAAATGTTATTTATTAACTATTTTGTGCGATATCACTCTCTGATTTAAGGGCATAAAAATTAAAAGTTTGAAAATTGCAAAATTTTCTAAATTTTTGCCAAATTTTGATTTTTTTAACAAATAAGTGCAGATCATATCTAAAAATTTTTACCACCATCATGAAGTACAATATGTCATGAGAAAACAATGTCAGAATCAGTAGGATCCGTTGAAGCGTTCTAGAGTTATGACCTCATAAAGTGACACTGGTCAGAATTGAAAAAATTGGCCCGGTCACGAAGGCAAAAACAGGCTAGGGTGCGAAGGGGTTAATCATAGCATAAAATACTGAATAAATGTTGCACTTATCAAGGAAAAGCAACCAGAGAAGGCTGCCTTGGGTAACACCCACCAAAATCAGCTGTGAAACTGACATCACTAATTCAAAGTTAACAATGGTACCTCACTAGTTTAACCCTATGATGCATCCATCTTATACAAACATATGTCTACTTCACAGCAACTATATAAGTATGCTAAGTAATCACTATTAGGCCGGGGTCAGACTTGCCAGAAATTCGGAAGAAATACATGCAGCCGTACGCTCCGCTCCCGAGTGCCGGCAGCAGTGCTGGGTATTGACATGCGAGACTCGTCGGAATTTCTGGCAAGTCTGATCCCGGCCTTTGGCTAAGGTCACACCAGCGCATTTATCCTAATCACAATCTGATCAAACTCTAATCAGAGTTTGATCAGAGTGTGATCATAGTGTGATCAATTTTCTTGTATGAGGTGAAGATGGAAAAAAAAATTCTCCATCCTCTCCATTCTGTCAGTCAGTTAAAATTAAAATTTTTTGTCTGTTTACAATATTAACCGATCGGGTTAATTATTTTATTTTAATAAATCAGACTTTTCTGGATGCAGCAGTACCACATATGTGCATTTTTTTATTATCTTATTATTATAATTTTTAATGGAGGGAAAAGGAGTGATTCAAACGTTTATTTTTTTTATATTTTTTACAACTTTTTATTGTATTTATTAGCTCCTTATGGGACTTGAACCTGCGATCATCTGACTGCTTGTGCTTGTGTTATACACAGCAATACCACTGTAATGCCGACAGGGCCAGTTTTAGACAAATTGGGGCCCTGGGCAAAATTGAAAGTGGGGCCCGCAATCATGAAATAAGGGAGATGTAACAAAGCTAAATCAGAGCTAAAGGGAGAGACATGGAGAGAGGAAGGACAAACTTCCAAAGGTGGACAAAGTTTATTACATAGCAATGACAGCAGCAATATACGTATGATTCCCAAGTCGAGGTACATGAAAGTTTCTGTCGAGAACTCTCTGGGCAGCCAGACTTCCTGCTGTTTCCAGACCCAAAGAGCTACAATAAGATCAAGTCTTGCTACCTAGGTCCTTGTGTCTCCATCCTTTCACACACCTGAGTTACAACATATTCTGTCACAATACCAGTGACTGACTTCCCTCTCTTCATTAACCTGAACTCAATAGCAAACTAAAAGTAGCAAACTTACCATCTATTCAATAAATTTCCACCAATGACTATGCTTACCTAAATGTTAACCTCACTATGCCCTGACCTGCATAGTTACATGTTCTTTCCCCAACATCATCACCATTGCGAGGAATGGCAATGCCACAAACAGTTGCATCAATCACAACATATAAAGCATGCATTATTATAGCACATAACAGCAATCAAGTTTCGATAGCAACATCTTCAGGCTATGTCAGACATTTTCCCCTTCTCTATAGATGCTACTTCTCCAATGTGTAAAAATGTAATTCAATCGTATATTGTTCAAATTAGCAGGTGTCATGCTGCTGCTTTGCAGGTAGATGCAGCTCCACTAGATGGCAATAGAGTGAAGGGAGGACTGCACACAGCAGGAGCAGACCTGTAGCGCAGCAGCGAGGCTACCCCCAGGTGGCAGCGGAATAGTAAAACAAGCCGGGTCGATATTAGTCTGTAGCTTAGTACCAAAGGAATAAACAAGCACAGAGTCAGAAATAAGACAAATGAGTCAATATCAGTCAGGAGCAGATATGCCAAAAACAAGAGACAAATAGCAGGTCAGGATCCAAGACAAGTCAAATACAAGGGAGTCAAAAAACGAGAGGGGGAACACAGAGTCGGGATGGGAAGAGGGGAATAAACAAACACAGGTGCAGTCAGTAAAAGCAGCAGGACGGAATCAGGGTACGCAAAGTCACCTACACACGCCTTAGGCAGAAACTATAAGTGAAACCGCCTGCAGGATGCAATGGAGAGAAATATCTGACCTGAACGAGGCAGAGAGAAGTTAACCCTTGCCATGATCAGACCGGGAAAGAGACAGGATACAAAACCTGGCCTGGATCATGACTGTAGAGGCTTGCAAGCGTCATAAAATTTGACTAATCATTTTGTGTCAATTCGATCATCTCTACACATGACAACAAAGTTAATGATCCCATTGGTGGCCTTTGTGTTCTCTGAATTTGAAAACTACTGTACCTTGTAACAAATGAAACAACAATCTCTGACACAACAGAAACTTCTGTTCAAATTTCGTCAAATACATTGGTGTATCCCTCACATTTTCAATCTTCAGATGCTGTTATATAGCTAGGGTGTACCTTGGTGTCATATCCATGAATACAGTAAATATTGTTTGGCGCAATTACAAGTGGCAGCTATTTACGGAAATGAAATTGCATAATTTCCAACTTGAAAGCCACATCATCAACTTCACACAAGTCTTACAGAATCCAACAATATGTTTGAAGTCTTGATGAATCTAGCACTCTGTATCATCATTTTTTCAATTAATTTTCCCCATTGTACTGATTTTACATTTCTTAGATCTAGCTTTATAAAAAAACAATAGTATACAGCTTTACCAAGGTTTTAACTCTGCAGACATGGCGTTACGCCTCATTCAGATATCCGTTTTTTTGTCATACATGATAAAAAATAAGCCGACTTTTATCAGTGTAAATATCAGTGTATTAACTTTTCCCATCATTAATTTTCTTAAATGCCAACAAAAAACTCAAACCTTCTCCTACCCTTGACAATGTTAAAAGTGGACAGCACATACATTGCACATACATAGCAATACAAATAAAAAACGTACGTCAAAAATGGATGTCTAAATGAGGCCTAAAATATACATGTTCCAAAGCTGCTTTAAAGTGAATCTGTCAGCAGGTTTTGCTATGTAATCTGACATCAGCATGAGGTAAGGACAGTAGTTATGATAGAGTCAGTTTTCTCTGCTGCAAAGCTCAGATATTGAGTTGTGTATTGTTGTGAATTCGCTTTCTGGCCTACCTCTGGTTACTACTGAAGGTAGTGGTGCTGGTCAAATTGACAGAGGGGTTGCAAGTTCTCTTTCTGGGCTCCCTCTGGTGGTTACTGGAGGTAATGGAGCTGATCTGATTAACAGAGGCTTGCCACCTGATAATAGGGACGATAATTGGAGATCTGGGGTTTCAGAATGGGATTTAAGACAGCCGACTCCCTCTATCCCTGCTGGTGATTTTTCTTCCTGCCTCCTGAGGTCTTAGTTTCCAGCTCAGTCCCTGCATGTTCAGCTAAGTGTTCATTTGCTATTCTGTTTACATTTGATTTGGTTTTGTCTATTTCAGTTTTTTGTGGGTCAGCCAGCTCCGGCTGGGGCTGTGTTGAATCACCATCCATATATTACTGCTTGTGCCAGTTTGGATTTGTCCCTTATTAGATTGGCTTCTTTTTACTCTGCTTTCAGAATATACCAGAGTGCTGATATAGTGGGCGAAGTCGTGCGACTTCAGTATTTTTTGCATCAGACGTGTTGGACTTTTTTGCAGGGTTTTTTGTGTGATTGCAGACAGTGTCTTTCCTTTCCTGTCCTGTCTAGTCAGTGTGGGCCCCATTGTTTGCTCAGTCTATCTTCCTACCTGGGTTTGTGTTTTCATCTTGTCTCACCGACAATATATGTTTGAGGGCTATCTTATTCCTTAGGGGTCTGCTCTGGGGCAGTTTAGATTTCCCCTTTCTTGCTTTAGCCTTAGTTAACTCTCCAGCTGTGCCGAGGCGTCTAGGATCATCATAGGCACGCTCCACGGCTACTGCTAGTTATGTGGATAGGATCAGGGGTCTGCAATCTGCTTAGTTACCAACCTCTCTGGTTTTCTGTGGCTTAGCTTGGGCTTGCTCTCCTCCTCGGTGACCCAATCATAACTGTTGTGAGTTCATTTTCCCCTTCACTACTGAGGCCCGAGGAACTCCCTCTTCTGGTAAAGAAAAGTAGTGAGCCTGATTATCAAACACCTGAGGCTGATGATGATGACTGGCTGAGTGGAGTTACTGACTGGATATAAGGCTGCCGATGCCCTTCTGCCCTGCGGGTGATTTCTCTGTGGGATCCTTGGAGACCAGTCTGAATTCCTGCTCCTCTAAAGCTAAGTTTGCTCCTCGGCTTTTTGCATTTGTGCTTTGACTTTGTTTTGCTTTGTTTTTCTGGATTTCTGCCATTCCCTGCTGGGGTGTGCTGAATTCCTTTAGCTCTGTCTTCTGAAAATACCTGAGTGCTGATTTAGTTTTTGAAGCCTAGCTGCTTCAGGATCTTTTTCATATCAGCTTGTTGGCTTATGTCTTTGATAGGGTTTTGGCAGATTGCAGACAGCAGCCTTCCTGTCCTTTCCTATCTATGTAGTTTTGGGCCCCGGCTTTGCTCAGTCTATCTTTCTGTCTGTGTTAGTGTTTTCATCTTGCTTCACCGTCATTATATGTTGGGGGCTGCCTATTGCTTTGGGGTCTGCTCTGGGGCAGTTTAGATTTCCCCTTTCTTTCTTTAGGCCTATTTAATTCTCAGGCTGTGATCGAGGGGTCTAGGGCATCGTAGGTACTCTGTATTACTCTGATCTGCTCCCTGTCCACATTTTCCGCCAAGGCTTTTGTGGATTCGGGAGCAGCCCTAAACCTAATGGACTTGGATTTTGCTAAACGTTGTGGATTTCCGATGACACCTCTGCAGACGCCTATCCCTTTGAGGGGGATTGATGCTACTCCTTTGGCTAAAAATAAACCTCAGTTTTGGACCCAGGTGGTAATGCGGGTCGCCCCAGACCATCAAGAAAATTGCAGATTTTTGGTGTTGCATAATCTGCATGATACTATTGTTCTGGGGTTTCCCTGGTTACAAATTCATAATCCAGTTTTGGATTGGAAATCTGTGTCTGTGGTGAGTTGGGGTTGTCGGTGTGCTTTTAGTGAGGCTCCGGTGTTTTCCACCTCTCCTCAGCCGCATGATGTTCCTGATTATTTGGCGGACTTTTATGATGTATTTAGTGAGAATGAGTCTGCGACTCTGCCTCCTCATAGGAGTTATGACTGTGCAATTGAACTGAGCCCGGGGTGTAAATTCCCCAAGGGTCGGCTCTTCAATTTATCTGTACCCGAGCACGAGGCTATGCTATCCTATATTAAGGAGGCGTTGGAGAAGGGTCATATTAGACCATCCTCATCACCCTTAGGTGCCGGTTTTTTTTTTGAAGCCAAAAAGGATGGATCATTAAGACCTTGTATTGATTATCGTGCCCTCAACAAAATTACAGTTAAATATCAGTATCCGCTACCCCTGATTTCTGATCTATTCTCCAGAGTTAAAGGTGCTTATTCGCATTAAGCATGGGGATGAATGGAAGACGGCGTTTAATACTCCGGAGGGACATTTTGAGTACCTGGTGATGCCTTTTGGGCTCACTAATGCCCCTTCTGTCTTCCAGTGCTTCATGAACGATATTTTCCGAGATTTTGTCGATAAATTTTAGATTATCTATCTGGATGATATTTTGATCTTCTCCAAGGATTGGGATTCTCATGTGGAACATATTCGGACTGTGTTCCGGATCTTGAGGGAGAATTCCCTGTATGTCAAAGGATCTAAATGCCTTTTTGGAGTACAGAGGATTTCTTTTTTGGGATTTATTTTGTCCCCGTCAACTATTGAAATGGACCCGGCCAAGGTACAGGCCATTTACGATTGGGTTCAGCCCACTTCTTTGAAGGCCCTCCAGAAGTTTTTGGGTTTTGCTAATTTTTATCGGAAATTTATAGCAAAATTTTCTAGTATTGCCAAGCCATTGACTGATTTGACTAAGAAGGGTGCTGATGTGTTAAATTGGTCTCTGGAGGCTGTTTCTTCCTTTCAGGAGCTGAAGCGAAGATTCACCTCCGCCCCGGTTTGGCGGCAACCTGATGTCTCACTTCCATTCCAGGTAGAGGTGGATGCTTCTGAGATTGGTGCAGGAGCTGTTTTGTCCCAAAAGGATCCTGTAACATCTAAAATGAATCCCTGTGCTTTCTTTTCCCGAAAGTTCTCTCCATCTGAACGTAACTATGATGTGGGGAATAGGGAACTGTTGGCCATGAAATGGGCATTTGAGGAGTGGAGACATTGGTTGGAGGGAGCTAAGCATCAAGTCGTGGTCCTCACTGACCACAAGAATTTTATTTACCTAGAGTCGGCTAAGCGCTTGAACCCTAGACAGGCTAGGTGGGCCTTGATTTTTACACATTTTGATTTTGTGGTTTGTTTTCTTCCTGGAACGAAGAATGTCAAGGCAGACTCCCTCTATAGGAGCTTCTTTGTTGATTCTCCTGTGGTGACCAAGCCTGCTACCATCTTAGGCAAAGGGGTAGTTCTTTCTGCCATCTCGCCCGATTTGAGACGTGCTCTGGAAGAGTTCCAGGAGGACAAACCTGAGCATTGTCCCAGTGGAAAGTTGTATGTTCCTGACCAGTGGAAGAAGAGAGTGATGTCTGAAGTTCATTGCTCTGCTTTGGCTGGTCATCCAGGTATTTTTGGTACTAGAGATCTGGTGAGTCGGTTTTTTTGGTGGCCCTCCTTGTCTCGTGATGCCAGGAATTTTGTGCAGTCCTGTGGGACGTGCTCCCAGTCTAAATCGTGTTCTCGCTCTAGTGGGTTGTTGATGCCTTTGCCTGTCCCCAAGAGGCCATGGACCCATATTTCAATGGATTTCATCTCTGATATGCCTGTCTCTCAAAGTATGACTGTTATTTGGGTGATTTGTGATAGGTTCTCTAAGATGGTTCATCTTGTACCACTCCCTAAGTTGCCGTCTTCCTCTGAGTTGGTGCCCCTGTTTTTACAACAGGTGGTTCGTTTGCACGGGATTCCTGAGAACATTGTATCTGACAGAGGAGTCCAGTTTGTGTCTAGATTTTGGAGAACTTTCTTTTCCAGGCTGGGAATTCAGTTGTCCTTCTCCTCTGCTTTTCACCCTCAGACCAATGGGCAGACAGAGAGAACAAACCAGACCTTGGAGTCATATTTGAGATGTTTTATTTCTGCTGATCAGGATGATTGGGTTTCATTTTTGCCCTTGGCCGAATTTGCTTTAAATAATAGAGCTAGTTCTGCCACTTTGATGTCACCTTTTTTTTGTAACTTTGGATTTCATCCTCGATTTTCTTCAGGGCAGGTGGAGCCCTCTGCCTGCCCAGGTGTTGACACTGTGGTGGAGAGAATGCACCAGATCTGGGACCAAGTGGTGGATAAGTTATCTCTCTCCCAGGAAAAGGCCCAGCGGTTTTCCAACCGACATAGGACCATTGGTCCCCAATTTAAGGTTGGTGATATGGTGTGGTTATCATCAAAAAATATTGCTATGAAGGTGGCTTCTCCTAAGTTTAAGCCTAGATTTATTGGACCTTACAAGATTTTGGAGATTATTAATCCGGTCTCTTTTCGTTTGGCTCTTCCTGTCACATTTAAAATCCATAATGTGTTCCATAAATCTTTGTTGAAGAGGTTTGTTGAACCTGTTGTTCCGGGGGTGGCACCTCCAGACCCTGTATTGGTTGAAGGTAACATGGAATATGAGGTAGAGAAAGTACTGGATTCCCGTCTGGCTAGACGGAGACTCCAGTATTTGGTTAAGTGGAAGGGTTATGGTCAGGAGGATAATTCCTGGGTCTCTGCCTCTGATATTCATGCCAAAAGATTGGTGCGTGCCTTTCATCGGGCTCACCCTGATCGCCCTGGTGGCGTGGTTGAGGGTTCGGTGACCCCTCCTCAAGGGGGAGGTCCTGTTGTGAGTTCATTTTCTCCTTCACTACTGAGGCCCGAGGAACTCCCTCTTCTGGTAAAGAAAGGTTGTGAGCCTGATTATCAAACACCTGAGGCTGATGATGATGACTGGCTGAGTGGAGTTACTGACTGGATATAAGGCTGCCGACGCCCTTCTGCCCTGCGGGTGATTTCTCTGTGGGATCCTTGGAGACCAGTCTGAATTCCTGCTCCTCTAAAGCTAAGTTTGCGCCTCGGCTTTTTGCATTTGTGCATTGACTTTGTTTTGCTTTGTTTTTCTGGATTTCTGCCATTCCCTGCTGGGGTGTGCTGAATTCCTTTAGCTCTGTCTTCTGAAAATACCTGAGTGCTGATTTAGTTTTTGAAGCCTAGCTGCTTCAGGGTCTTTTTCATCAGCTTGTTGGCTTATGTCTTTGATAGAGTTTTGGCAGATTGCAGACAGCAGCCTTCCTGTCCTTTCCTATCTAGGTAGTTTTGGGCCCCGGCTTTGCTCAGTCTATCTTTCTGTCTGTGTTAGTGTTTTCATCTTGCTTCACCGTCATTATATGTTGGGGGCTGCCTATTGCTTTGGGGTCTGCTCTGGGGCTGTTTAGATTTCCCCTTTCTTTCTTTAGGCCTATTTAATTCTCAGGCTGTGATCGAGGGGTCTAGGGCATCGTAGGTACCCCCCACGGCTACTGCTAGTTGTGTTGATAGGTTCAGGGGTCTGCAATCTGATAGTTTCCAACTTCTCTGGTTTTCTGGACTTAGCTTGTATTTCTGTTTTTGCCTCCTACGGTGACTCATTCATAACACATAACAGTGTATTACCTCATCCACACCACTGATTGTCAGGTTTCTGTGTACACTGTATATTGACAGAAAGCTGCTAAACAGTGGTTGGTTTGTGGTTGTCCTTTAGTGATAATCTCCTGCTGATAAAAAACTGATTACATTGAAACAGCAAAACACAGCCTAGTAAATGACACATCCTTGGAATCAGGGTCTCTTCCCTCCATCATGGTGCGCTCAGATTACATAGAAAAAATCTGCTGACAGATTCCCTTTAATTCAAGCAAACTGCAGACATACTGGCACATGTTTTACACATAACACAGAGTAAACTTACAGCCTACACAATATAATGGTCTAAAAAGAAAATATTTTAATGCAATTGTAATAAGTTAACATCTGTTATACTTTTTTATAACATAGTCAAGTGTATATTGTGCAGGCCTCCTTGGTCCTGCATGTAATTGTTCTACTCTTGTATAGGTCTCGGGTTAATTAAATCTTACAATTCCCCTTTTTGTGCATTTAATTTCAGAGCTCTCAGTTATGTTCTTCAGGAGTAATCTCCATTATCTCTCCTTCACATAGATATTTTTCTTTGATGATTCCTTGATAAGTCATGGTTTCTCTCTTTTTCAAAGGAGAAGGTTAAGGTCCATCTTGTTGGTTACTTGTGTTAATCATCCTGTTTAATCAAAATGTTAAAACAATCAATACAAAGATGTAATCTTAAAATAGTATACACAATGTGAGGGCATTGTACCAATATAAACTCATTCCGCAAAATAAATTGAAATCCTTGGTAACAAGCAGCTTTTGTACCAATTACAGCATCCAACAGAAAGAGTTTTCGGGTAAAACATTGCAACTACTTTATATAAAAATTGCAAAAACATCTCCCTACCCTCACAAATTATCAAAATACCTGCAAAATCTTCCTTGATTAACTCCTTAGTAACCAAGGCAAATTTTTCCAAATCCGACATATGTCACTTTATTTGGTAATAACTCTGGAACGGTTCAATAGTCAGGTCAATATAACCCAAAAGAAAACATAACCTAAAACAAATTTCAACAAAAGTTCTGTGAACAAATTATGACTCTGCTCTCTACCAAGTGTAGTGATCATCACAAAAAAAGTCTAACAAGATCAGCCAACCGGAAGTGGGATATTTTCAAGATGGCCGTTGAAAACTGTCAAAATCGGTAAATTCATCTAACAATTTCATTTTTAAGCATCTTCTACTTTCTTATTGTTTTTAAGTTTAAGTTCTTGAGAAGGGCGCCGATGGCATAATTGCCGCAAGTATTCTGAGAGGTGGCAGTGTTGTCACTCCTTGCTGTAAAGTGCATGTGCAATGTCAAAAACGTTATGGGAATAAAAAAGACATTCATTCGATGAAACATGAGTCCAGTAAAAGTGAACAAGCGTCTCCCGGGCCTTCCATGAGTAGGTGTGATTGTCTTTTCTGTGGGACACTTGTTTCCCTTGGAGATTCTGACTACAGCTACGTAAGGACAGATACGTTTGCCAGGACCATCAAGGAGTGCTGTGAAAGTCATTCAGATGACTGGTCATCGAAAGTAAAAAGGAGAATTGAGTGCTATGATGGAGATTGCATATATCACCATGCAACTGATTGCATATATCACCATGTAGGTTGTGTAAATTTTCACACCAGAAATGATCTGTCACACCAATTTTGGGATGTTCACCTAGTTCTTTGGAAAAGCATAGGAAATGTGGGTGTTCTAAAGATGCTGCCCAAGAACATGCTTTTTTAAAAATGTATGCTTATCTTGAAAATGAACAACAGTTAACTTTCAGACCTTCAAGAAAAAATAAATGCGTTCTTGAATACCAATGAATTATCATCTTATAACAAAATATATCTTAAAAAGAAGTTCAAAGAACATTACAGAGACACAATACTCGTCGCTGAAGGTTATGGTTTAAACAACAGCGTTACATTAGAAAAGAAGACCTCAGATACACTTTGTTCATTCTACTAAGATTCACTAGTACAACGTGATGAAGAAGCACAAAAGAAAGTCATAATTGATACAGCAGCAAGGCTGATTATGAACAAAATTAGAGAGAATGTTGTGTCTGCTATTAATTTCCGCCCAAAGGTTCAGGATCTGGCACTCCACTCTGCTCTCAAATTCCAGAAACGCTACGACAACCTGTTGAGCAAAATATTTGTGAGTAAAAAAATTCCACAAAAAGTTGACAGTAGAGGGCAAGTCATTGTATAAGTAGCAAGACCGAGAGCTGTCATTGCACCATTACATATTGGTTTAGCAGTATAGATGCACCACCACTATCGATCTAAGTTCCTCTTGAATACGCTTAGTAAGATGGGGTATAGGTCATTGTATAGTGAACTGCTCCAACTTGAAAAGAATGCCGATAGCTGTGGCGCTCCAGACTCATTTTTTGAAGGTAATGAGTTATTGACTCCTATTGGTTGTTTGCTGATGACAATGTAAATCACAATGCTTTGACAATAGACGTCAAAGGAACATTTCATGGGATGGGCATGATTGCTGCATTGATATCAGGAATAAAGCAGTTATGTATTGTAAATAGGAAAAAAAAATTGGAATTCCATATAACAGACGACAAATATTAATCTAATAAAGTGCACCTTTGCCAAAAAATACATTATGAGAAATAAAGTTTAACCCATTAACACCCCAGGGATGTTTGCACATTACTGACCAGGTCAAAATTTACAATTCTGATCGCTGTCATTTTATTAGGTAATAACTCTGGAACGCTTCAACGGGTCCCACTGATTCTGAGACTGATTTGCAATTATTTATTTTTATGCCCTTTTTTTAGGGACCACCTCACATTTGAAGTGACTTTGAGGGACCTATATGACAGAAAATACCCAAAAGTGACACCATTCGAAAGATGCACCCCTCAAGGTGCTCAAAACCACATTCAAGAAGTTTATTAACCCTTCAGGTGCTTCACAGGAATTTTTGGAATGTGGAAGGAAAAAAGGAACATATAACTTTTTGTCACAAAAATTTTACTTCAGACACATTATTTTTTATTTTCGCAAGTGTAACAGGAAAAAATGGACTTCAAAATTCATTGTGCAATTTCCACTGAGCATGCCAATATTTCTCTGATATGTGGACGAAAACCCCTTTTTTCACTACACGGTAAGACTTGGAAGGGAAAGAGGGATATTTGACTTTTTGAATGTAAAATTTGCTAGAATAATTAGCGACATGTTGCAATTGTAGAGCACCTGATGTGGCTAAACAATGGAAACCTTCCTGAAGTGACAACATTTTGGGAAATATATCCCTCAGGGAACTTACCTAGATGTGTGTTGAGCACCTTGATGCTTCACAGAAGTTTTTTACGTTGAAATGTGAAAATAAGAAAATCACATTCCCCCACAAAAATGTTCTTTAGCTCCAAATTGTACATTTTCAAAAGGGTAACAGGAGGTATTGCAACAAAAAAGTTGTTGTGCAATTTCTCTTGAGTACGCTGATACCCAATATGTGGGAGAAAACTACTATTTGGGCACACAGCAGGGCTTGGAAGAGAAGGAGCGCCATTTCACTTTTTGAATGCAAAATTTGCTGGAATAATTAGCAGATGCCATTTCACGCTTGGAGAGCCTCTGATGTGCTTAAACAGTGGAAACCCCCACAAGTGACACCATTTTTGAAACTAGAGCCCTCAGGGAAGTGATCTAAATGTGTGGTGAACACCTTGAACACCCAGCTGCTCTATTTTCATAAGGATAGCAAGAGAAAATCAATCCCAAAGTTTGTGCAATTTCTTCTGAGTACACAGATACCCTATATGTGGGGGTAAACTACTGTTTGGGCTCACAGCAGGGCTCAGAAAAGGAGTGATGTTATGAAAGATAGACTTTGATGGAATGGTCTACCGGTTTCATGTCTCATTTCAAAAGCCTCTGATGTGCCTAAACAGTAGAAAACGCCCCACAAGTGACTACATTTTGGAAGCTAGACCCTTCAAGGAATGTATCTAGATGTATAGTGAGCACCTTGAACCCCCAGATGCTTGACAGAAGTTAATAACTTAGAGCCGTGAAAACAAAAAAAATCTAATTTTTCCCACAAAAATGTAATTTTAGCCCCAATTTTTTTATTTTCACAAGGATACCAGGAGAAAATGGACCTCAAAATTTGTTGTGCAATTTCTCTTGAGTACACAGATACCCTATATGTGATGAAAAACTACTTTTGAGGCACAGCGCAAAGCTCAGAAGGGAAGAAGCACCTTATTGGAGTTTATATTTTGGATTGGTTGGAGGGTACCATGTCACATTGGCAGAGCTCTTGAGGTGCCAGAACAGCAGAACCACCATTAGTGACCACATTTTCCAAACTACACCTCTCAATCAATTCATGTAAAAGAAGAAAAAAAATACATTTTTACCACCCAATTTTTTTTTTTTTAGCCCCAGATTTTCAAACTGGGAAATGGGTAAAAATGGTGCCAAAGTGTGTCCCACAATTTCTGCTGAACTACTGAATGTAGAAATACCCCATATGTGGCTGTACAGTACTGTTTAGCCATACAGCGAGACTCAGGAGGGATAAGCGCTATTGGCAAATAGCGGTCCGTTCCTGCAGAGTCTTACAGTATGGCTAAGCAGTACTGTACAGCCACATATGGGATATTTCTACATTCATGCAGTTCAGAATGTAGAAGGTATCCTAGAGCTCAGAATTTTGTATAATAGTTTGCAGACTCCATATATACAGCCCCCAATTGCTAGAAGAGCAGAATCCCCCCTCAAGTAACCCCATTTTGGAACTTATACACCATTGGGAATTTATCTACAGGTGTTGTGATGAGTATGACTCCATGGGTGTTTTCCAGAAACAAGCAGCAGTGGTTGTTGCCGAGTGAAAATTGCAAACTGCCATTGTAGTAACCAGTACAGCATAGTGCCGCTACATTGTGCCCAGCTCATGCACCCATTAATTAGGCGAGCTCTCATTGCTACAGCAATGCCAAACATGTGGACACTAACTGTGGATTAGGAACATTGGGGCTCAGAAGGGAGGAGGGTACTTGGATTTGGGAGCACAGAATTAGCAGAATTTCTTTTGGGGGCCGAGGGCCATTTCGCTTTTCCAGAGCCTTTTTGCTACCAGTAACATGGAAACCCCATATATTTCCATTAACAGATGATGGACCTGAGTGTGGACTTGCTATTTTTATGGATTAAGTGTGAAGTTTATATTGGGAACATTTTACATAACATTTTGGATCAAGTTTATCAGGCGCTCTACGCTGAGCACTTACATCGGGGTTTCCCTTTAAAACTCCAAGTGATGTTTCAGATGAAACCTGTGAGGGATCTATTCACTATAATGAGGCAGCAGAGATACTCTAGACTCTGCCTGGCCTCTGTTCAGCGGTCTCCTTTTTTTTTTACAGAGGTGCACAAAACTGTGGCGGACCACGCTTTTATGTGTTCTTAATAAAAAGATGGACACTGCCAGATGACAGGTCAGACGGCATTCACAGTGCCTCCATCTGCCTCATTTAAGAGAATCTTCCGTCACTGGTTCCGTCTGAATCACGTATTTTAGAGATATACATGGAAACCCGGGTGTAAGTGCTCAGCGCAGAATAGATGTGCAATGAATGTGCTATCTTTGGGAGGCAGAATGAACAAATCAAAAGCAGGTGAAGAATTGGTTTTATTTATTTTTTATGTTGTTCTTCATGTGGTATAAGTGATTAGATGACTTTATTCTTCGGTTCGGTGCGGTTACAGCAATACCAGATTTATATCTGTTTTTCATATTTGGCTGCTGTTTTGTTTTTTTCAAAGACTCGTTTTGCATCACCATATTTTGAGAGCTATAATTTTTCCATATTTCGGCCGACAGAGTAATATAACAGCTTGTTTTTTGTGGGACAAGTTGACGTTTTTATTGGAACCATTTTCGGCTCATGACATTTTTTGATCGCTTTCTATTTCGAGTTTTGGGAGGTAAAATAAACAAAAAAAAACAAATTTTGATCAACCCCAGCACTGGAAAGCTAATGAAATCATCAAAGCTTCCCTACAGGATTTCCATTTGAAAAAAAATCGTACTTATGTTTGGTGGTTTCTACACTTTTATGAATTTGCTTGGAGCCATAGGTACACTTATGGATGGGACAGGTCTATGTTAGGTATTACTAAACATAGTGGATATTGTCAATAACATCATGTGAAATAATGAATTTACACTTAATGTAGTATACTAGTTTTTTCACTTACCAATGTCCTGCTGTACCTCTCGTGTTCTTTCATCATAATTGGGGAACATCTGGCAGCATATGCATCCCAAGCTACATCCTTTTCATTGTGGTCTACATAGTTGGCGTCGCGTTGGTCCCAGATTTCAGGCCTCTCCTGCATCAGAACAATCAGCAGTTCCACATTAATATGTCTGAGTTTTTATCGTACCCATAGGCTTACATTGGCGTGTCTTGGACCACATTACGCGTACAATCGCAGCCTGCTGCGATTTTGCACGTACGCCAATTACGCCTGAGAAAAACTGATCTGAATTGCCTCATTAAATAACATTCATCCGAGTGCAATGAGATTTTTACTTGCACAGCACTCGGCCGTGTTATACGGTAATGTGACTCCGGCCTAAGGCAAAAAGCATCATACTATGACATGATTTATTGTGGATCAACCGTATTTCTACAGGTTAATAGCATTTTGGGACATGACAAGTTCCCTTTAATTTAGAAAATTATAAATATTGCAATAAAATAAAACATTTTGTAAAATGCAATTGGATGTTTTTTCCTCTGCCCAGGATCTGTAAATAGCTATTTATAATACAATTTCCAAGAATTATATAACACATGTAACACACAATTATGTATGGGATCACAGGAGTCTTGGCGAAATGTGGGTCACTACAAAGCATATGCCAGCGATTTCCACTTCTCTAAATCTGTATCCACTAGACAACAGCTGCTCTCCTTCTAACATAATGAGAGCTATATACTGTACATACAATTGTATTTTTTTTAGATGTAGATGCTTCTGTTTCCTTAAAGGGGATTTTCACCTTTCTTTTCAGATATTTGGAATTTGTGTTAAAAATTTTAGAACTGTTTTAACTCAGCCACTGGGACTGCCATTTTTATATGCTGGTGAAAGAGTGTCAAAGCACAACACTTATACAGCAAATACAGAAGCCCTGTGCCATAGGAGACTGCGGTGGGAGACCAACTTGATATCCTATGCTGTCGCCGCATCAGCTGTGAACTCGGCGTGCCTTCTGGCGTCCCCAACTCACAGCTGGAGGAGGAGCCCGGCACCATTTTATTGTAGTCCAACTTTGTGTTCTGGGCTACAATTTTGCTTTGTCTTCTGTAATTACTGTGATCTGAGGAGAGCCGTCATGTCATTGCGACTGCAGCGCTCACATCCCAGTAATTTTCAGTGAGCGCTCATCACCAGATCCAGGCACCAGCACTGCAGCGGTAACTTCGTCTATTGCCTGAACTTGGTAAGTGCTGCTGCCACAATAATTTGACTGCTCCACTCAGATCATAGTAGTTGTTTCCTGAGCTGTGTATCCAATCCAATCATGTGAGAGACAGTCCACTGAGCTTTGTATTTAATCCTATGATGTGGGATACTGACTGCTGAACTGCGTAATTACTAAGATCTAAGCAGTGCAGTCACAATGATATCATTGTGATCAGGTACAGACTGGGGCTGAAATTCAGCCCTGGCATTAGAAATCACACAGGCCCATGTTGTCTCCATCCCCATGAACCAGATGGGATATATTACTAATATTACCCTGGATGGAGGAAAGGAAGATTTTCTACAAGACCAATATTTCTAATGATACCCTTAGCCTGCTGTGGTAAGTGACGGAGTCAGCAACTTTGTGTGAGTGTGAGTATGAGTGTTTTGAGAACACCAATTCTCTTAAGAACATAGCATACAAGGCAGCCCATGACCAGGCAGGCCCTTCTGGCATTTGCCAGAATTGCCAGATGGCCAGTTCGGCCCTGACTGTGATCCTAAACTTTATCTTTTCTTATTCTTTTGCAAACACCCATAAGGGAAGGAGAAACATCACACACATGGAGCAGATCCAGCCCACAATTACTGCAGCCATAATGCGAGCTAGCACTACACTAGGTTTTCATGGCAGAAGTCAGCAGGTCCTACCACTAATGATTAAAAATTAAAACATTAATACTTTACATATTTTCAAATGTTGAAAAATAGAGTTGAATTTTCAATTACATTTCCTTTAAAGGTGGGTGGAATGGAGGGATGAGACAGGGTGAGATATGCAATGGTTTGTAACACAATGCATAACTGGAAAGAGAACATCTACATATATAAAAAGCAAGAAAAAGAATGTAAAAGACAAAAAATATAAGGGTTAGAGGTATTCATGGCTGCACTAAATCTATTACACACATACAGCCGCCTTAGGAGGGATTGTGATCTTGTAAGAAAGGTACTCTTTAAAATGATAAATATTTTGGCTCAGACCTTGGATAAAGTGTGTGAATGATGCTTTCTTACCTGGAGATGTTTTGGCCCTGTTGGAAGTAATTTGTTACAAGTTACTACTACAAAATGTTGACATTTAGTTTTGACATGTCAGCTCTTTCTGCAGAGAATTGGAGAAAAAGTACATATTGTTGCTTTGCTTGTGTTTGTTGGTCTGTTTTTCTCTACTTACTTTTTATTTTTTATTTACTTTGGTTAAAATAAGCCAAAAACAGACAACATACTGTAAAAAAGTGCTCTGCAAACTTTTTTTTTATTGTTGAACTGGCTTCAGAAGACATATATTGATATACATAATTTAAGACAGTATTCCCTTCTAGCGAATGTTAATTCCCAGCTGTAGGTTATCCTACAGAAACAAACCACACAATGGGGCAGCGGGGAGCTCAAAGATTGGCTGTTGAACCCCCTGATTGCCTGCCATGCTCGCGAGGTGATATCAAATATCAAAAAACTGACTGGTACTTCCAAACGGAAATGAAAAGTGTGAACAGGTGCAAGCTAAGAGAGCCACTCTAGATAACTAACAAATTAAAGCTGCACTCTGAGACGCTATACTACCTAAACGTTGAATATATGTAATTGGAACTGCATTACGGCTGTAGGAAACATGTTAAAAAATGAAGGTACTTAGCACACAAATTGGCCAATTAGTGTGAGCCCAACAGCCAGCGATGAGGCGTACCCCTTTGTTGGGAGCCTAATCCTAACATGATGCCAATTATATGAGCAGAAAGAAAGAACTGGATGGATCATTATTTTGGGGACCACGGTCCCACACGGACTTAATTAAACAATCAGCTTTGCACCTTTCTTTTAGACGTCCACCATTTCCTTCCTACATTCCCCTTCCCTTGTATATAACAGGATTTTTTTGGATCATTATTTTGGGGACCACGGTCCCACACGGACTTAATTAAACAATCAGCTTTGCACCTTTCTTTTAGACATCCACCATTTCCTTCCTACATTCCCCTTCCCTTGTATATTTTTTCCTTTTTATTAACCCATTGATGGCATTATTGTTTTTAATTGTTCTCTCACTGTTCTCCTTGGTGTTTTCTTTTTCTGACGGTTGCCTTATTTATTGTCATTTGGAAAGGAATTTAATTGAAGCTGGGGACAATGTGGGAATTTGGTGAAAATTACATCTGGAGATTTTGATGAAAACAACACCGATCATCAGATAATTTTAGGAATGTTCAAATATTGCTCATGAATGCTGCTATGTATTATAAAAGTTTTTTACACTGTTGTATAATTATATGCGTGTTTGACATGTTTGCAGCCATTTCAAAATGTAATGTTTGGTAGCATCCTTAATTTCCCATGTTGGCATTTGCCCCTATCATTAAGGAGTTATTTTCTCTGTATTCTTACTGATGTTTTATGATGTGCGCATGTGCCCCTCTACCCAGCGTCCTTTCCATCCTGCAGCATCTCTGTGGTGGGTGCACATGTCTGGGAGCCATGGTGATGTGTCCACGCTCCTTTGCATGACACCAGCAATGATGGCTTTGTGATGTGGGCGGTGGGGTGCGCATGCGATGCCCAAGTCATATTCATTGGATACCATTCCGGTCACTAGACCGGTTGTCGAGGTGAATAAGATCCTGTTGGTGGAAGTGAACACCATCCCCCACAATGAAGCGTTAACACGTGAACAACACACAAAATGCGTGTCAGGGACCCTGAGGGTTCTTTTCCTGGCTGGCTTCTTATTTGGTGCCTTCATATTGGTATGCTTTTTCTAGCTAGCATATTCATGCCTATTCACACATACTTGTTTACTATTTGTTGGGGACTATGTAGTCAAGATTTATGGTTTATGAGATCTAGCGTGTGCATATATACCATACTTATCCACACAGATCTGCTTATCTTTATAATAAGGATTATTATATCATGTTACCTTTTTAGGGTGTGAGTGTGTATTTCTAGATACTTGGCACCAGATATTTTGCCAGTCCTTTTGATGTGATCATTTTATACATTGTCCTTGTGTAATTTTCTATTGATAATTGTTGGGTATCAAAAGAATGTTTTGTATTTTTTAAGCATTCAATGACTCCATTTTCCTCTCCTTTACTAATTGTATGAGCAGGTAGGATCAAGCTTCATTTAAAAACTATTTTTTTATTTCATGATTAAAATAGATATGGCAACACTACAATATGCCTAAGCATAGGCCTGATTAGTGATAAGGAGTGCAAGGAGGTAAAACACATCCGGTTTTGCCTCCGTGCAACCCTTATCCCCATTCATGCCTATGCCTAGGAATATTGCAGTGTTGATAAATCTATTTTAATCAAGAAATAAAAGATTTGATTTTATGGATTGAAGCTGGACTCACTTCCTTCACCACTACCAACATCTGGCAGAGATGAGACTCCGGGCTTCTCCACACCAGAAACGTACCTAGTTTCCATCAAGGTGAGCTGAATTTTTTAGTTACTTCTATTTAAAAACACATTAGGTTGATGGGTGGAGTGCTCAGTCAGAGGGCATGTACTTCAAATATCAAAAAAACTGCCCGGCACTTCCAAACACAAAAAGACAATTGCAAACAGATGCAAAGAGAGACACCCTATATAACAAATTAAAGCTGCATTGTGAAACGCTATAATTTTTTGATATTTGTAGTACACCTTATGACTGAGCTCTCCACCCATCAGCCTAAGGCATTTTTAAATAGATCTTGATACTACTTGCCCATATAATTGTAGGCTTTTAGACCAGGAGAGGCATCATGTTAGATTTAGGGTCCCAACAAAGAGGTACGTCTTGTCACCGGCTGTTGGGCTTACACGATCTGGCCAATATGTGGACTAAATACCATAATTTTTTTATGTTTTCTACAGTAGTAATGCAGTTCCAATTTCATATGTTCACTGTTTACATATTATAGCTTTTCTTTGTTAGTCAACATGATCTCAGCACCGCAATCAAAGCCAGAGACACAGGAGCAATGATGAGACTCGCTGGTGGACCTGGTGAAGATGAGTACTGTGCAATTTGTTTCTTCAGAATAACCTGTGGCGGGGGAGTAACATTTACTGGAAGGGAGCAGCCCCTTTAATTTTGGTAAATACTTTGACCCTTTTAAGTTCTGAGCATCACCTTGTCCTACTTGGCGAGGACGCAATAAATGACGGATTAGAAGTCTATGTAATGTCAACTACAAATTTCTTGTAATAAAATTACATATTTCATCATATGTCATCAATTATAACATTGCTCATGGTATTTAGGTCAATGTGTTAAATTAAGGGAAAAGTCCCAACTATTATTTTCCATAGAAGAATTTATTATAAGCTATCGAAACGTAAGACTCAAAGCACCCACTTTTTTATGGCCTTTGCAATGAGTCCCATTCATGTATAAAACTAGTAGAAAATCTTATGAATCTGAACCTCACACACAACTGGTTCATGTAAATGCATTATAATCTTTAGGAAGAATTCATTTGGTGCAGATTTTACATAGTAACAGAGTAACATAGTTTTGAAGGCTGAAGGAAGACCTTATGTCCATCTAGTTCAGCCTATTTTTAGTGCAGCTGTTCTGCATTGTTGATCCTGGGGAAGGCAAAAAACCCACAGAGTAGAAGCCAAATTTCTCCATAGGGAAAAAATTCCTTCCCCTAAGCTGGGTCAACCATCTACCTATAATATTCTGTTATTTGTAACCTTTTATATTGTTACTCACTAGAAAAGAATCCATTCCTTTCTTAAATGCATTCAGTGAGTTGGCCATCACCACTTCCTCAGGAAGAGAAGTCCAGAGCCTCACTGCTCTTACCGTGAAGAACCCACTTCTAAGCTGGTGCAGAAATTGTCTTTCCTCCAAACGAAGAGAATGCCCCCTTGTCACAGTCCTTGGTACAAACAGTTCATTGGAGAGATCTCTGTATTGCCCTCTGATATACTTGTACATATATATTAAGTCTTCTCTTTTCTACAGTAAATAGACCTAATTTTGATAACCTTTCTGGGTATTGTAGTGAACCAACTCCATTTATAATTTTAGTAGCCCGCCTTTGAACCCTTTCAAGTTCAGTAATGTTTTTCTTGAGCACCGGCGTCCATAATTGCACACAATACTCCAAGTGTGGTCTGACGAGTGATTTGTACAGAGGGAGAATTATGTTTTCATATCGTGTCCCCAGACCTCTTCTAATGCATCCCATGACCCTATTTGCTTTGGTGGCAGCTGCCTGACACTGGGCACTCCAATTTAGCTTCTCATTGACTAAGATGCCTAAGTCTTTTTGCATGTCCGATTTCCCCAGCAGTTTCCCATTTAGTAAGTAATTGTAGCATCTGTTTCTCCTTCCCATGTGCATAACCTTACACTTATCTGTGTTAAACCTCATTTGCCATTTTTCAGCCCAATTCTCCAATTTACTCAAAGGAAAAGAGCACACAAACCCCCATTTACCATTTGGAGGCCAAAAGAGTGTTCTTTTTGTCTCTGACAGATATGCATCTGTATTTCACTTAATTTATTGTATAGGAAAGTGCAGCAGACAGCACTTTCTTATACAGAGGACAACTGTAGTACATGTTTTTTCCAATGGATCCCAAAGGTGATGGGATGCTTGGGCAGCCACCTTAGAGTGTATGCCATTAGAATGCACTGTGTTGCATTTTTGTGTGCTCGGCGCAGCGCCAAAAGGGCACAAGCGCCAGCAAAGTGGACCAGCGCACGACCAGCGTGCCCAACGCTAAATACAGGGTACGCTGATCGCATGCAGCATCATGCGATCAGAGGAGGAGCTGACCGGAGGGGGCGCGGCCTGGGGTGGAGCTTTTCTGCGGCCATGCGCTGCGCCCGGTAACGCTAGTGTGAAACTAGCCTAAGGCTACGCTCCCATGGTGAGATTTGGTGAATGTGGCTCCCCTGAGGGTCCAGTCGCTGCAGAGGTACTGCACCTCATCCAGATTTGTGGTATCCCACTCTTAAGTAAGGAGGGAGCACTACCCAGGGCTCTAACACTCACATCCAGCACACACCAGTTCAGTCAGGGCATCTAGGTGTACCCTTGGGGAGGAATGCCTCATCCCAGGCTGGCTAGGAAAGGGTGTTGAGGAGTGAGTTGGAAAGGTTGGAAAAAGGGGAGGAGCTTAGGAGGTGAAAGTGAGTGAGCAGTGACAGGTAGTGGGCGGAGTTAGTGTTGAGGTAAAAAGATTGTTCTGGAAAGATACAGTCAGTCAGCCCGATGGGAGCGAGAGGAGTGGGGGCATACTGAGTCTGAGGAGAGTTGATGACGGGACAATGGAAGAGAGGGACAAGAGAGGAAGAGCTACAGAGAGAGAGGCGTGAGGAAGATCTGAAGGAAGCTCCTTGGAGAATAGAAAGGGTCCTTGGGCACGGGTAGTGCGGAAGCCACCCGTGGGGCCCCGTATCCAGAAGTGGAAGGACCAGGTCGCAGTGGGGAAGCCAGCCCCTAAGACTAGTGGAGAATAACCAGGCTCAGCTAGCAAGCCAGAGGCTGAGGTAAAGGCAGCCAGATAGGAGCAAGGGGACACCGAGAACGTCGCCCGACAAGGTCTGCGGCTGCTGGCTTGGGGACACTGTTTGTGAAGGCGCAGGGCAGAAGAGGTAAAGATCAGCACAGTGAGACGGCCAGGAAAGGCGAACATTAAAGGGAGTCCTGGAAAGGTGTTTCCCGATCTACCTGGGAGTTTGCTGGACCCCTCATCTGGAGGACATGGAACCAAGTGTGCATCTGTGCACAAGTGAACCGTGAGTAAAACTCTGAAACTGCACACCGCTGTGTCCTTGTGTCATTCGTGACTCACCTGCCCTGCAACGCACGTAACACCACAGCCACCATCTTGACTTTTAACATCTTAACTGCCCTGGGACAAAGCTCTGCCTGTGGAAAGCTATAACAACTCGGCTACATTACTATCGGTCCCAGAGTATCTGCTCTGCAGCGCTGGCCACCTCTGACCAGAAACCACAGGTGGCATCACGACAAACATCCCCTTACAAACTACCCCTTCACTATTATCATTTTTCATCTACCCCATAATCATCATCATTTAATAATTTTACTGGACGCCCAGGGCCACGGACCGGGTCACTGCTACCGTGACATCCCCTTTAAGAACCTGACCGGCCGGTACCGAGCAACCTAAGGCCCTGTGGGGCGCTCCATGAGTTTTTGATGTTGCAGGTTTTCTGCACCATTCTGCACCTATTATGTAAATTAAGTTTCTTGCGTTATTTCATTGCTTTTTTACATGCATTTTTATCACATGCATTTTTGGTATGTCATATTTTAAATAAAGCTGCTTTGTTATTGATACTTCCTGCTATTTGGCTTTGTCAAAACCTTTTTGAGATAGTCATGTGTGGATTACATGCATTTCTGATGCATTCTATATGTGTGTTTTTTACCTGCAGATTTTGGGAATCTATGGAAAAAATTTGCACGTAAAACTGAATGTACCCGCAAGACAAATTGCGGATTTGAAACAAGCACTGGCTGTCAAGTTACGCTAAGTAAAACAAAACACAGTGGGCAGGAGATTTCTATAAATGTCTGTCACTCACTAGCCGCGGGTAGGGAGAAGTTGCCAAGGACTCGCATGTTCAACTAGTCGCAACATTTCAATGTTAAATGTACCTGGCTGAAATCATGCAGCAAATGTCTAATAGATGCTTCCCATTATTATACATCACCCATGTGGCCATTGTGACAGAGTGATGGAGGGGAGATGCGTGTCACTGCGCTTGATGGCGTCAGTGATGTAAAACCAGAATAGATTACTCCAGAACACTACGTTTTGGGACAGTTTAAATAAAGTTACATTATGGGCTGGTTTTAGTGAATATTTATAGATTGGGAGGGAAAATGTCCATGTATCTCCACCTGAAGTGTCCTGACAGGACCTATGTGATGTCGAGATCATGTAATCAATTGAATCACATGATGGAAGAGTCACATGGTTTGAGCTTAAATGGCTGACTGCCATAACTTTCAATGTTAAGTGGGTGCCTGTGGAGAGGGCACTCCAGGAAGGTGTGTGCTAAATCTGAACCGTAAACATTACTGCCTGTTAGCGGGCTGATCCCCACTAGGAAAAGGACTGTGTTTCTCTGTGTTCCTGTTTTGCCCAGAGGGCCATGTTTACTATACCAAGCTTAGTTTATGCTGTCTTCAATAAACCAAGCATCTTCTTAAAGAGACAATGTTCCGGTTATATCTCTGTGTCCAGCCGAGTGAGCCACTCTACCACACCATACTTATAATTGTTATTTCTCTGATTTATGAAATGCACATATATCTTGAAAGAAGGATTGTAATCCAAGCGCATGAAGTTCCTCTAATTTGTTCTCTAGTCAAAGCAGACACTGAAGGCACATGGGAATAACTAATAAAGTAACCTACGCACACTGAATAAGAAGAGAAAACAAGAAGTGAAGAGACTGTATGTCCTTGTATACATGTATTCAAAATTGGGTAAATTCCAAAGCCTCTATAACAACTTTTTATAGTCACAACTACAAGTCCCCAAGTTACACTATGAAGAACAATTCTGAAACGCAAATTTGTATTCTAAAATGTAAAACAATAAACTTTAATGAACACAGAGTGACTGCAGAAATTTAGCTCAAGCCCAAAAACTCCAATGAAGGCAAAAATGATAGAGCTTTAGAAAAAAAATATATTTACTGATTCTATATTTGAGTACGTGACTCTAATTTCAAAAATAGGGATTTTCATTTTTCTTTTATTATTCCATGGACAGCCATTAAACCAGTAACCGTCTTTTTATTACCAGCCCTTATATATGAATTCCCACCCTGAGCAGCACACATTTCTGGTACCCTTGATACTGAAATCCATTTACACAAACCTAGCTTTATACTGCACCAGAGGAACCAAAGATGATCACTGACCTCTTATGCTCTAACCTCAGTCTTCTATTACAGGCAAAACAAAAAGATTGCTGGTGGACATTTCTGTACAGTCAATAACAATTGCCGAAATGATGACTACAGAACAATAGTATTTGCTTTACAACGTATCCGCTAATAACGTCTCTTCTGCTGCACATTTATTTTATTCTAAATCTCCAGGTACAATTTTACATCTCATGTCCTCGATTTTAGCTGCTCATTTGTACACAGCTGTTCTCATGCCTTCGTATCTTACAGCTTCAATATGTATAAAACATTGCTGAGGAGGAAATCAAACTTAAAGGGTTATTCCATGAATCACAGTATATTTTCACAAACCACAGTATAATGCATACTTACTGTTACTATACAGGCTAAGACTAGTTTCACACTTGCTTTTTTTTGCAGCGCGTTTTCCCGCAAAAAAACGCATTGAAAAAACGCATACAAAAGCATACAACTGCTGCGTTTTTTTCAAGCATTTTTATGAGCATGCATGAAAAAAACGCAGCGTTTTTATGCGTTTGTATGCATTTTTAGTGCGTTTTTACCGCGTTTGTGTTTTTTTCCAACATTAGGTGGCCCCTCACACTAACCCAAACCATGACTTTACTAACCCTAACCCTGACCCTAACCCTAACCCTAACCCTAACTCTAACACTAACCCTAACCCTAACCCTAACTAACCCTAACCCTAACCCTAACTAACCCTAACCCTAACCCTAACTAACCCTAACCCTAACCCTAACCCTAACCCTAAACTAACCCTAACCCTAACCCTAACCCTGACCCTAACCCTTAACCAAACCATACTTAACCCTAACCCTGACCCTAACCCTAACCCTGACCCTAACCCTTAACCAAACCATACTTAACCCTAACCCTGACCCTAACCCTAACCCTGACCCTAACCCTAACCCTGACCCTAACCCTTAACCAAACCATACTTAACCCTAACCCTGACCCTAACCCCAACCCTAACCCTGACCCTGACCCTAACCCTAACCCTAAACCCCCTTAACTAACCCTAACTCTAACCCAAACCCCTAAATTCCATGGTTAACAAAGAAAAACGCATGTGCAAAAAAACGCATACATAAGCATGCCAATGCGCACATATGCTCACCATAGACTTATAATGGGTGTCTTGCTGTAAAAAAACGCATTGCGCGCGCATGCGTTTTTTTGAGGCAAATCGGACGCACAAAAAATGCAACAGGTTGCATTTTGTGCGCCCGAGCGCATACCGCAAAAAAACGCATGCGCGGTAAAACGCGTACAAACGCATGTGTATGCACACATAAGCGCATCCCATGCAAAGTATAGGAAAAAAACCGCATGCGCTATTTAGCGCTAAATTACCGCGAAAAAAAACGCAAATGTGAAACCAGCCTAAGCCCATCATAATGTTTCTTTTTTGTACCCTTCTCTCTTTTTTCACATCTTCTCCCTTGTACATCCAGCTTTATATACAGTGGGGAAAAAAGTATTTAGTCAGCCACCAATTGTGCAAGTTCTCCCACTTAAAAAGATGAGAGAGGCCTGTAATTGACATCATAGGCAGACCACAACTATGAGAGACAAAATGAGAACACAAAATCCAGAAAATCACCTTGTCTGATTTGGCAAGATTTATTTTGAAAATTATGGTGGAAAATAAGTATTTGGTCATTAACAAAAGTTCATCTCAATAATTTGCTATATATCCTTTGTTGGCAATGACAGAGGTCAAACGTTTTCTGTAAGTCTTCACAAGGTTGGCACACACTGTTGGTGGTATGTTGGCCCATTCCTTCATGCAGATCTCTATAACAGTGATGTTTTGGGCCTGTCGCTGGGCAACACGGACTTTCAATTCCCTCCAAAGGTTTTTTATGGGGTTGAAATTTGGAGACTGACTAGGCCACTCCAGGACCTTCATATGCTTCTTACGAAGCCTCTGCTTCATTGCCCTGGTGGTGTGCTTGGGATCATTATCATGCTGAAAGACCCATCTACGTTTCATCTTCAATGCCCTTGCTGATGGAAGGAGGTTTGCACTCAAAATCTCACGATACATGGTCGCATTCATTCTTTCATATACATGGATCAGTCATCCTGGTTCCTTTGCAGAGAAACAGCCTTGAAGCATGATGTTGCCACCCCCAAGCTTCACGATAGGTATGGTGTTCTTTGGATGCAACTCAGCATTCTGTCTCCTCCAAACACGACGAGCTTTGTTTCTACCAAACAGTTCTACTTTGGTTTCATCAGATCAAATGACAATTTCCCAATACTATCCAAATGCTCTCTAGCAAACTTCAGACGGGCCCGGACATGTACAGGCTTAAGCAGTGGGACACGTCTGGCACTTCAGGATCTGAGTCCCTGGCGGCGTAGTGTGTTACTGATGGTAGCCTTTGTTACTATCGTCCCAGCTCTATGCAGGTTATTCACTAGGTCCTCCCGGGTGGTTCTGGGATTTTTGCTCACCGTTCTTGTAATCATTTTCACCCCACGAGGTGAGATCTTGTGTGGAGCCCCAGATCGAGGGAGATTATCAATGGTCTTTTATGTCTTCCATTTTCTTATTATTGCTCCCACAGTTGATTTCATCACACCAAGCTGCTTGCCTATTGCAGATTCAGTCTTCCCAGCCTGGTGCAGGGCTACAATTTTGCTTCTGTGTCCTTCGACAGCTCTTTAGTCTTCACCATAGTGGAGTTTGGAGTGTGACTGTTTGAGGTTGTGGACAGGTATCTTTTATACTGATAATAAGTTCAAACAGGTGCCATAACTACAGGTAATGAGTGGAGGACAGACAAGCCTCTTAAAGAATTTACAGGTCTGTGAGAGCCAGAAATCTTGAATGATTTTAGGTGACCAAATATTTATTTTCCACCATAATTTGCAAAATAAATCTTGCCAAATCAGACAAGGTCATTTTCTGAATTTGTTTTCTCATTTTGACTCTCATAGTTGTGGCCTACCTATGATGTCAATTATAGGCCACTCTTATCTGGGCTCAGTGGTTAGCACCTGCAGCGCTGGAGTCCTTGGTTCAAATCCCAACAAGGACAACATCTGCAAGGAGTTTGTATGTTCTCCCTGTGTTTGCGTGGGTTTCCTCTGGGTATTCCAGTTTCCGCCTACATTGCAAAGACATACTGATAGGAAATTTAGATTGTGAGCCTCATCGGAGACAGTGCCAATAAAGTCTGTAAAGTGCTGTGGAATTAATGACACTATATAAATGAGTAAAGCAAATAAATCTTTTTAAGTGGGAGAACTTGCATAATTGGTGGCTGACTAAATACTTTTTTCCCCACTGTAGCACAATGAACAGTACTATTCCTATCAGCTAAAGCTACATTTAAAATGAGCACTTGCCTCTTTTCAGTGCTGTACACACCTCCCCCTTCACCTGTATGTTCATAACTAGGCCTAAGTCTGAGTTATCATCATGTGTAGAATTCACCCTATTCTTCTGTGCACTCTCTGTATCCAGCTTGGACGAACTTATCTTCTGCCATCTACATCAGTATTGCTGCCTTTGTGGTTTGACATCACTAGCTGTATTTAGCAGAGCTTAAAGGCCCCTTTACATTTAGCGATGCACCAGCGATCCCAACCAGCGATATGACGCGGTCAGGATCGCTGCTGCATCGCTAAATGATCGCTAGTGAGCTTCCACACAGGAAGATCTCACAGCGATTCACCAGCGATACAGCAGACGATACTTACCTTTCACACACGGCGATCCTGACGTCCTCCCGTCTGCATCCATGCGTCGCTTGTCGGCACCAGCAGGAAGCCCAGCAGGAAGCGCCCGACGAGAAATGGAGCTGCGCGATCTCGCGCAATCAGCGATGGACAGCGGGGGAGCCGGTCAGAGGTAAGTATCACACAAAGCGATATCACTAGCAATATCGCTGCTGCGTCACCAAATCGGTGATGCTTTAGCGATACTGTTAGCGATATTGCTATGTGTAAAATCCCCATTACTGTCCTGCTCATCTATAATGGTAATGAAGACCTTTGATTGTTGCCTGCAGCTGAAAAATCAGTGATGTGAAATTACAAATGTTGCTCTATTGCTAAATATGACAAGATAATCCTCTGCCATATGCATCAATAGAGTTACATTTGCAGTTTCATTTAACTGATATCTCAGCAACAAGCAACAAACACAGCAGCTTAACCAATCTCATCCCCTGTACACAGAGCCCCATCATGCAGTACATCGCTCTTTTCATCCCTCTCCTCCTATATATCTCTCCTCTAAGGCCTCTTTCACACTTCAGTTTTTTACAATCAGTCACAATCCGCCAGGTTTTAAAAAAAACGGATCCTCAATTTTCTTTTGAGGATCCGTTTTTTTTCTCCATTGACTTTCATTAATGGCGGATTGTGACGGATTACTGTCCGTTGCATCCGTTTTTTTTGAGGATCTGCCAAAAGTTGCTGTCCGTCATCATCCTCAAAGATTTCAAAACGGAGCTTGCAACGTTTTTTTTTCTGGCGGATCCTCCAGACACTCATTTAACCCGAAATTCTTTCTGGTTGCCGGACAAAAAAAAAAAGTCTCTCTCCTTCTCTCTCCTTTTCCAGGCTGCGATTCCTTTAAAATTCTTCATTTGTCGGATCCGTCAAAAAAACGGACAGGTGGCATCCGTTGTCATCAGTACTAAAACGGATCCGCCATCCGTCCTTTTGGCGGATTTTGACTGATACAAAAAACTGAAGTGTGAAAGAGGCCTAAGCATTCTTTATACTGCCCATTCTGCAGTATATCTCCCCCAGTACACAGCCTATCCAGCAGTATACCTTTCCTCTCAGCCCATCCTGTAGTAGATCACTCCTCTTAGTTACCTGCAGTAGATCACTCCTTTTAGTTAACAGCACACATGCATTGCTGCTATGCAAAAAGGAGGCTTAGCTCCATGACATCACACTCCATGGTAGAAGCTCCATCAAAGACTCAGCACCGCTATATTGGTAGGATACCGGCCGAAAGAGACTATACAGTGCATTAACAATTATGTTGTGGAACTACTAGAGGATCATTTCAATAGCAACTGCAGGATAAATAGAACCTGGAGGATTATCCTTAATGTGGAGACATAAGCAAAATGGGGCAGATTAAAAAATTAGTTATACTGGCACAAATACAGGGTGGCCGAAACAAACATAAACACACTCCAGTAGAGGTTATATATGTTCCTTTAAAAATTCAAATTTAATTATGGCGGAAAAATGTAGTATTACATTGTCTCTAAAGTTGAATATAGTTGCATGATTGCTAAATGCCACATGTGGTAGTCAAGAGAGTGAAAGAAATTAAAAATTTGTGCAGAGCGACCACTGTGGACGCCATAATTACATGCTGTAATCGCTGAAATGAAAGCTGTCTGGGTGTTAATGATGACCACTTTAAGCACCTAATGTGATTGCAGAGGTGAAACATAATTTACAGCTACCCATTGTTGTCTACATAAATCTACTAATAAAGCTTTTGTACAGATTTTTTCATATTGAAGTGTGTATACAATTTTTGAGACTCCCTATATATGCGTATATTATTATTAGGCCGGAGTCACACTAAACATATGAAAAATCCTTCCGAGTCTTCCTGCAGATTGTCGCACGAGTGTTCTCCATATGGTAATCCTATGTGTAATGCATTTGCAATGCGATGATGCAATTTTCTTTCACCCATTTATCCGTAAGACATCGATATGATAGGCATATGGCTTTCCATTTCTCACTGATTTTCTCTATTAATTTAAATGGCTCAATGGTCAGAAATTAATAAAAACCTAATCAAGGAGCCGATATATCGGTTCCACAAGAAGTTCCCTCCCCCAATCTTTCAAATCGATTTGGTCTTGTCTCAACATTTTGGAGAGCCTTACCAAGTGATTGTTGTTCCGAGGAGGCGGAGACGAATGTGGGTACATTCGCTTTTGAGGCGACGGCTCATTAAAGGACATTTCCACCTACTGCATGGTTTTCTACCCAGCCATCCTGACAAGTTTTATCAGTACTGTCGGATGAACCTCTCTACATTTGACCTTCATTTGGAGGCTGTGCTACCTGGCATAACCTTCAAGGACACAAAGATGTGCAAATGTATACTGCGTATACTGCTCAAAAAAATAAAGGGAACACTTAAACAACACAATGTAACTCCAAGTCAATCACACCTCATAGAATATTATTAATTTTAATTTACAATAATCATTTTTATATTTTATTGCTCTCAATGCATAACATGTGTAATGAAAAAAGATTTGCAACTGGAATTTGTCATTCAGTGATATCTAGGATGTGTTCCCTTTATTTTTTTAAGCAGTATATTTCGGCAGAGGAGCATCTTTTACTTACATTACTGTATGTATACATCCTATATTTGTGGTATATTAAATGTAATTATTATTTTAAAACCCGCTTTTTCCATTGTGTGAATGCTTACGGCATCTTTGCTTCAATTACTTAAAAACATATTGTCCTTATCACTCCCAGATGTTTGACAAAATGAACTGTTCTTTAGCATGCAATATTGTTGTCTATTGTAGACCCAGGGCTTAGTTTGCTATGTTACTTACTTTTATGATGGACTACACTGTGGAGAAGTTTTCTTTCTGAATTTGTGTTTGTATATTGTTAATTTTAGATTTCTATCCACCCATCTCTCCTATGCGGCACTTCATCTGGAGTTTCTGTTTGGGAAATCCACGACTTGTACAGAAATAGGGTCCCGCCTTCATAATTCTGTTATGCCGGAGCCCAAACTGTGGCTTTGAGCAAACAGGCCAGTTCCCCAATTGCATAGGATCCCTTGATTGGAAGCACATCCGCGTTCGTCAACTGCCAAACTCAGGGTCCCAATATTACAACTATAAGCAATTTTTTCTGTAGTGCTTTTGGCCCTGGTTGACAGCACATACAGGTTTATAATTGTCGACATTGGGGCCTATGGATGAACTGGAGACTCCAGATTCTTCAAGTCTTCCATAATGTTTCAGCGAAAGCAAAATAATGATTTGGATATCCCACTCCCAAGTATTCTACCATGTTCATATTTGGAAGCGGTTCTGGGTCGCCCTCCCAGGGCGGTGGGGTACTCGGTACCGGGCCGGTGTCAGGGGCATGTGTCACAGCAGCAGTGACCCGGTGTGTGGCCCTGGGTGCCCAAGTATTGGGGGAATGTAGTTAATGGAATGGAATAGTTCGTGACGCCACCTGTGGTGCTCGGCAAGGGAGGTGTTAAGCCAACACTGCATGCAGATCCGCTGGGACTGGTGGTAGGGTGCAGCAAGGGTGTAAAAGCTCCCCACAGGTGAAGCTATAGTCCCAGGGCAGTGTAGATGTGGTTGGCACGGGGATGTAGCAGTGCCAGAAAGGTAGGAAGCAGACAAGACACAGCGGGTTGCAATTTCCGTACCTTTACTTGATAACTGCAGTCCAGGGTCCTGATTACAGATGGTAACGGAGCAGGCTAGCCTGGTATCAACTCAGGGATTCTCTCTCAGCAGACGGTCTGTGCAGTCTCCTTCCTAGCGCTTGTTTGAATGGAGTACTCCAGTACTAAGTTACTCTGAAGTTCCTCCTGTCAGATGTTCCCAAGAACCTTACTTGCACGGCAGACAGCTGTAGCCTCTCTTGGGGACTCCTCTATTGAGTCCTGGCTCTCTATCCAATCTGCTGTTGTTCCTCAAGGCTTAGACGGGAGTAGGGCATTTACAGCCTCCTACTCCTCTGGTGTCTGTTGCAGGACCGTTAATATCCATACAACCGTGGAGACCAGGCTCCAGATCATGCGCTCTCACTGCGAGGGAGCTCTCCTTTCCTAGCTCAACCTCCAGCAGCTCTCTACACGTCTGCACACTTCACCCTCCGCAGACTAACTCACTCTCCTTCCTCCTGGCCCTCAGAGATCACTCCTCCCCTTAATCCTGGTTGAGAGTTCTCCCTGCTGGCCTGGAGTGGAATTGTGTTGCATGTATGGATTGACTGCGAGAGAGACCCATCATTGCCTCCAAGCCTGGCATTACCCTCCCCTGGAGGAAGGCAAAGCCACTGTGGCGGCCATATTCCTGGGGCGCCACAGTTCCTTATGTTATGGTTGCTGATGAGGCATTTCAATTGAACCGCAATGTATATCCACATAGAGGCCTTGACCACAGCCGCCGAATGTTTAATTATCAGCAATCCCAAGCACGACAATTGGTGGAGTGCGCCTTTGGAGTCCTCTGTGCAAAATGTAGGGTCTTAATGTCAGCCATACATTTAAGTGAAGCTAATGTCAATGGTGTCATTAAAGCCTGTGTCATCCTTCACAATTTCATGAGGATCCATGAATGTCCATCAAATGATGCTGGGGATCCAACACATGTTGCCAATCCACATCGTCAGCCCTCTGGCCTTAAAGTGTGGGAAATATTTACAAAATTATTTTCTATCACCAGAGGGTTATACTCCATGGCAAGACAATGCAGTGTCTAGGTTATAATAACCTTTGTTCAATTATTTTCATTAAACAACTGTTATTAAGCAAAGTGTATGCCTACAATTTATGTGATAAAATACACCATGTAAATCATAAGCCTAAACTATATATTGAGCCAAACAAAAATCACACATTGAAATAACAGGTTTATTTAATACAAGTGTATTTTTTCATACACAAAACCATATTCAAATCATATGGCAACTTAAGATAATATTCGATTGGAAAAATGAAGCAAACAAACCGTTAGGCGTCGGATTCCTGGCGCTGTACAGCAAGAATCCCGAGCATTGCCTTTGGCGGTCTCCTATTCCTTTCCAGCCGCAGTGGAGCCTGCTCAGCAGACTCATCGATCCCGGTGTCCTGCCCACACCAGCATTGTGGGTTTGGTTGCTACTGCCACCTCTGGTTCAGCTATAGCAACGCATGCTGGTCAGCAGCGAATGATTCCAGGGACTAAGTCCTCCTTTCAGTCCACTGAGCATGCCCGTGGGACGATCTCCCATTGGAGATCGGAGGTCACATGTTCAGGTCCTTCTCCAGCTCAGATTGGACCATCAGGAAGGCCCCAGAAGGACGCTGCTATAAAAGGTTCGCATGGCCGTCCCGCCATGTGCTATGATAGACTTTGATGCTATTCTGCTTAGTGGTGTGTGTGATGACGGATGTATGAGACTGGTGACTGACTCATTAAGATCCCCTCCCTTTGATACGTATGAGTTAGGGTTCAGGAGTCACAGTCAACACCTTAGCAGTAGCACTGCTTAGCGCCGCAGTGTAGTCAACTCACCGTCCTGTAGCGCCTTGGGGCGTCGGCCCGTACAGGCCTCACATACCACTGCTACCGCAGGGTCTGCCAGAGCGGCGCCATGCACAGTTGCGTGCGCTTTCCAGCACGGTTCTTATGCTGGCTAGTGGTGTCTACCAGGGCAGACATTGTACCCGCTCTGAGCGGTAATTCACATAACCGTGATCTGTGACGTTAACAGGTCATGCTTACACACCGGCTGGTGCGGATTCCGTGAAGTAAAGGAGTCTGTCCCTGCACGCACCGGGTTAGTGGTTACCTGCCGGTGTCCGGCTACCTCCTGCTATATTTCATTCCTCATTGCTTAGCTGCAGTTTGACACCTCTGCACGGTGGACCCCGGGCTGCGAAAGAACAATATATCTTATACCATCTGTATAATTTGGTGCATTCCGCCAGCCCCTAACACAAACAATGACATTACCCATTAAAATACACATTTTTACAAATTCTGGTACGAAGGTAGAGGTGATGGTGGTAGCACAGCCTTACTTGTTTGTTGATTTTGGTTTCCTACATGATCGGGCCCCTGAGAGGTGGATGACGCTGATTCCGGCCCAACAGAGGGCCCTGTTGTGGTACATGGTATTGGCCACTTTGGTAAGGGTAATCATACTCATGTGGATTTGTGTTTGCATGGCCATGCCGAACTTAACCATGTTGAGACCACTCTCCTACAATGGGTATGTTCAAGTGGCCATATAGGACAGGTGCAGCTGGATTTGAGAAGTGCGCATGTGGGTGGCAGTGTTGGTATAGGGTTTGATGTGGCTGAGGTGATGGGATCTGTGGTGGAGGTGGTTCTGGGAGTGCTACAGGGTGGTCATCATGGCTTCCAGGCATGTGTGTAGGTGGTTGTCGGTGGACATCTGCCATTTTTCAAGGAAGTTGAAAGCCAGACTTGGATTGTTTGGTTCAGTATCTCAATTTGTACCGCACCTCTGGCACGCAGCCTCACCTCGCGGGGAATTGTGCGCATATACATTGAAAGACTTTGACCATATTTCTCCTCATTATCATCGTTAACACTCGCGATAGATATTCCAAAACACCAATGTCTACTTGGCACCTGTTAACGGTGGGGGGAAGCTCCCTCCTGTGTTGGCCCCGGCGTGGGATGGCCACATCTTGTGGTGAGATATCTAGGGGGAGCGTAGGACTACTGCTACGTCTACGTTCATCCTAATCTCGATTGGAATACTGTCCTGCAGAAGGTCGTGGTGGTTGGTATGATGCTGATGGTGCAGAAGAAGGTCCAGCCACATCTTCAACTTCGCCAACAAGGCCCATGTTGACCTTGGAATATGATGCTGTTTCTCACTCAGTAATATTGGATTCAGTTCTGTTATTTGACAAAATTCAATGGTAACAAAATTTTAATTTACGTACCTTAAGGCCAAGTATACAAATGCATGCACTTATGAACGGAGATCCAGAATGGGTGCTAGGAAATTCAGTCAGTTATAATATATATTTCTGCATTTTACTGGGGCGGCACCACTGCTGGCATTTACGGCGGTACTGATCACAGCAGTTGCGCCACCGTCTTGTGACATCAGACACTGCAAAGTTACACAATAAATCAATCTAAGTATGATCATCTTGTTTGCGTTTTGAATGATAGGTTACAGTGTAAACTTGCTTTCAGTTTGCCAAGTGTGTATGAACAAACATGTCAGTTATTCCAAATGACATCATGTGGAATAATGTATTTTTTGTTGTGGTTTTTGCTTACTAATGTCCTGCTGTACCTCACGTGGACTTTTCTCATAATTGAGGAACATCTGGCATCATATGTGTCTCCAAGCCGCATCCTTTCTATTGCGGTCCGCATAGTTGCTGTCACATTGGTCCCAGAAATCCGGCCTCTCCTGCACCAGAACAATCAATATTTCCATATAGACTATGTTACTGGTATCTGTTGAGGCATGTTCCTGGCTTTTTTATTGATTGCCAGAACAATCTGCATGCCAAGCTTCCTGTTTTTGGCTGGAGCAATTTCCTGGCTTCAGGAAAATATGTGAGCATTTGTCACACACTATACGGATGGTCCGTGTGGCGTCTGAGTTTTTTTCGCACCCGGACGATAGCCTGTTGTGATTTTACAAGCACGCCGAATACGCCTGAGAAAAAAATACAGTGATGTGAGCTGCCCCATAGATTAACATTGGGCCGAGTGCTATGTGATGTTTTCTCATACATCACGCGGCCGTATTCTTCGGTTGTGTGACTCCGGCCTAAGCCTGCATTTTTAAGAATACTCCTTAAAATTTTGTGATGCTGTAAATAGCTACCAAACTTTATATACCAAATTATGTTTTCGTTAGAACTAAACTGAAAATAGCTCTGTTATCAAGCACTTCTACATCTCTTAATTTATTTCTTGCACCAAGGTTACAAGCTCGCCGACAAAGGAAAAGGTTACATTTCATAGTGAAAACTGCAATGCAAAATATATATGGATCTGTATATGTCATGAAACAGAATCAGAAATGTGCATGAATTGTATTTATGAAAAAGGTTATTTTCTTTCAACAAGATTTTTTTTGTCTCATTATTATCAGAGGCAAGGTTACAATAACAGGTAACATCTCTATATACAACTGATTAAAAAGAATCCAATAATTACAATATGTGACGTTAAAATTACCCTTGCTACCCCCTCACAATTACCTTTGCTTATGCTTATTAGATACTCCAATACAAAAGAAAAAGTCAGAGTCAATCTAATGATGTCAATGTATAGAACATGTCGATTTACTGAAAAAAAAAAGAACAGTAGAGTAGAACAGCCAAAGTGGAAAGTGTGAGAACTGCAAGATTTGTTTGTTTGTTTTTTCTATAAAGACTGAGATATGAATAACTTGCCAAAAATTAAGAAATTAAATACATTAACCCCTTCACCCCCAAGGGTGGTTTGCACGTTCATGACCGGGCCAATTTTTACAATTCTGACCACTGTACCTTTATGAGGTCATAACTCTGGAACGCTTCCATGGATCCCGGTGATTCTGACATTGTTTTCTCATGACATATTGTACTTCATGTTAGTGGTAAAATTTCATTCAAATAACTTGCGTTTATTTGTGAGAAAATGGAAATTTGGCGAAAATTTTGAAAATTTCGCAATTTTCCAACTTTGAATTTTTATGCCCTTAAATCACAGAGATACGGCACATAAAAAACTTGATAACTAACATTTCCCACATGTTTACTTTACATCAGCACAATTTTGGAACCAAAATTTTTTTTTGTTAGGAAGTTATAAGGGTTAAAAGTTGACCAGCGATTTCTCATTTTTACAACACCATTTTATTTTTAGTACCACATCACATTTGAAGCCACTTTGAGAGGTCTATATGATAGAAAATACCCAAAAGTGACACCATTATAAAAACTGGACCCCTTAAAGTGCTCAAAACCTCATTTAAGAAGTTTATTAACCCTTTAGGTGCGTCACAGGAATTTTTTTGAATATTTAAAAAAAAATGAACATCTAACTTTTTTTCATAAAAAAAATACTTCAGGTTCAATTTTTTTTATTTTACCAAGGGTAACAGGAGAAATTGGACTGCAAAAGTTATTGTGCAATTTGTCCTGAGTACGCAGATACCTGATATGTGGGGGGGAACCACTGTTTCGGTGCATGGCAGAGCTCAGAATGGAAGGAGCGCCGTTTGACTTTTTCAATGCAAAATTGGCTGGAATTCAGGTTGGACGCCATGTCACGTTTGGAGAGTCCCTGATGTACCTAAACAGTGGAAACCCCCTACAAGTGACCCCATTTTGGAAACTAGACCCCCCAAGGAACTTATCTAGATATGTGGTGAGAACTTTGAACCCACAAGGGCTTTACAGAAGTTTATAACGTACAGCGGTACAATTAAAAAATCATATTTTTTCCACAAAAATGATCTTTTCACCCTCAATTCTTATTTTTCCAAGGGTAACAGGACCCTAAAAGTTATTGTGCAATTTGTCCTGAGTATGCTGATACCCCACGTGTGGGGGTAAACCACTATTTGAGCGCATGGCAGAGCTCGGTAGGGAAGCAGAGCCATTTGACGTTTTTGGCTGGAATTGAGATCGGACACCATGTCGCGTTTGGAAAACCCCTGATGTACCAAAACAGTGGAAACCCCCCACAAATGACACCATTTTGGAAACTAGACCCCCTAAGGAACTTATCTAGATGTGTGGTGAGAACTTTGAACCCCCATGGGCTTCACAGAAGTTTATAACATAAAGCCATACAATTAAAAAATCATATTTTTTCCACAAAAATGATCTTTTCACCCTCAATTCTTATTTTTCCAAGGGTAACAGGACATAAAAGTTATTGTGCAATTTGTCCTGAGTACGCTGATACCCCACATGTGGGGGTAAACCACTATTTGGGCGCATGGCAGAGCTCGGAAGGGAAGCAGCGCCATTTGACGTTTTTGGCTGGAATTGAGATCGGACACCATGTCGCATTTGGAAAACTCCTGATGTACCAAAACAGTGGAAACCCCCCACAAATGACACCATTTTGGAAACTAGACCCCCTAAGGAACTTATCTAGATGTGTGGTGAGCACTTTGACCCCCCCAGTGCTTCACAGAAGTTTATAATGCCCGGGCGTGAAAATAAAAAATTCGTATTTTTTCCACAAACATGATCTTTTAGTCACCATTTTTTTATTTTCCCAAGGGTACCAGGAGAAATTGGACCCCAAAAGTTGTTGTCCAATTTGTCCTGAGTATGCTGATACCCCATATGTGGGTGAAAACTACTGTATGGGCACACGTCGGGGCTCGGAAGGGAAGTAGTGACGTTTTGGAATGCAGACTTTGATGGAATGGTCTGCGGGTGTCATGTTGCCTTTGGAGAGCCCCTAATGTACCTAAACAGTGGAAACCCCCCACAAATGACACCATTTTGTAAACTAGACCCCCCAAGGAACTTATCTAGATGTGTGGTGAGCACTTTGAACCCCCCAGTGCTTCACAGAAGTTTATAACGCCCAGGCGTGAAAATAAAAAATTCGTATTTTTTCCACAAACATGATCTTTTAGTCACCATTTTTTTATTTTCCCAAGGGTACCAGGAGAAATTGGACCCCAAAAGTTGTTGTCCAATTTGTCCTGAGTATGCTGATACCCCATATGTGGGAGAAAACTACTGTATGGGCACACGTCGGGGCTCGGAAGGGAAGTAGTGACGTTTTGGAATGCAGACTTTGATGGAATGGTCTGCGGGTGTCATGTTGCCTTTGGAGAGCCCCTAATGTACCTAAACAGTGGAAACCCCCCACAAATGACCCCATTTTGAAAACTAGACCCACTAAGGAACTTATCTGGATGTGAGGTGAGCACTTTGAACCCCCAAGGGCTTCACAGAAGTTTATAATGCCCGGGCATGAAAATAAAAAAATCGTATTTTTTCCAGAAACATGATCAATTAGTCCCCAATTTTTTCATTTTCCCAAGGGTAACAGGAGAAATTGGACCCCCAAAAGTTGTTGTCCAATTTGGCCTGAGTACGCTGACACCCCATATGTGGGAGAAAACTACTGTATGGACACACGTCGGGGCTCGGAAGGGAAGCAGTGACGTTTTGGAATGCAGACTTTGATGGAATGGTCTGCGGGTGTCATGTGCGTTTGGAGAGCCCCTGATGTACCTAAACTATTGAAACTCCCCACAAGTGACCCCATTTTGGACACTAGACCCCCCACGGAACTTATCTAGATGTGTGGTGAGCACTTTGAACCCCCAAGTGCTTCACAGAAGTTTATAACACTCGGACGTGAAAATAAAAAAATCATTTTTTTACACAAAAATGATATTTTTGCCCCCAATTTTTTATTTTCCTAAGGGTAACAGGAGAAATTGGACCCCAAAAATTGTTTTGCAATTTGTCCTGAATAGGCTGATACCCTACATGTGGGGGTAAAACACTGTTTGGGCGCATGGCAGAGCTTGGAAGGGAAGGAGCACCATTTGACTTTTTCAACTCAGAATTGGCTGGAATTGAGATCAGACGCCATGTTGCATTTGGAGAGCCCCTGATGTGCCCAAACAGTGGAAACCCTCAATTATAACTCCAACCCTAACCCCAACACACCCCTAACCCTAATCTGAGCCCTAACCCTAGCCCTAACCCTAGCCCTAACCCTAGCCCTAACCCTAACCCTAGCCCTAACCCTAGCCCTAACCCTAACCCTAACCCTAATGGGAAAATGGAGATAAATACTTTTTTTTTAATTTTATTATTTTTCCCTAACTAAGGGGGTGATAACGAGGGGTTTGATTTACTATTTATGGCGGTTTTTATATTTGGCAGCTGTCGCACGCTAAAAGACGCTTTTTATTGTAAAAATAGTTTTTGCATCACCACATATTGAGAGCTATAATTTTTCCGTATTTTGACCCACCGAGTCATGTGAGGTCTTATTTTTTGCGGGACGAGTTGTCGTTTTTATTGGTACCATTTTCGGGCACGTGACATTTTTTGATCGCTTTTTATTCCTATTTTTGGGACGCAGAATGAACAAAAACCAGCGTTTCATGAATTTCTTTTTGGGGGGTGCGTTTACACCGTTCCGCGTGCGGTAAAATTGATAAAGCGGTTTTATTCTTCGGGTCAGTACGGTTACAGCGATACCTCATTTAGGTCGTTTTTTATGCTTTTGTCGGTTTTATGCAATGAAAACTATTTTATATAAAAAATAATTATTTTTGCATCGCTTTATTCTGCGAGCTATAACTTTTTTATTTTTTCGCTGATGATGCTGTGTGGCAGCTCGTTTTTTGCGGGACAAGATGACATTTTCAGCGGTACCATGGATATTTATATGCGTCTTTTTGATTGCGCGTTATTACACTTTTTGTTTGGCGGTATGATAATAAATCATTATTTTTTGCTTCGTTTTTTATTTTTATTTTTTAAGGCGTTCGCTAAAGGGGTTAACTAATGGGACAGTTTTATAGGGCGGGTCATTACGGATGCGGCGATACCTAATATGTGTACTTTTATTGTTTTTTTTTTATTATTTCCAAAAAATGGATTTATTGGGGGAATATTTTTTTTTTTTTCTAATTTATTTGGCGATTTTTTTTCATTATTTTAACACTTTTTTTTATTTTTTTTTTTTACTTTATTAAATAGTCCCAGGTGGGACATCACTGTCCTGTGACAGATCGCTGATCTGTCACATCACAGATCACTGTGACAGATCAGCGATCTGACACAGGCACTGCAGAAGGCTTCCTCATGCCTGCGCTTTGCAGGCACTGAGGAAGCCAGCTTCCTCAGGCCCCCGAAGGCCCCCGTCGCCATCTTGGATTCGGGGGCCTGGAGGAAAGGAGCCCCCCGCAGCAGCGCTGCACATTGCGCTGCCGTGGGGGGCTCAGGGAAGCACGGAGGGAGCCCCCTCCCTGCCGATGCTTCCCTTTAACCCCCGGTACACCGCGATCATGTTTGATCGCGGTGTGCAAGGGGTTAACGTGTCGGGGGCGGTCCGTGACCGCCCCTGACACATTGTGCCGGGTGTCAGCTGTGATAATCAGCTGACACCCGGCCGCGATCAGCGGCGCTCACCACGTGGGCGCCGCTGATCGCGCCGACGTACTATCCCGTCCATGGGCATAGGGGCCCAGGTCCCATGGACGGGATAGTACGTCGGATGGCAGAAAGGGGTTAAACAAAAAAAAATCTGACTTAAGCAGTATGTCATGCTCGGATGACATCATTCCCTATAGTGGAAACTCTGACAGATCCTTTTTGTGCCATCTGACTATAGGAGAATCCATTAGGCACCTGTTTAACATATACAGGTGCTTCTCACAAAATTAGAATAACATCAAAAAGTTAATTTATTTCATTTCTTTAATACAAAAAGTGAAACTCATATATTATATAGAGTCATTACATACAGAGTGATCTATTCCAAGTGTTTATTTCTGTTAATGTTGATGATTATGGCTTACAGCCAATGAAAATCCAAACGTCATTATCTCAGTAAATTATAATAATTAACAAAAAACACCTGCAAAGGTTTCCTAAGCATTTCAAAAGGTCCCTTATTCTGTTCAGTAGGCTCCACAATCATGGGGAAGACTGCTGACTTCACAGATGTCCAGAAGGCAGTCACTGACACACTCCACAAGGAGTGTAAGCCACAAAAGGTCATTGCTAAAGAAGCTGGCTGTTCACAGAGTGCTGTAGCCAAGCATATTAATGGAATGTTGAGTGGAAGGAAAAAGTGTGGTAGAAAAAGGTGCACAAGCAACCGGGATAACCGCAGCCGTGAAAGGATTGTTAAGAAAAGGCCATTTAAAAATTTATGGGAGATTCACAAGGAGTGGACTGCTGCTGGAGTCATTGCTTCAAGAGCCACCACACACAGACGTATCCAGGACATGGGCTACAAGTGTCGCATTCCTCGTGTCAAGCCACTCATGACCAATAGACAACGCCAGAGGCATCTTACCTGGGCCAAGGTGAAAAAGAACTGGACTGTTTCTCAGTGGTCCAAGGTGTTGTTTTCAGATGAAAGTAAATTTTTCTGCTTGAGGTCTATAGAGAAGTTTCCATATTCAATGATGGTTTGGGGAGCCATGTCATCTGCTGGTGTAGGTCCACTGTGTTTTATCAAGACCAAAGTCAGCGCACCTGTCTACCAGGAAACTTTAGGCTGTGTGCACATGCTGCGGATTTTGCTGCGGTTCCGCAGCGGTTTTGGCCGCTGGGGACCCGCAGCAGTTTTTGCTGCGGTGTACAGTAGCATGATTCCCTATGGGAATCAAAAACCGCAGTGCAGATGGTGCGGAATTTTCCGCGCGGATTATCTGCGGTTTTCAATCCACAGAAAGAATTGACATGTCAATTCTTTCTGCGGATTCTGCTGCGGTTTGCCATCTCCTCCATTGAGGAGATGAAAAACCGCAGGGCAAAACCGCAGAGCAATCCGCAGGTAAAACCGCAGGTATTTTGACCTGCGGTTTCACCTGCGGATTTTACAAAATCCGCGCGGATGAATCCGCACCTAATCCGCAGCGTGTGCACACAGCCTTAGAGCACTTCATGCTTCCCTCTGCTGACAAGCTTTTTGGAGAAGGAAATTTCATTCTCCTGCAGGACTTGGCACCTGTCCACACTGCCAAAAGTACCAATGCCTGGTTTAAAAACAACAGTATCACTGTGTTTGATTGCCCAGCAAACTCACCTGACCTTAACCCTATAGAGAATCTATGGGGTATTGTCAAGCGAAAGATGAGAGACACCAGACCCAACAATGCAGACGAGCTGAAGGCTGCTATCAAAGCAACCTGGGCTTCCATAACACCTCAGCAGTGCCACAGGCTGATCGCCTCCATGCCACACCGCATTGATGCAGTAATTAATGCAAAAGGAGCCCCGACCAAGTATTGAGTGCATTTACTGAACATACATTTCAGTAGACCAACATTTCGGATTTTAAAATCATTTTTCAAGCTGGTGTTAAAAAGTATTCTAATTTACTGAGATAATGACTTTTGGATTTTAATTGGCTGTAAGCCATAATCATCAACATTCACAGAAATAAACACGTGAAATAGATCACTCTGTTTGTAATGACTCTATATAATATAGGAGTTTCATCTTTTGTATTGAAGAACTGAAGTAAATTAACTTTTTGATGATATTCTAATTTTGTGAGAAGCACCTGTACATAATTTATAGACTATTATGGTGTCTATTTAATAAATTTGTTCTTTTTAAAAGTTTCCTGTAAATAAAATAGCATAGATTACTTTGCAAATTCTTACTTCATTTTTTGCAGGATATTGATGTATGTTTAACCAATGGAGGACAAAAAGACAGTTTGTACTCTGGTGAGGCTATTGCAAGCTTGTGGATGCGATGCATGTTTACTCCAGGAACTTTCCTATCATACATACTAAATGTAAGCCAAAACACAGTATGAATCATGCCAAATTTGCACACAACCCTACTATTACAGTATCCAGAATCGATAGTAGAGGCATTTGGATTATTTCATACACAGTTTCAAGGGTGACACATCAGTAATGCTCCATTGTCATGACCATGTCATGGTTTACTGACCCTCCAGGTTAAGCGGTGCAGAGGTTAATCTGGGAAGCCTCTCTATGGATCTGGGGAGGGTTCTTATAGCCTCATGGAGGAACCGTCCCCTGTCGTTTATACTCCTAGCTGAGTATGCCTGACCCTGTTCTGTCTGTGCTTCATGCCAGTCTTCGTATGCTTGCTTGGTGTTTGATTCGGTCCTGTCACGGTTAACGGCTCTTGTATTCTGACTCCGTACTTCTATGCCCGCCCTGTGTATGACCCCTGGCTACGTATTGACCTTTCTGTGATTATCCCTCCTGTACCTCGCTGCCCGCTCTGTGTATGACCCCTGGCTACGTATTGACCTTTCTGTGATTATCCCTCCTGTACCTCGCTGCCTGCTCTGTGTATGACCTCCTGGCTTGCCTGACCTGAGTTCCCCTCTCCTCTACTTCAGTATTCCTGTAGCGAGTATACTACATCATCTGTAGTAGTAGGACGCTAAGCCCCGCCCCCTGCGGTCACATGATCATAGGTCCTGTGCCACCTAGCTCTGCTTCGTTGCTCCACCTCCCGCAGGTCCTCAAGCTACTCTGCTCCTACCCACGTTAGACGCCAGGACTCCCGTGGCCGCGGGTAAGAGTCCTCCACGTGCACTCTATCTGTGTCCTTGTTACTTGAAGTGGCGGTACTGCTGAAGCACCCCTGACAGACCAGTGTTGGTTTAATTTGCCTAAATGAGGACAAGAGCGGATCACTAAATTTTTCATTGTTAGGTATACTAATCTTTGAAATTAATTAGAACTCCATGGCTGCCTGAGGTTAGACTTTAATTGCCTGACTTTTTTATGTCGGTCTCATGGCCCAAGAGGTTGTACTGACAAAGCATGTTGTATGGTGGGAATATGTTGAAGTAAAGCTGGAATATGCAATGGATCTAAATAGAAAGTAGATAATTCATTGCATTAGAGGTGCGGAATATCTCATCTTAAGAATTACTGGTCATCTTGCTGAATGCTGCACTGAAGTGCTCAAGACCACCTTGAGTATTCAAAAATGGTGATCACAGATTTTCTCCAGAAAATTCAGAAAATATTTGTGCTCTGATCTACCCTCCTTTTCTATGGGTTCAGCTTTTCTTCCACTCAAACTGTAACATAATTTAAAGAATCTGGTCTGCAATGCTATTTTATTACATAGCGCAGACCAATCTTCACTGACTCATGCAAACAACTCTCCTCTACAGTTAATCTATGAGTATTTTTCACAGCATGTTTCTTTTTGTATTTCCATTTTCACTACATTGCTTCTCACTAAGATGGCTTATAAATAGCTTTGCTTCAATTACCGATATGCTGATAATACTACTATGGTTCTATCCATTCTCTCACTATAGGACTAAGGCTCAAAAGCCAGAAAGCCTCTTGGCAGTACTAAGATGGTCCTATGAATTTAAAACGAGACACTAGGTAGAGAAAGCGCTGTGCTGATAAATAAGATTAACCTGCAACATTGTAACAGGATCAAGAAATATATTACAAATTAAGTCTACACTGATTTCTTGTTCTGAAGGTATTATGGAATTACAGTATAATATTACAATATCATAAGTTAATCATGTTATGATATAATTAATAGCAATACACCAATATCATTTCTCACCAGACACTTTGGCCCCAATTCATTATTTTCAAAAGTTTTTAGCCTTGCATGATGAATTGGCGCAAATTCAAAGGTGCTTTTTTTTAGTTCCTTTTATCAGCCTTTTTAGAGTAGAAAGTCACTAGATCACATCAATAGTTTTTAAAAAGTCCACATTAGTCTTCAAGTGCGCAAAAAAAATGCTGTATTCTACTACGGTAGTGGAGTACGACTGAGCAAATATTTTGCAACGTTTTGAAAAGATGCAAAACTAACTTAAAAAACTCAGATTAAATAATGAATTAGGAGTAAATACAAAAATCATTATTAGAACTATTTTTCTCCAGAAAAAAAAATGGAAAAGCCACTATGAATTGGTGCCTTTGTACAATCTAAGCTAATGATTCCACTGACTCCTGAAAAATATTTTCATTTTATTATTAAGTATATCAGTTGAGTGGAATGCATCTTTCATTGTATGCTTTTATTGTAAGAAAGCTTCCCCAATTTTAGTTTCCTCTCCTAATTGATTATCAGCAGTAAGTGGGTGTCAAAATTGCAGGCTGAAAGGAAGAAGGTAAGATAAGTAGGAACAGCAGTACAGCAAAAACTAGTATTCTATATGCAATTTATCTAGGTCGTGTATAGCACTATTCATCTAGACAAGACGTGCACAACCTTTGGTTTGGGAGCCACAAGCAGCCACGATCCTATTTTGTTTGGCTCACAACATCTGGTCATACACGTTTGTCTGGTGGCTGAAGAGAAGTGGCTTGTAGTGGGCATGTGTCACGTTGTGACAGTCTTCAGTAAGGAAGGGGGGTCTCAAACTGTCCCTGGAACTGGGACCCTAAATATCCTTGTCCAGGGGTTCTCTTGAAGTTAGAGAGGCCCAAGTCTCTGACCTTACTATGCTCCTGTTAAACCCTTTTCTGTCCCCTCCCGCACCCCATGAGGCATGGGACAGAAATGTAGTGTAAACAAGACACAAAAGATGAAACAGGAATAACACAAAACTTCTATCATATAAAAGCACTAACCAACAATACGGAGGAGGATAGGGACTGGATGGAATAAACTAAAAGGAAACAGGAACCAGAGGATAAACACACGTAATGTAGCAAACCACAGAACATTTCTAGAACAACACTACTCCAAACACTTAGCTTTAGCACACAGCACAGGAAGACAAATCTTTCACCGGCAGGAACAAGAAGGTCTGACCAGTTTATATACATATAGGAAGAGGTAATAACCAGATCAGAAGCAGCTGAAATGGAGTTTCATGTTTCTGACCAGCATAAAATGAGTTGATAACCTCTTCAGCATCAGAAGAAACTAAATCCATTTATTATGGGACACAAAACCCACTTTCTCTAAAGAAGACCTGCGATTCATTACCCAACGTGACCATCTAACTCCAGGTCTTCCAGGGGGACGTGACACCCTCATGACAGCATGGTAAATATTTTTATTACTTCGTGTGGCCATCTCAGGGTACCATTATCGAAACAGAATCTTTTAGTTTGTGTTACATCCACTTCTATGTTTGTTCCCTCTGTATCTGCTTCAGTCGCTGTGCCTTCTTTAAGAACATTGCTGGGCAAGAGAACAGCAGTTTGGGTTATTATTCTGAGGCTAAGGCCGGGGTCACACTTGCGAGAAACTCGAACGAGTCTTGCATCTCAATACCCGACACTGCTGCCGCACTCAGGACCGGAGTGTGCGGCTCCATGTATTTCTATGCGGCTGATCTCTCCAGTCCCGAGTGCCGGCGGCAGTGTCGGGTATTGAGATGCGAGACTCGTGCAAGTTTCTTGCATGTGTGACCCCGGTCTAATGGTGCCGTTCAGACAAGTAACTTGGAGGATAACTGGTTAACTCACTTCTATGAGCCCTGGGTGGGTCTCACATTATTTAATTCCCTGATGTTCTACCAGTTGCCAGTTATAAACTCTGCTACACCTGGCTTCAGGTAATCTACAGCCTCTAACCTGCTTAGTATTGATGGGCATTCTGGCTCTTTTTGGCAATCCGGCTCACTCAGCTCTGCTCACCTAAAAAAGCAGGCTCTTTTGGATTCCAAATGGCTCTCTATTTAATATGTGTTCACCTGCAGTCTGATTACGTTGAAATTTCGCCCACCTACAGCCAGCCAATCATAGATGATTTCCGAGGGCAGGTTTAATTTTCTTGGGCATCTGAACAAGTTGATTTTACCCCCAGTGAGAGCCAGAGGCTGCAAGTGGTTCCGGCTTTCGCCATTCACAGCAGGTAGTTGGCTCTTTGTCATGGTTTGTTTGCGAATGACCCATCACTACTGCTTAGTTGTTTGACCTCATCTGGTATTTTGACAACACTTTTCACCTGACATTTCTGCTCTTGTTCCAGTTTTCTGGTATTGCTGCAGTTTCAAAACCATCGTTTTCCTTTAACTCCTTCCCGATATGCTCCATATATATACAGCGCCGTAGGAGCTACGTTCCCGCAAACCGCACTATATATACGGCGCCACAATCGCGCGGGCTCACACTGATCGAGTGTGAGTTTCAGCTCTATGTGAGAGGTGACACCCTTCAGCGATGCCCACGATCAGAAGCAATGCAGAGTATTAGATCAGTGATCTGTCAGTTTAAAGTTGATATCCCATCAAAAAACATGGCAACAAACTATTCTTTATCATTATAATGCCTAACAAAAAGTGGAATAAAACGCGATCAAAAAGAACAATCTAAATAAAAATGGTATGTCTGAAAATGTCATATTTTCCCGCAAACAACAAGCTGCTATACAGCTTTGTAAGTGGAAAAATAAAAAAATTATTGCTCTCAGAATAACACGATACAAAAATTTTTGTTTTCTATAAAATAGTTTTCATAGTGTAAAAGTGCCAAAACATAAAAATATAAATGTGGTATCGTAATGATACTGACCAGAAAAATAAAACTACCTTATCAATTTTACCACACACTGAACGGCATAAAAAAAGTAATTCTTGAATTGCTGGTTTTTGCTCATTCTGCTTCCAAAAAATCGAAATAGAAAGCAATCAAAAAATATAATGTGCCCAAAAAAGGCACCAATAAAACCGTCTACTCGTCCGGCTGCAAAAAACAGGCCCTCACATAACTATGTCAGGCAAAATATCAAAAAATGATAGGTATCAAAATATAGTGATGCAAAAACTATTTTTTGCAATAAAAAAGCATTTTTTTAGTGTGTGACAGCAGCCAAACATAAAAAAACTATAAATCTGGTATCGCTGTAATCGCACTGACCTGAAAAATGAAGCCGCCTAATCGCTTACACCGCATGAGAAACATCATAAAAATAAATAAAACCAATTTTTCACCTGCTGTTGATTTTTTCATTCTACCGCCCAAAGATTGCACTAAGGCTCGGCTCACATTTTCCTGCAGTCTTGAGCACTTACTCTGGGGTTTCCATGTAAATCTCTGAAATACGTGATTCAGGCAGAATCTACAGCGGAAGATTCCCTATAATGAGACAGATGGAATCACTGTGGATGCCATGTGACTGCCTATGAGCCGGTGGTGTCTGCCTTTTTAGGTGTGCATAAAAGCGCGGTCGACCACAGTTTTGTGCACCTCTTAAAAGGACATTGTTGAAAAGAGGCCAGATGGAGTCCAGTGTAAGTGCTGCTGCATTTTAGTAAATGGATCCCTCTGGGATTTCATCTGAATCCCGTCACTCAGAGATTTTGATATAAACCCTGATCTAAGTGCTCAGCGTAGAGCGCAGGATGAATGTGATTCCAAACGTTATGTAAAAAAACATCAAATCAATATCCACAAAAAAGAAAGTCCCCGCTCATCTCCGTCATCTGTTAACGGAAACATAGGGGGTCTCCACGTTACTGGTATTACAAAGGCTCTGGAAAAGCGCTATAGCTCCTAGCCCTCAAAAAGAAATTCAGCAAATTTGACACCCCCAAATCCAAATGTCAACTCACTTTTGTGCAACACAGTGTGCCTAAACTACACTTAGTGTCCACAGGTTTGGCATTTCTGTAGCGATGACAGCCTGCCTAATTTACAGGTGCATGTCTCTAGAAGCATGAGCTGGGTACCACCAAGTACTGTTGACTACCACATACTGGTCACTACAACGTACTGAGGACTACTATGTATGGGCACTACAATAGCAGATTTGCAATTTTCACTCAGCATGGAGTCAAAATTGTCACTACACCTATAGATAAATTCCCAAAAGGGTATAATTTCCAAAATGGGGTCACTTGACGGGGTATTCTTCTCTTCTAGAATGTAGGGAGCTCTGTATATGGAGTCTTGAAACTATTATTGCAAAATCTGCATCCAGGAGGAAATTAGCACTCCATCACCCTGAGTCCTGTCATATGGCTAAGCAATACTGTACAGCCACATATGGGGTAATTCCACATTCAGCAGAAATTGTGGGACAAATTCTGATGATATATTACCCATTTCTCAGTGTGAAAATGTAAAACCTGGGGTAAAACAAAATGTTGGTGGTAAAAATGTAAATATTTTCTTCACTACCCAATGGTATAAAGTTCTGTGACTGTGACACGCCTTTGGTGTCAATGTGATCACTGTACCCATAGATGAATTCACTGAGAGGTGTAGTTTATAAAATGGGGTCACTTATGGGAGGGTTCTGCTATTCTGGCACCTCATGAGCTCTACCAATGTGACATGGCACTCTCAAACCAGTCCAGCAACATCTGAACTACAATATGGCACTTCCCTTCTGAACTTTGCACTGTGCCTCAAAAGTAGTTTTCGCCAACAACGGGATATTGGTGTATTCAGGAGAAATTGCACAGCAAATTTTGGCACCCATTTTCCCCTGTTAACCTTGTCAAAATAAAAAATTTTGGGTTAAAAAAAAATTAGATTTTTTTTATTTTCATGGGTCAGCATTATAATATTCTGTGAAGCACCTGGGGGTTAAAGGTGCTCACCACACACCTAGAACAGTAGTTTTCCACCACGTGAGGTATCGTACGAAATTGGACAACAAAATGTATGCTGCAATTTCTTCTGTCACCCTTGTGAAAATGCAAAATTTGGGGATAAAAAAACATTTTTTTGGTGGAAAAATGTGATTTTTTTTTATTTTCATGGCTCAACGTTATAAACTTCTGTGAAGTACCTTGGGGTTCATGGTGCTCACCACACGCCTAGGTAAGTTCTCTGAGGGGGTCTAGTTTCCAAAATGGTGTCACTTGTGAGTGGTTTCCACTGTTTAGGCACATCAGAAGCTCTCCAAATGCAACATGTCATCCACTAATTATTCCAGCAAATTTTACATTCAGAAAGTCAAATGGCGGCACTCCTTCCCTTCTGAGCTCTGCTGTGTGTCCAAACAGTAGTTTTCCCCCACATATAGGGTAACGGCATACACAGGATAAATTGCACAACAAATTTTGGGGTCCATATTTCCTTTTACCCTTGCAAAAATAAAAACAAATTTGGGTATAAATTAAAATTTTAGTGAAAAAAAAAATTAAATGTTCATTTTTTTCTTCCACATTCTGTTAATTCCTGTGAAGCACCTGAAGAGTTAATAAATTTCTTGAATGTGGTTTTGAACTCTTTGAGGGGTGCAGTTTTTAGAATGGTGTCATTTTTGAGTATTTACTGTCATATAAGCCCTTCAAAGTCACTTCAAATGTGATGTGGTCCCTAAAAAAATGGTTTTATAAATTTTGTTGAAAAAATGAGAAATTGCTGGTCAACTTTTAACCTTTATAACTTCCTAACAAAAAAAAGTTAAAAAGTTGTGCTGATTTAAAGTAGACATGTGGGAAATGTTTTGTTTAACTATCTTGTGTGACATAGCTCTCTGATTTTAGGGCATAAAAAATAAAAGTTTTTCAAAATTTTTTGTCCAATTTCCGATATTTTCACAAATAAATGCACGTCATATTGAACAAATTATACCACTACCATGAAGTACAATATGTCATGAGAAAACATTCTCAGAATCAGTGGGATCTGTCGAAGAATTCCAGAGTTACAACTGTTATGAATGAGTCACCGAGGAGGAAAAGACAAAAAGCAAGCTAAGCCCAGAAAACCGGAGAGGTTGGTAACTAGCGGATTGCAGACCCCTGATCCTATCCACAACAACTAGCAGTAGCCGTGGAGCATGCCTACGGTGGTCCTAGATGCCTCGTCATGGCCGGAGAACTAAATAAGCCTAAAGAAAGAAAGGGAAAAACTAAACTGCCCCAGAGCAGACCCCAAAGCAATAGACAGCCCCCAACATGTATTGTCGGTGAAACAAGATGAAAACACAGACACAGATAGAAAGATAGGCTGAGCAAACGATGGGGCCCTCACTAACTAGAAAGGACTGGAAAGAAAAGCTGCTGTCTGCAATCACGCAAAAAACCCTGCCAAAAAAATGTCCAACAAGTCTGATAGAAAAAGGCTCTGAAGTCGCTAGACTTCAAATCACTATATCAGCACTCAGGTATATTCTGAAGACAGAGCAAAAGAGATCAACTGATCCGAGACAAAATGGGGATTCAGCCCAGTCCCAGCCAGGGCTGGCTGAACACAAAAACTAAGTAAACCAGACAAAACTCATATGAACAATAGCAGAGAAAACTTAGCTTTAGGAAGGCAGGAACCAAACTGGAAACCTGAAGCCACAGTCAGGAAAAATCACCAGCAAGAAACTAGGGAGTCGGCTGCCTTAAATCCAATCAGAAACTCCTGATGTCCAATCGCAGTCCTCTTCCTCAGGTAGCCGGTCTCTGCCATTTAGATCAGCTTCATTACCTCCCTTCACCAACAGAGGGAGTCCAGATAGAGAACTCACTACTCCTCTGTCAGCACAGCCAGCTCCATAACCCTCACCAGAAGCCAGAGGCAAACCCAAAAATGAGCTCACAACATACAACCATGTAAAATCACACTGGTCAGAATTGTAAAATTTGGCCAGGTCAAAAGGGTGAAAACAGGCTTCTGTTGAAGGAGTTAAAGCACTGTCAGGCTTCCAAGCACAATGTGCCATTCAAGGGTATGCTGTGATGGCCAAACATGAATATAGTTCTCTTCATTATTGTCTTATGTCTTTTTAATCACATTCTGCTTGAAAACAACATCTATGATCTCTTCATTCCTCTGGATAAGGTGATCCCTTGCACCCGATAGGTGTAAATCCTAGTAGGGAACTATCACTTATCAGACATTTATGGCATATGATTTTGCTAGGCCATAAATGTCTCAGATTGTAATACTTAAAATTTTAGTTTGGCCCTTTGACTCCTTTTCTTTGAACTATATATTTTCCCGAAAATATTTTTCCATTATATAATTACAATCATAAGTGACCACTATTTTAAATGTCAGTGCAGATAAGGCTTCTTTATGCACCTACACGAGTATCTGAGACTTGTAGTATTAGTGGATGACACAGAAAACTAGTAACTTTTCTATAAGTAACTATGTGATGCATTTTGTAAAAAAAAAAACCTCCCTAGACCTGAAAAAACCCTTTAGCACGTTTTGTGACAGATACACATTAATAACGGCACTTTTCTGAGAATAAAGCTTTTGATTATATTACTCGGCATTGGCCACTTTGGAGCTACAATCTTCACCATGTATTTTACTGCTATTTCCTATAATACCTTCTAATACCTAGCAAATATACTCCTCTGGAAATGGAGCATTTATCTGAGAGATGCTGTTTTTCATAAATCCTTGTTTCACCCTTATCCAGTCACATGTACACTTGCAGCTGAGATCAGAGGTAAGTGGGAAACTATTACCTAATAAATGGTAGAAAAAAAAAGGAAATCCACAGCAAATCCTGTTTTTTTTTCCTTTACACTATAATTTTTACCCGAGAAACAATTTTATGAGCTATCGATTAGTGGACGAGCAGTTAGGACCACACCAGTCTTAATCCCCATTTTAGTGTTGAGATGGTAGAGTAAGGGCAGTGATTAAAATACAGGCTCCATCCAGAATGCTGTACGGTAGCCATACTACGAGCTGTAGCCATCCTGGGCCAGATTCATCCTTGGTGCTTTATTGAAGGAACATTTTTTTTTCTTGTTATTCGCTGATGCGTTTTGTGCCCGATTCTTCAAAATGGGACACATGGTTCAGGGATTTGTTGAAAAATCAAAAATGTAGTTTATTTTTGTCTTTCATCAGTTTTTGCACCAAAAGCATTAAAAAGTCACACATTTGTCTAAAAATGTGCCAGATTGAAAACTCTGATGGAGACCTTACTCGAAGCAGGGACTAGAGAGAGATGTGTCAAAAAAATTGACTTTTGAGCAGCATATTACTGAGCTATGCTGTGCAACAGGCAATGTTTCGAGGTAATACCTTCATGATATGTTGTCTAATGATAAGGCAGCATACACTATGAAAAAACGTATTTGACACATGGAAATACACAATCTTGGTGTTCTCTGGCAAATGCCAATTGCCCTGCAAGCTGTTCTGTTCTTACGCTTCAGCCGGTGGGTCCCATCTCCAAGGTGCAGGGAGATCGGGTCCACCCGGTTTGTGGGAATTCCCAGGGTCCCCGCAGTCTGTCTCACCCTGTTCACGTACCCACGGTGCTGCCTCTGACTGCGGCGTCTGCCCAGCATGTCTCCTCTGCTTCCTCATTTCCTGGTTGCAGGGGAGCGTGCATAGGGCGAGTGCGCACTTGTTACGGTTGCTGTTGCAGGGAGGAGACGTAGGGGCAACCCGGAAGTGGATCCTCTGGGTCACGGCTCCAGAACCCCCCAGGGTGAGCGCCCAGGTGAGGCCACCTCCATACAGGGAGTGTTAGGGGCAGGTCCCCAGAGGATAGAGCTGCGACAGCCGGAACCAAAGGGACGACTGGGGTTATAGGCTGGAAAGGAGGCACAGACGTATCCGAACTGTTAGGCACCGGGGGACACAGAGACCATGGAGAATGGCAGAGTGCAGGACCGGAGCACAGAGGGTGGCAATGGCTGGAGACTGCAATAAAGAGAAAGCACAGGTAAAACTTAACAGGAAGCAAGGCAGACAAACAGGGACAGTATGAGGGCCAGACAAGTAGACGGAAGGAGCAGGACAGGGAAGATACTGGAACGAAGGAGGACAAGGAATGGCAGAAGGTGCAGAGGGAGAGCTACCAGAGGTAGCGCAGGAAAAGGCAGAGGAACGTGGGGGCCTGGGACACAGAGAATGCTGCAAAGAAGACAGCGTCACCGCAATCGTTAGACAGGCGTCTTACCTGTCCAGACGCCGAGCACAAGTAGCCGATGGGCGCTGCCATGTTGGGGGCGGGGCCAGCGCGTCACTCTTCCCAGGAGCCTGCATGTCAGGAGAGAGAGAGTGCGCAGGCGCCCGATGCCGAGGGACTTGGCAGCCGGGCGCGTGGACGCGCCGGGGAGCAGGAGCGCACCGGGAGGTGCGCGCACAGGTAAGGACCGTGACAGCACTGCTGTTAGGGCCAGCACACCCTTTCTCCTGAGGTGTCCTCCCAGCCAATCAATGTGGGATCTGTGAGTATTTAAGGTCCTCACGGCCTTTGGGAGGTGCCTGGGCAATTTTGTGTCTTGTTTTCTAAATTGCCGTCCTCAGGTCCCAGTCCTGCACTAGCGCTTGCTCGTGTTATTTGTGTTTTTTGTGCATTTACACTCTGTGCTTTTCTCCAAGCACCGTATCCTGCCTGTCCACCTTCCCTCGGCTTCTGGCAGTATCCTCAGGTTTCCTGGACCTCTCGCTCCCTGCCACCGTGTGTCTCCATCCCGCCCGAGTCTTACTCTCTGGTCTCGGAACCGTCGCACTCGAGCCTCCTTAGCTGTTTTGGGACAATCCCTGTATAGGGGTTCGCTCGCCAGTGCTCCCTTGGTGGTATTGGGTCTCTCGGTCTTGGGGGTCCTCCCTGTGGGCTCTGCTGGCCGTTATCCCTAGTAAAGTCCTGCATTCACCTTACGTCAGTGTCATGCTGGTTCCTAGGGTTCAGCTTCCACAGAGTCCTCTGTGGTTCAGTGGGTTCACTAATCTCCTACCGCTTGCCTCGGCGTGACATGCGCTGTAAGCACAGCACCCACTTGTGAATGTCGGACCTTCATACCACCCTCCTGTAGTCTGTTTCTGACAGTATGAGCAGACACATCGATGTTAGTGGCCTGCTGCAAGTCATTTTGCAGGGCTCTCTGGCACTGCTCCTCCTGTTCCTCCATGCAAAAAGGAGGGGATATCGGTCTTGCTGCTGAGTTGTTGCCCTACTATGGCCTCATCCATGTCTCCTGGTGCACTGGCTTGTCTCCTGGTATCTGCTCCATGCTCGGACACTTTGATGACAGACATGTAAGATGCCCAAGTGAGGTAGTGGGCGAGCTTCTGTTCCCACTCACTTTGGCATTCTACAGACATCTCGTTTCCCTGTCTCGGAGTGCTGCTATCTGTGAGCTTCATCACACTTGCTTTAGGGCTGCAGGCCTCTTCTTCTTCTGAGTCCAGGAATCACTCTTCTGCAACCAGGGCAGCAATTAATCCAACCAAACTTTTACTTGGTGAATAGCAGTATTTACAGGTAGATGTAGAGGATTGTCAACTTTCCCACAGGTACCGGATACAACTTCAGCCCTTGTTCTCCGTATAGGTAGAATGTTCCTCTCACTGGCTTCTCTAGCCCTATGGAGTCGTCACCACCACTAGCAGTATATTCGAATTGCAATAACTTCCGCCCCATGTAGCCTGAGTCCATCTTTTCCTGTAGCTTCACAGGCTCAGTTTGCCCCAGGCCCCCTCACATCCATCTTGTTGTTGCCCCAGGCCATTAGACGGAATTTCACAGAAGGGTATTTTCGGCAATCCACTGCCCCATGTATTAGGTCCACGCTGTCCCTAGCAGCCTTTTGACTTAGGCCTACTACTTCACACACTGCTCTCTACACTCTGATCTGGGCTTGCCACTAACCCTTAGTTCCCCTTCCAAACTGGGCAGGCAGTTAACCCTCAACTAACTTTATGCCTGTTTTGTTACTGGGCAAATTTCACCTACATTCTAGACAGTGACATCTTGTAACGGTTAGTAATTACTGCAGCCCACAGGAGAATTACAATTGCTATAACAAGGAAACATATCTGAAACAAAACATTATTCACAATCTACACCACGGTAGCATTGATGTCTTCAGGGGGAACATGTCAGCTGATCCATCTCTTTACAGACACATACACCCTTCTTGCCACAGCTTGCATAGATGTGCTATTCTTGATGAGCTGCACTACCTGAGCAACTTCTTTGGGTTGTAGACACCGTCTCATGCTACTGTACATTACCCCCAGGATTGAGGCAATGACAAAATGCAAAAGTGACCAAAACAACAGCCAAAAAGGATGAGAACAGAGAAATGGTCTGTGGTCACCCCCTGCAGAACCACTTCTTTATAGGGGTTATCTTGCTAATTGCTTATAATTTCTACCTGTTATCTGTTCCATTTGCACAACAGCAGGATAAATTGATTCACAATTGGTGTTGCTGCATAACTGGATAAGTTAATTTCACAGATATGTGATTGACTTGGTGTTACATTGTGTTGTTTAAGTGTTCCCTTTATTTCTCTATCTTTCTATCAATCTATATTGCAGCACATTGTGTCCCACATGCAAGTACGAATTCAATGCCGTATTCATACATCCATGCGTCACGGTTTGTAACTCATGGACAGGCCACAGGTCTACTGAGCCAAACTCAACCTATAAGGCTGTCATGTTTGAGACAGGAGACCTGTGGCCAGCCCAGGACATCATGGGGCTCAGTTATCAAATAAATGAAAATTTTAAAAGAAAACACCTTTTTGCCCATAGCATCCAATAACATTAAAGCTTTCATTTTACCTCAGCAATGTAAGAAGTGAAGGCTGCACCAAGCCACAAACTGTGATTCCTCTCCTTCTCCCGACCCCTAGTTTAAGCCCATTTCCTGCTTATCATGGCCACCTTCCTCTTCTTTTGGCTCAGTAGCTTGGACAATAGTTTTGTTTCTGCCCTCTGGTTCAATAGTCTCCTGATAACCAAAATCCATCCTCGTCTCCCAGTACCTGAGATCACATACCTTTTATAATAAAGCCGACACCCACCCAGCATGATAGTGTCTGTCTCTTTTATGGTTTTTAGGGGAAGGGGTGAGGTTGGAATTTTGCTGTTATGCCTTCACAGTTTATTCTTATTGATTTTGCAAAAAAAAAAACAATTATCTAACAGACAGCAGTGAAATTGAAAAATGGCAACAACCACATTTTTGGGAGGGGATTCATCAAGACTGGCATTTTGATCCACTATCCACTTGACCGAGATGCGCCAACTTTATTAAAGGGATTAAAAACTAACGCATCGGCCATGTGTGGCGCCCCCAGGAGTATGGTCGCCACAGTGGCATTGCCTTCCTCCTAGGGAGTGTGATATCATGCTTGGAAGCAATAAAGGGTCTCTCTGGCAGTTAAATACAACACACAACACAGCTCCCACTCCAGGCCAGCAGAGGGAGCTCTGAACCCCAAACAGGGGGAAGAGCTGCTCTCTGGGGGCCAGGAAGGGGAAAAAAGGAGTTCTTGTGAGGAAGGCAACGTGTGTGGACGTGGAGGAGAAGAGCTGGGAGATTGAGCAGAGAGTTCAAGCTCATTCCCAGCTATTGGGCTTGATCTGGAGCCCGGTCTCCAAGGCTGTACGGACACTGATGTTCCTGCAACAGAAACCAGAGGAATAGAAAGCTGTAAATGCTCTATTCCCATATAAGACTCGGAGGCACAACAGCAAAGTGTGAGCCAGAAGAGAAAGGCTACAGCTGTCTGCCATATGAGGGAGTTCTAGAGAGAAAAAGCAAGTGGAACTTCAGTGTAACATAGTACCGCAAGTACAAAAAATAAGCGCTAGGAAGGAGACTACACAACCCATCTGCCTAGAGAGATTCCTAAGTTGCTTCCAGGCTAGCCAGCCTCTGTACCATCTGTAATCTGGGGACCCTGGACTGCATTTGCCAAGCAAAGTAAAGGTAAAGAAACTGCACCCTGTTGTGTCCTTGCCTTCTTCCTGCAACCCTGTCAGCACTGCTTCATCCCTGTGCCAGGCACTGCACCCCTCTTCCTCAACACCTATCCTCACTGCCCTGGGACTACTGCCCTACCTGTGGAGGGCCACAACATCATAGCTGCACCACACCATCTGTCCGCAGCGTCGGCTTAACATCTTCATTGCCGAACACCACAGGTGGCGTCACAAATCATTCACTCATAAACTTTATTCCATCACTTAATTCCTTTTACATGGGCGCCCAGGGCCACGGACCGGGTCACGGCTGCTGTGACATTCCCCTCTGAGGGACCGGCCCGGTACCGAGTACCCCACAGCCCTGGGAGGGCAACCCACATGCACATACAGTGAACAAGTCGGTAAGACAGTGTTCATACCACCAAGAGACTGGAACACAGAGAAACACAGTACAACAAACGTGAAAAAATACTCTGCTGTAAAAAAAAATAAAAAAAATTCCAACAATGAACAGCAAGTGCTAGTAAAAAGATGATAAAACAGGGTATTTAGTTGATACTTTTTTTGCAAAAAATGTACGCTGAGCCACTCTACCAACGCCAAGGAATACCCCTCAAAGCAGTCCTATCCAATGTATTTAAAACCTGACCATGTGAACAGTACCTATATGAGCAGGGTTCAGAGCGGTAATGTCTGATGTGGGCATGCTGTGTGAGGCGGCTTTATATGTGCCTGGCCCACACTGGAGGGGAGGAAACCTCCCAAAGACTTGCAAAAGCAAGAAACCAATGGAATAAAAGCGAATGCATGGGCCATGAACAAACAGTGAACAAGTCGGTAGGACAGTGTTCACACCACCAAGAGACTGGAACACAGAGAAACACAGAACAACAAACGTGAAAAAATTCTCTGCTGTAAAAAAGTAAATATATAAAGCCGTCTCACACAATGGTCAGGTTTTAAGTACATTAGATAGGACTGCTCTGAGGGGTATACCTTGGCATTGGTAGAGCGGCTTAGAGTACATTTTTTGCAAAAAACGTATCAACTAAATACCGTGTTTTGTTATCATCTTTTTACTGGCACTTGCTGTTCATTGTTGGAATTTTTTTTTTACAGCAGAGTATTTTTTCACGTTTGTTGTACTGTGTTTCTCTGTGTTCCAGTCTTATTAAAGGGATTGTCTGGCTTAGGCTACAAGTCTGTAGTCACTTTCGAGAACACGGCACACTGTAAGGATTCTCCAGTGTCGGGTACAGGCGGTCATGCAACTGTAAGAATGCAATTTGCATACTTCTGGTCACGTTCTGGCTATATGTGTCCGACCTCGCTCAATACACTTGCATTGAGTGAGGCTGCACATTTCTAGTGGGCGCGTGACCGCATGTATGCAAATCACATACTGGTTGTCACACGCCTGCCTGTTCCCAGTGCCAGAGAATCCTTACAGCACATGGAGCGGCACGGTGGCTCAGTGCTAGCACTGCAGCACTGGGGTCCTGGGTTCAAATCCCTGCAAGGAGTTTGTATGTTCTCCCCGCGTTTGTGTGGGTTTCCTCCGGTTTCCTCCCACCTTCCAAAGACATACTGATAGGGGATTTAGATTGTGAGCCCCATCGGGGACAGTGATGATAATGTGTGCAAACTGTAAATTGCTGCAGAATATGTTAGCACTATATAAAAATTAAGATTATTTATTAAGTGTCCACACTTTGAGGATTCCCAAGTCTGCAGTCATATCATAGAGTGACTGTAGCCTAAGGCCGAACAACCCCTTTAATAGGTAAGCGCCAACGTCTGAATATGTGCTCAATAATGGACTGCTGAGACCTCTCATTTTATAAAGTTCCTGAATATTTTTTTTTTAGAAACACCAATTGTAACAACATTTTTTCACAATTGTGCTGTGCAAAACAATATGACAAATTTCTGATGTATACTTTTTTTTTACAGTGTGGCGGTTTTTGGATCTCTGTTGTATTTTTTCTAATGCAGCATGATCTGGTTAGTGTATGTTTCTTTTTCATGTGCTTTCTCTTAGGTTTCTCTATAGGCTATAAAAAAAGACAGGATAAAAAATGCATGATGGGCGTGGTGTTTTTGCAGAAAAATGCTGCGTAGCAAAGGGTTAATTAAATCTGCAGCACTACTGTACAGCTGTATAGAAATGTGCAGTATTACAGCAGCCTCTCTGATCCTACACTACTGGTATGTACAGATCATACACCTGACAGTCAGTTACCAGGGTGAGCTAAAAGAGAGACAGTAACAGAAGCATTCCGCTAGGGGCGCGCATCCCTAGGCTGAGCACACGCATCGACTGCTCGGACTGCAGCTATACTGGACCATTTCTGGGATCGATTCACACCGTCTTTTCTTGCGCACGTGTGTTTACATCTGTGATGGCGGAACTGACAGCAGAAGCTGATGTAGGAGAGATGCCCGATGTAGGGACCGAGGAGAATGGTGGACCCGGGGCCGCGGCTTCTGCTGGAGCAATGAAACCCGCTGCAGCCGTGAAAGCAGGTGAGGAGATTCACGCAGATTGTGCCTGGTGTAATGAGACATGCAGTCGCCTGAAAAGAGCAGCCATGACATGTCACCTCCATCTGCCACATCCGCACATCCTGCTACAGTTTAGGTGTCCTCCACACGGGCAGGGGGAAGACACTGTGTCAGTAACATGGCATCGGATCTTCCCACTGTGTTGGGCCACACCAGCTGCAAGGACTGGTGACCCAGGAGGCATCTGCACTCATAATGCCAGTAAAAAGGCAACTTGTCACTAGATCCATGCTGCTCAAACCATGGGTAGCATTAGGGTACGTGCACACGCTGCAGATTTGGCCGCGCGGATTTTGTAAAATCCGCAGGTAAATCTGCAAGTCAAAAGACTTGTGGTGTTACCTGCGGATTGCTCTGCGGTTTTGCCCTGCGGTTTTTCATCTCCACAATGGAGGAGATGGCAAACTGCAGCGGAATCCGCAGAAAGAATTGACATGTCAATTCTTTCTGCGGTTTAGAAACCGCAGGAAAACCGCGCGGAAAAATCCGCACCGTCTGCATTGCGGTTTTTAATATCCATAGGATATTATGGTACTGTACACCGCAGCAAAAACTGCTGCGGATCCGCAGCGGCCAAATCCGCTGCGGAACCGCAGCAGAATCCGCAGCGTGTGCACACAGCCTTAATGCAGCCAGGTATGTCTCGCTGCAGACTTTCAGAAGAAACATAATTTGAAAAGTCTGCTGGTGACCATAATCAGAGCATAGTCCAGAGTACATACAGGGGTTGGACAAAATAATGGAAACATCAACAAAAGTTAGTTTAATATGGTGTAGGTCCACCTTTTGCGGCGATTACAGCCTCAATTCTCCGAGGTATGGATTCATACAAGGTGTGAATTGTTTCCAAAGGAATTTTAGTCCATTCTTCAGTTAAAACACCCTCCAGTTCTTTGAGAGAAATGGCGGCGGAAATCGACGTCTAACTTGAATCTCTAAAATCGGCCATAAATGCTCAATAATGTTGGGGATTGTCTGGGGATTGTGGGGGCCAGACGAGGTGCTCAACTTCATTAGAATGTTCCTCGTGCCATGCTTTAACGATTCTAGCTGTATGATTGGTGCATTATCATCCTGAAAGATGGCGTTCCCCTCCGGGAACAGTGCTTGAACCATAGGATGCACTTGGCCGCCCAAAATGCCTAAATAATCACGGCTGTTAATTCTTCCATGAAGGGATATCATTGGCCCGGCGGATCTCCATGAAATAGCACCCCAGATCATCACAGAACCTCCGTCATGTTTTACGGTTGGGAGAAGGCAGTCTGGATGGAATGCTTCTTTCGGCTGTCTCCAAACGTACACTTGGCCTGTGGTCGGAAATGGGGTAAACGATGATTCGTCTGAGAATATCACGTTTCCACTGCTCGAGAGACCTATTCTGGAGGTTTCTACACCACTCTAAACGCTTGGAAACATTTGTCATTGAGGGCAGCGGTTTTCGAATTGCAGTTCTTCCGTGGAATCCAGATTTGTGCAGCTCCTGACGAGCAGTTTTCGTGGAAACTGGGTTCTGTAGGTGTTCATTGAGCTCAGCAGTGATTTTCGGAGCCGTGGTCTTGCGATCCTCTCTCACAATTCGCTTTAGAGTCCGACAGTCTCTCTCAGTCAACTTCAACTTTCGGCCGGACCTGTGCTTTGCTGCGGACGTTTTTCCTTCTCTTTCAAACGCAGTCATTACTTTGGAGACAGTACCTCTTGACACGCCAAGCATTCGGGCACTTTCTGTTACACTAGCGCCTGCCATACGAGCACCAACAATTTGGCCTCTTTGAAAATCCGAGAGCTCAGCCATTGCTATCAGGTTCTCATCAATGTTCTTACAATTCTACAAAACAAACAGTTAATTTACATACACATATCACATAGCACAAATAATCAACTACAAAACATTACCATATGTCACGGTTTGCATGTTTATAACATGTTTGAAGATTATGATGCCAAAACGTTAGGTGTTTCCATTATTTTGTCCAACCCCTGTACATAGGGAGAGGTCTGTAAGGGTACGTGCCCACGATCAGGAAATAACCTCTTTGAACGTGGCGTATTTTCGCTGTGTTCACTCACACAGGTAAATCAGCATGTGTTCAGGCGGATTTACCGCACCCAGTACATTTTATTGTGGAGAATTGACATACTGCGCACCGCAGGTGAGTTTATGTAGCATCAATTAGAAGCACAGTGGGCATGGGATTTCTATAAATCCCAACCACTGTGCTTTTAATGTAGAACGCAGCATTTTGGACGCAGCGCAGGTGAGCTGTGTCCAAAACGCTGCTATTCCTGATAATGGGCACGTACCCTTAGTCTCCTGTAATGGTGCGGAGAGAAATCGTCGGCTCTTCACACTATGCTTTCCTTAAATTCCCCCAGCATTTTATAGAAAGACATTCCTATCTGCAAGCTCTAACTCATGCTGCTGGATTGTATGGATCTAATGATTGTCGGCAGTATTTTGCACAGTAACCTACAGACTGTGTCAGGTTGGCGCCGTTATACTGATTAAAATGATACCTGAGTGATGGAGCACGAGCATATAATTAACGGAAAACTACAAATAAAGATTAACCCCTTAACGACCGCCGATACGCCTTTTAACGGCGGTAATTGAGTGTACTAAAACCACAGCGCCGTTAATTCACGGCGCTGTGGAGAAAGTACATAGCGCCCCCCAGTGTCGGATTTTCTCCGGGGTCTCGGCTGCCAGGGGTAGCCGAGACCCCAGAGAACATGAATCGGTCGGTTTTTACCGACCCCGCTTTTGCGATTGCCGTTATTAACCCTATAACGGCGACCGCAAAAAAAAAAATGCGACTGCATTAAATTTCTCTTTCCTCTGATGTGATCGCACATCAGAGGAGAGAGAAATAGGGTCCCCGATCCCCCCCCCGGTACCTCTCCGTGGTCCTCCGTCCCCTCCAGGTGGTCCCGCGTCCCGCCGGCGTCCTCCGGTGGGCGCCGCCATCTTGAAAATGGCGGGCGCATGCGCAGTGCGCCCGCCGGGAATCTGCCGGCTCCAGCAGGCAGATTCCATTCATTATTTTGATCACTATGATAAACGATCATAGTGATCAAAATAAAAAAAATAGTAAATAACCCCCTGTTTATCACCCCCTTATATAGGCAAACTTAATGAAATAAAGAAAATATTTTTTTTTTCAGTTTTCCGTTAGGGTTAGAATTAGGGTTAGGGCGAACTAGGATTAGGGTTGGGATTAGGGTTAGGTGTGTGTTGGGGTTAGGTTTGGAGCAAGAATTGAGGGGTTTCCACTATTTACCAGCTTTGGGGGTCTAAAAATTGGGGTCTAAAAAAAATCACTTTTGTGGAAATAAAAAAGACTATTTTCACGGCTCTGCGTTTATAAACTTCTGTGAAGCGCTTGGAGGTTCAAAGTGCTCACCACACATCTAGCTAAGTTCCTCAGGGGGTCTAATTTCCAAAATGGGGATCACTTGTGGGGGGTTTCCACTGTTTAGGCCCATCAGGGGCTCTGCAAACGCAACATGATGCCCGCAGACCATTCCATCAAAGTCTGCATTCCAAAATGGCACTCCTTCCATTCCGAGCTCTCCCATGCACCCAAACAGTGGTTCCCCCCCCACATATGGGGTATCAGCGTACTCAGGACAAATTGCACAATAACTGTGGGGGTATGATTTCTCCTGTTACCCTTGTAAAAATAAAAATTTGGGGGCGAAAAGATCATTTTTGTGGAAAAAAAATGGATTTCTTATTTTCACGGCTCTACGTCATAAACTTCTGTGAAGCACTTGAAGGTTCAAAGTGCTCACCACACATCTAGATAAGTTCCTTAATGGGTCTAGTTTCCAAAATGGGGTCACTTGTTGGAAGTTTCCACTGTTTTGGCACATTAAGGGCTCTCCTAACGCAACATGGCATCCGATCTCAATTCCAGCCAATTCTGCGTTGAAAAAGTCAAACGGCGCTCCTTCCCTTGCGAGCTCTGCCGTGTGCTGAAAAAGTGGTTTACCCCCACATATGGGGTATCGGCGTATTCAGGAGAAATTGTACAACAAATTTTGTGGTTGATTTTCTCTTTTAACACTTGTGAAAATAAAAAAAAATTGGTTCTGAAGTAAATTTTTTGCAAAAAAAAGTTAAATGTTAATTTTTTCCTTCTACATTGCTTTAGTTCCTGTGAAGCACTTAAAGGGTTAATAAACTTCTTGAATGTGGTTTTGAGCACCTTGAGGGGTCTAGTTTTTAGAATGGTGCCACTTTTGGGTATTTTCTGTCATGTACACCCCTCAAAATGACTTTAAATATGATGTGGTCCCTAAAAAAAAATGGTTTTGTAAAATTTATTGAAAAAATGAGAAATCGCTTGTCAACTTTTAACCCTTATAACTTCCTAACATAAAAAAAATTTTGCTTCCAAATTTGTGCTGATGTAAAGTAAACATGTGGGAAATGTTGTTTATTAAGAAATTTGTGTGACACATCTCTGATTTAAGGGCATAAAAATTTAAAGTTTTAAAATTGCAAAATTTTCAAAATTTTTGCCATATTTCCGTTTTTTTCATAAATAAACACAAGACTTATCGAATAAATTTTATCACTAACATGAAGTACAATATGTCATGAAAAACAATCAGAATCAGCGGGATCCATTAAAGCATTCCAGAGTTATAACCTCATAAAGGGACAGTGGTCAGAATTGTAAAAATTGGCCTGGTCATTAAGCTGCAAACTGGCTCTGTCGCCAAGGCGTTAAACAACAACCGCAAGACGGATTTCATCAACCAAGTTATTGTAATCAGTATAAGGCTACGTGCACACGCTGCGGAATGGGGTGCGGATAAATCCGCAGGTCAAAAGACCTGCGGATTATCCTGCGGTTTGGCCCTGCGGTTTCACCATCTCCACAATGGTGGAGATAGGAAACCGCTGCGGATTCCGCAGAAAGAATTGACATGTCAATTCTTTCTGCGGTTTCAAAACTGCAGGAAAACCGCGCGGAAAAATCCGCACCGTCTGCACTGCGGTTTTGTATTCCCATAGTGAATAATGGTACTGTACACCGCAGCAAAAACTGCTGCGGATCCGCAGCGGCCAAATCCGCTGCGGAACCGCAGCAGAATCCGTAGCGTGTGCACACACCCTAACGGTGTCGACCTGACGCGGTCTGTTGATTACTGTGCGCAGTCCTGTTGACAGGTTCCCTTTGATGAAAGTGAATGTAGCAGCACTTTGCGCGAGCTCAGGTGTCTCCAGCCTTTCGCGCCTAGAGAGTTACAATCAGCTCTACGATGTTTGCGAGTTAAGTTCTCTCTGAAGAAAATTTTAGAAGCCCCCTTTGTTCCCATTTGATGGTCATAATTCCCTGATTGCTCCCTTATAAAGTAATAATGTCCCTTCAGTGCTTCCGTACAAGGATACTCTTCTATCTTCGGGAAAGCACTGGATTTCTGCCTTCCAGCTTCCTGCCTTGGTGAGGAGTGGTAATCTCATGAAAATTGACAGTTCGGACCAGAGGTATGGGTCACCTGCTGATCGGAACTTCAGTATTGATGAACGAATGTGCTCGGGTGTTTTCTGAGTATATTGGGCGTTCTCAGACAACATGTTTGAGTCAGCTGCATGTTTTGCGGTGGTAGACATCGGCAACACGTGCAGGAAGTGCCAAACAAACAGGCAATCCCTTCATGTGTTGCGGCTGTCTACCACCACAAAACGTGCAGCCGCAGGGACTCAAACATGTTGTCCGAGCTCGCTCAAGATACTCTGATAACACCCCACCCGAGCATACAAATTCAAGTCTATGGGTGCATTGAAAACATCGGACTGCACTCGGATCACTTTCAAGTGCAGTCTGATTTCCACGGACTCACAGAAGATGGAGAAAATGGAGAAATCCTCCACAGTGTGCTACGATTCTCTCATCCGAGAGACCCAAATCACACTATGCTGACACTCAGATCAAACTCTGATCAAAGTGTCACTTAAAACTTAACCTTCTTATGCTTTGCTTATTTAGTGCGGTCTTCTTCCGCAGCGCTTTTACATACTATCATCACTGTCCTCAGTGGGGCTCACAATCTACATTCCCTATCTGTATGTCTTTCGAAAGTGGGGGGAGAACATGCAAACTCCTTGCAGATGTTGTCATGGAGGCATTTGAACCCAGGACCCCAGCACTGGAAGGCTGCAGTACTAACCACTGAGCCACCCCGCTGCCCACCTTTAGTGTTAAATCATAAAAAGAGCCATGCTCAAAATTACATCTGGTAAACGTGTACATACACTGTGTTCCAAATTATTATGCAAAAAATATTTCCTCCTATTTTCTCTAAATTATCTCTATGAATTGCAGTCATTGTTATTTTCCATGCAAAAATATAAGCCGCGGAGACACCATCACATGTTTCTCAACGCAAGCAATGACTAGCCAGGTCTTTCACCGGGAAGGAACAACCACGGGAAGGGCAGTCTCCAATGAAGGAAACCACCTATGCCAAAACATGGTATCCATCCACAGACAGCTGTTTCGGGGTATTGCCCCTCATCAGTGTGGAGTAGGAAACTGGCTAGTAGGAGCAATGCCTAGTAAAAGACCATGAAAAAGGGAGGATGATTGACCTCATGGAGATCAACATCCGACACTGCGGAGACACCATCACGTGTTTCTCAACGCAGTGATTCTAGAGCACTGCCCCCATCCCTTATGGGAAATATGTAAAACATGCAAAAATATAAGCCGCGGAGACACCATCACATGTTTCTCAACGCAAGCAATGACTAGCCAGGTCTTTCACCGGGAAGGAACAACCACGGGAAGGGCAGTCTCCAATGAAGGAAACCACCTATGCCAAAACATGGTATCCATCCACAGACAGCTGTTTCGGGGTATTGCCCCTCATCAGTGTGGAGTAGGAAACTGGCTAGTAGGAGCAATGCCTAGTAAAAGACCATGAAAAAGGGAGGATGATTGACCTCATGGAGATCAACATCCGACACTGCGGAGACACCATCACGTGTTTCTCAACGCAGTGATTCTAGAGCACTGCCCCCATCCCTTATGGGAAATATGTAAAACATGCAAAAATATAAGCCGCGGAGACACCATCACATGTTTCTCAACGCAAGCAATGACTAGCCAGGTCTTTCACCGGGAAGGAACAACCACGGGAAGGGCAGTCTCCAATGAAGGAAACCACCTATGCCAAAACATGGTATCCATCCACAGACAGCTGTTTCGGGGTATTGCCCCTCACCAGTGTGGAGTAGGAAACTGGTCTTTTACTAGGCATTGCTCCTACTAGCCAGTTTCCTACTCCACACTGATGAGGGGCAATACCCCGAAACAGCTGTCTGTGGATGGATACCATGTTTTGGCATAGGTGGTTTCCTTCATTGGAGACTGCCCTTCCCGTGGTTGTTCCTTCCCGGTGAAAGACCTGGCTAGTCATTGCTTGCGTTGAGAAACATGTGATGGTGTCTCCGCGGCTTATATTTTTGCATGTTTTACATATTTCCCATAAGGGATGGGGGCAGTGCTCTAGAATCACTGCGTTGAGAAACACGTGATGGTGTCTCCGCAGTGTCGGATGTTGATCTCCATGAGGTCAATCATCCTCCCTTTTTCATGGTCTTTTACTAGGCATTGCTCCTACTAGCCAGTTTCCTACTCCACACTGATGAGGGGCAATACCCCGAAACAGCTGTCTGTGGATGGATACCATGTTTTGGCATAGGTGGTTTCCTTCATTGGAGACTGCCCTTCCCGTGGTTGTTCCTTCCCGGTGAAAGACCTGGCTAGTCATTGCTTGCGTTGAGAAACATGTGATGGTGTCTCCGCGGCTTATATTTTTGCATGTTTTACATATTTCCCATAAGGGATGGGGGCAGTGCTCTAGAATCACTGCGTTGAGAAACACGTGATGGTGTCTCCGCAGTGTCGGATGTTGATCTCCATGAGGTCAATCATCCTCTTTTTCATGGTCTTTTACTAGGCATTGCTCCTACTAGCCAGTTTCCTACTCCACACTGATGAGGGGCAATACCCCGAAACAGCTGTCTGTGGATGGATACCATGTTTTGGCATAGGTGGTTTCCTTCATTGGAGACTGCCCTTCCCGTGGTTGTTCCTTCCCGGTGAAAGACCTGGCTAGTCATTGCTTGCGTTGAGAAACATGTGATGGTGTCTCCGCGGCTTATATTTTTGCATGTTTTACATATTTCCCATAAGGGATGGGGGCAGTGCTCTAGAATCACTGCGTTGAGAAACACGTGATGGTGTCTCCGCAGTGTCGGATGTTGATCTCCATGAGGTCAATCATCCTCCCTTTTTCATGGTCTTTTACTAGGCATTGCTCCTACTAGCCAGTTTCCTACTCCACACTGATGAGGGGCAATACCCCGAAACAGCTGTCTGTGGATGGATACCATGTTTTGGCATAGGTGGTTTCCTTCATTGGAGACTGCCCTTCCCGTGGTTGTTCCTTCCCGGTGAAAGACCTGGCTAGTCATTGCTTGCGTTGAGAAACATGTGATGGTGTCTCCGCGGCTTATATTTTTGCATGTTTTACATATTTCCCATAAGGGATGGGGGCAGTGCTCTAGAATCACTGCGTTGAGAAACACGTGATGGTGTCTCCGCAGTGTCGGATGTTGATCTCCATGAGGTCAATCATCCTCCCTTTTTCATGGTCTTTTACTAGGCATTGCTCCTACTAGCCAGTTTCCTACTCCACACTGATGAGGGGCAATACCCCGAAACAGCTGTCTGTGGATGGATACCATGTTTTGGCATAGGTGGTTTCCTTCATTGGAGACTGCCCTTCCCGTGGTTGTTCCTTCCCGGTGAAAGACCTGGCTAGTCATTGCTTGCGTTGAGAAACATGTGATGGTGTCTCCGCGGCTTATATTTTTGCATGTTTTACATATTTCCCATAAGGGATGGGGGCAGTGCTCTAGAATCACTGCGTTGAGAAACACGTGATGGTGTCTCCGCAGTGTCGGATGTTGATCTCCATGAGGTCAATCATCCTCCCTTTTTCATGGTCTTTTACTAGGCATTGCTCCTACTAGCCAGTTTCCTACTCCACACTGATGAGGGGCAATACCCCGAAACAGCTGTCTGTGGATGGATACCATGTTTTGGCATAGGTGGTTTCCTTCATTGGAGACTGCCCTTCCCGTGGTTGTTCCTTCCCGGTGAAAGACCTGGCTAGTCATTGCTTGCGTTGAGAAACATGTGATGGTGTCTCCGCGGCTTATATTTTTGCATGTTTTACATATTTCCCATAAGGGATGGGGGCAGTGCTCTAGAATCACTGCGTTGAGAAACACGTGATGGTGTCTCCGCAGTGTCGGATGTTGATCTCCATGAGGTCAATCATCCTCCCTTTTTCATGGTCTTTTACTAGGCATTGCTCCTACTAGCCAGTTTCCTACTCCACACTGATGAGGGGCAATACCCCGAAACAGCTGTCTGTGGATGGATACCATGTTTTGGCATAGGTGGTTTCCTTCATTGGAGACTGCCCTTCCCGTGGTTGTTCCTTCCCGGTGAAAGACCTGGCTAGTCATTGCTTGCGTTGAGAAACATGTGATGGTGTCTCCGCGGCTTATATTTTTGCATGTTTTACATATTTCCCATAAGGGATGGGGGCAGTGCTCTAGAATCACTGCGTTGAGAAACACGTGATGGTGTCTCCGCAGTGTCGGATGTTGATCTCCATGAGGTCAATCATCCTCCCTTTTTCATTGTTATTTTCCAGTCATCTAATACTCTAGTATAATTGCAATGTTTTTGAACAAACTGCCTATGAAAACAGTATATTTTTATAAATAAGAAACACTCAAAATGCATGTTCCAAATTATTATGCACAGCAGAGTTTTCAACCTTTTTATTTTTATTTTGAACAAAAAAATGGTCAATTGTGAAATTATAAGCATTATCAGCTTATAACAAAATGAAATCAAACAGTTTTCAAGTCAAAACTTTCTTCTAGGTGATGTTACATTTGCACATAGGACCCCTTGTTGGAAAGAAGCTTCTGAACTCTCTCGTCTATTGAATTTGTCAGTTTTTGGATGGTTTGTGCTTCAATTGTTTTGCATGTGGACAGAATACCCTCCCAGAGCTGTTGCTTAGATGTGAACTGCCTCCCGCCATCATAGACACTCCTTTTGATGATACTACAGAGGTTCTCAATGGGGTTGAGGTCAGGGGAAGATGGTGGCCACACCATAAGTTTGTCCTCTTTTATGCCCATAGCAGCCAGAGATGCAGGTGTGTTATTTGCAGCATGAGACGGTGCATTATCATGCATGAAAATGATCTTGCTGCGGAAAGCACGGTTCTTCCTCTTCCTCTGTTTTAGAAACTCCACATAGATTATGGAGTTCATCTTTACCCCTTCAGGGATCCTAAAGGGGCCGACAATCTCTCTCCCCATGAATCCAGCCCAAAACATTACTCCACCTCCTCCTTGTTGGCGCCTTAGCTGTGTTTTCATGGGGTGTCCATCAACCAGCCGTCCTATGGTAAAATAGCTGCTAGGAAACCACTGCTAAGGACAGGCAACAAGCAGAAGAGACTTGTTTTTGCTAAAGAACACAAGGAATGGACATTAGACCAGTGGAAATCTGTGCTTTGGTCTGATGAGTCCAAATTTGAGATCTTTGGTTCCAACTACCGTGTCTTTGTGCGATGCAGAAAAGGTGAACAGATTCTACATGCCTGGTTCCTACCATGAAGCATGAAGGAGGAGGTGTGATGGTGTGGGGGTGCTTTGCTGGTGACACTGTTGGGGATTTATTCAAAATTGAAGGCATACTGAACCAGCATGGCTACCACAGCATCTTGCAGCTGCATGCTATTCCATCCGGTTTGCGTTTAGTTGGATCATCATTTATTTTTCAACAGGACAATGACCCCAAACACACCTCCAGGCTGTGTAAGGGCTATTTGACCAAGAAGGAGAGTGATGGGGTGCTACGCCAGATGACCTGGCCTTCACAGTCACCAGACCTGAACCCAATCGAGATGGTTTGGGGTGAGTTGGACCGCAGAGTGAAGGCAAAAGGGCCAACAAGTGCTAAGCATCTCTGGGAACTCCTTCAAGACTGTTGGAAGGCCATTTCTGGTGACTACCTCCTTGAAGCTCATCAAGAGAATGCCAAGAGTGCAAAGCAAAAGGTGGCTACTTTGAAGAACCTAGAATATAAGACATATTTTCAGTTGTTTCACACTTTTTTGTTAATTATATAATTCCACATGTGTTAATTCATAGTTTTGATGCCTTCAGAGTGAATCTACAATTTTCATAGTCACGAAAATAAAGAAAACTCTTTGAATGAGAAGGTGTGTCCAAACGTTTTGTCTGTGCTGTGTGTGTATGTATATACAGTGTGTGTGTGTGTGTATATATATATATATATATATATATATATATATATATATATATATATATATATATATATATATATATATATGTGTGTGTAATTAAATCTGGACCATGCCCGACATAGTAAGTGCCTAGTACGATGATGTGCAGATAAGGAATGGAGACGTCTCAGCCATATTTGTGAGGATGTCACATCCAGGAGGCAGAAGCTTGAGGTCAGAGAAATAGTTGTTGCACTATTGTCTCCTGTCGTGCCCCAAGTGTTAGCTCCTGCCCTGGCAAGGGCAGTACCCAAGAGTAAATCTGAAATAAATGTACATCTCATTACCTCCCTACGCATTTCAGCATCAGTAGCAAGGCCTTTCAGCCACAGTGTCACACCTGCCATGTGTACAGCCTCCTACTATATCCCTCAGACGATGTTAGGCACTCCAGGTGCTTCTCACAGGTCTCTTTATCACTGCATGGTCCGGCTTTGTAGCTATGTATTCTTGCGCTGCACACCCCCTTGGAGGTATACACACCCCTGATGAGGCCTCTTTATTGCGGCTGAAATGCATAGGGAGGGATTAAGGGGTACATTTCGTTCACCTTGTCAGGGCAGGGGCTAACACATGGGGCTAGGGGAGTAGCCCACGGCTTGTATATTAAGCATCCCTTCCCAGTGACTGCTTACCTTTTAGAGGTATGGTCATAGGTTGCGTTTTTGCCATGTCACCACTCCTGAAAAAATGCAGCGTTTTACTCTTGCAGCAAAGTGAATGAGATTTCTGAAATCGACAGAACATTTTTATTTCCATGTTTTAATAGGAGTCTTAATTGCAAAATAAGCTTTTGTCATACCAAAACATTCCAAAAAAGTATTTCTTGACCCATGGAGATTCTTAATGCTACTTCCCTGGGTACAATAAAGGTTATGTGCACACAATGTCTTTTTCAGGCAGATTCTGCTCTGAAAACGGTCTAAAAAAGCTGTAAAAAAACACTCAAAAGAATTCACATATGCATTTCACTATAAAAACAATTTGCTGCTCACATATGTTCAGTCTTTTGAGCTTTTTTTTTAAACTGCTTCATGTGTATGAAGATTCCAAGTACAAGAAAGACGTGAGCAGAGCGTTCTTCAGACATTTTCCACTTTTAAGTCAATGGGAAGGCTGTAAAGACAAATGAATTACGCACAGGCGTCTTTATGAGCATTTTGTAAGTGTTTTTGCCTTAAAGGAAAAATCAGACGAGCAGTTTCTTATTATTCTTTAGCTTTTAAAAAAATGAACGGAAACTGACAAAAATGAGTTGAAAATGCTAGAGAAACAAGACAAAATGAAACAGAGGCCAAAAATGTCAAAACACTTCTCTGTAAATGACACATCAAGCACGCTCAACACACTATTCTATCCAGCTTAAGCAACCCCTCTAACTTGCATTATCATATTGTCTCCAGATTATCATATTTATCTTCCTTTTTCCTACTAACACCACCAGTATATCCACATCCAGATCTGCTTGTCTGTGCAGGTCTGTTCTGAAAAGTCACAATCTAGAGCAGTGATCTTTATCCCCGGGAGAGCTTCATTCAGATCTGAAAGAGGGTCGAGAACAACATCCAGACCTCTCTCTCCCCCAACCAGAGTAGTGACATCCAGAACCCCATTACAGGTCTAATGACAGCCAAAGCTCTCCCACAGAAATTGCACTGAGACAGCACTCTTGCATCCAGGGTTTCCCACAATGCCTCGATTCAGTATTCGTACATCCAGCACGCCCGCCACACTGTCACATCCTGCTTCTAGCACCTCCTCCTAATGGCAGTACTATTTTGTTTCCAGATTACTATACTTAATTTATCTCTGCACCCCCAAGGCCAGTATATGAGCATCTAGACTTGCTCTTCTGTTTGGGTCCACTCACCATCAACTTTTTGTTCTTAACAGACCTGTTGCTAATGCACCAAGCTTGCAGATACAGGTGCTTCTCACAAAATTAGAATATTATCAAAAAGTTAATTTACTTCAGTTCTTCAACACGAAAAGTGAAAATCATATTAGATAGTTATTACAAACCGAGTGATCTATTTCATGTGTTTATTTTCTGTGAATGTTGATGATTATGGCTTACAGCCATTGAAAACCCAAAAGTCATTATCTCAGTAAATTAGAATACTTTATAACACCAGCTTGAAAAAGTGATTTTAAAATCCGAAATGTTGGCCTACTGAAATGTATGTTCAGTAAATGCACTCAATGCTTGGTCAGGGCTCCTTTTGCTCAATTACTGCATCAATGTGCCATGGAGGCAATCAGCCTGTGGCACTGCTGAGGTGTTATGGAAGCCCAGGTTGCTTTGATAGTTTACACTTAGACCTTGGAAATCAAGGTCCCAGAGTCTGGAGGAAGAGTGGAGAGGCACACAAACTGAGCTGCTTGAGGTCTAGTGTGATGTTTTCACAATCAGTGATGGTTTGGGAGCCATGTCATCTGCTGGTGTAGGTCCACTGTATTTTATCAAGACCAAAGTCAGCGCAGCCGTCTACCTGGAAATTTTAGTGCACATCATGCTTCCCTCTGTCAACAAGCTTTTTGGAGATGGAAATTTCTTTCTCCAGTAGGACTTGGCACCAGGGCTGTGGAGTCGGAGTCGGTTCTCATTTTGGTGGAGTCGGTATAAAATGGACCGACTCCTAAAAAATATATAATAAATTGGGTACAGTAGTTCAATGCAGAATGTGCTGAATATGTTTTCATAGGAATTTGGGAAAGTTATGAACTGTCCTACAAATGGCTGTTCTATTCCTGAGCTAAGGCTACATTCACACACAGCGTTTTTGCTGCGTTTTTTTGAGGATACGTTTTTCAGCTGCAAAAGCAGATCAGATTTTTAAAAAACTGCATCACCTGAAAGGTTTTTGAGCTCTAGATAATGTTTTCAATAGCAAAAGCAGATTAGAAAAACGCAGCACAGACTGACATGCTCATTCAGCCCAAAAACGGATCCTCACAAAACAATGTGTCTGAATGTCATATCTTGAAACCCACTGACTTTGCTGAGATGCCCAGAGTCACTGCATCTTACTGCAAAAAACAGATCCTCAAAAACGCTGTGTGTGAATCATGGCCGTAGCCAGCGAGGGGCAGGGCGGGCTGCTTCCCCCCCCCCCCCCAAAAAAAAACAGGGGCAAGCACCTATCAAAACTCGTATGCTGCATCGGCTCCAGACTGCAGGGGGCAATCTCCCCTCCTCTGTCCTGTCTTCTGCAGTCTTCATCAGAGAGAGGAAGGGGAGGGGTGCCTGCCCTGCACAGGAACCGATTGCTGGGCCCCGAACTGGAGTAAGTTGTGCACACGCTGCTGCTGGCAATAAGAGATAGTCTGCAAGAGGGACATCCTGGATATCTGATTGGAAAAGTGAGGAAATTTGTTATTGCCGCCAGAATCCCTAAAATTGATTCCATCTTGAAGAGACGTGCTGGGTAAGGGGCAATTGTCGATCAAGCTACTTGGTGGGGCAGCACTTATTTAATGATTGAGCGATTGCTTGAACTAAAACCATTTCTTAAAAATATATGGTGAACCCTCGGGTAACCCTAAATGAAGGTCAGTGGACACAGGTGGCTGAATTGAAGGAATTGCTTACTCACCCATTTACCGTGACTAAAAAATTACAAGCTGAAGACTTAACTCCTGGCATTTTCATAAGGGAGTGGAAGAACTTGCTATTTTGCCTGTCCCAAAGAGGAGGTTTAATCATAGATGGCATTTCTGCTTCAATGAAGCGAATTGAGACACAGCTATTGGAAAATAAAATTTTTCTGGCAGCTGTTTATGTGGAGCCAAGTCATCGTAATTCTGCTTGATGATCAACAGCTTACTAAAGGAAAAGAAGCTCTGACTGAGGTAGCAGTTAGGATGAGTGGCCTACAGGAGGACTGCCATGCGCAAGAGGACTTGGGTCCTGACAGTGCTACTGCTGCCATATCTTCACCCTCATCAGATGAGGAGTTTGACTTTGACAAGTATTTGGATGACATGGAGCAGGCAAAGCGTTGCTGCAAGGAAAAAGATTTCACTCTGTCTCCTATAGCAAGCAGATTGACCATATTTCAGCAAAATGTTTCACTTGCTCTCAAAGAAATAGAAAAATTCAACCATTCATCAAAACTGACTGTGCATGAGGCAATTCCTTTATACCCGGAAATTGTTAGAGATGTTGCCCATGTGGTTACGGCTTTGCCTCCAACCCAAGTTACTGTAGAGAGGTTGTTCTCTAGCCTTAAAATTATTAGGTCAGATTTGAGGTAATCTATGAAGGAGGATCTGATGGAGGCAATACTGACCCACTGCCAAACCGGTCAAGCTAAAGTATGTTGCAGGCAGCAGATCGCTCTCCACGGCGTCTCCAGACTCTGTCACGTCTGTCATATGTGCTCAGTGTGAACCTGCTTTCATCTGTGAAGAGCACAGGGCGCCATTGGTGAATTTGCCAATCCTAGTGTTCTGTGGCAAATGCCAAGCGTCCTGCACGGTGTTGGCCTGTGAGCACAACCCCCATCTGTGGACGTTGGGCACTCAGACCATCCTCATGGAGTCGGTTTCTAACCATTTGTGCAGACACATGCACGTTTGTAGCCTGCTGGAGGTCATTCTGCAGGGTTCTGGCAGTGATCCTCCTGTTCCTCCTTGCACAAAGGCGGAGGTAGCGGTCCTGCTGCAGTGTTGTTGCCCTCCTATGGCCCCCTCCTCATCTCCTGGTGTACTGGCCTGTCTCCCGGTAGCGCCTCCAGCCTCTGGACACTACCCTGACAGACACAGCAAACCTTCTTGCCACAGCTCGCATTGATGTGCCATCCTGGATGAGCTGCACTACCTGAACCACTTGTGTGGGTTGTAGAGTCCGTCTCATGCTACCACGAGTGTGAAAGCACAACCAACATTCAAAAGTGACCAAAACATCAACCAGAAAGCATTGGTACTGAGATGTTGTCTGTGGTCCCCACCTGCAGAACCACTCCTTTATTGAGGGTGTCTTGATAATTGCCAATAATTTCCATCTGTCTATTCCATTTGCACAACAGCATGTGAAATTGATTGTCAAACAGTGTTGCTTCCTAAGTGGACAGTTTGATTTCTCAGAAATTTGATTTACTTGGAGTTATATTCTGTTGTTTAAGTATTCCCTTTATTTTTTTTGAGCAGTGTACATTTCAGTAGGCCAACATTCTGGATTTTAACCCCTTTACCTCCAAGGGTGGTTTGCATGTTCATGACCGGGCCAATTTTTACAATTCTGACCACTGTCCCTTTATGAGGTAATAACTCTGAAACGCTTCCATGGATCCCAGTGATTCTGACACTGTTTTCTCGTGACATATTGTACTTCATGTTAGTGGTAAAATTTAATTCAAATAACTTGCGATTAGAGTTGAGCGACTTTGGTCGGATTGGGTTTCGTGAAACCCGAATGAAACAAAATTTTGAGTCTGATGAAACTGGTCCAACTAGGGCAAAAAAAGTCGGAGTTTTGTCCGAAACCCGACCCCAATGCAAGTCAATGGGGAATAAAAGTCGGCATTGAGTGGATGAATTTTTATGCCCTTAAATCACAGAGATATGGCACACAAAAAACTTAAGTAACATTTCACATATGTTTACTTTACATCAGCACAATTTTGGAACCAAAATTTTTTTTTTTTGTTAGGAAGTTATAAGGGTTAAAAGTTGACCAGCAATTTCTCATTTTTATAACACCATTTTATTTTTACGGACCACATCACATTTAAAGTCACTTTGAGGGGTCTATATGATAGAAAATACCCAAAAGTGACACCATTCTATAAACTGCACCCCTCAAGGTGCTCAAAACCACATTCAAAAAGTTTATTAACTCTTCAGGTGCTTCACAGGAATTTTTTGAATGTTTAAAAAAAATGAACATTTAACTTTTTTTCACAAAAAACTTACTTCAGGTTCAATTTTTTTTTTATTTTACCAAGGGTAATAGGAGAAATTGTACTGCAAAAGTTATTGTGCAATTTCTCCTGAGTACGATGATACCTGATATGTGGGGGGGAACCACTGTTTCTGTGCATGGTAGAGCGCAGAAGGGAAGGAGCGCCGTTTGACATTTTCAATGCAAAATTGGCTGAAATTCAGATCAGACGCCATGTCACGTTTGGAGAGCCCCTGATGTGCCTAAACAGTGGAAACCCCCCACAAGTGACCCCATTTTGGAAACTAGACCCTCCAAGGAACTTATCTAGATATGTGGTGAGAACTTTGAACCCACAAGGGCTTCACAGAAGTTTATAACGTACAACCGTACAATTAAAAAATCATATTTTTTCCACAAAAATTATCTTTTCACCCGCAATTTTTATTTTCCCAAGGCTAACAGGACCCTAAAAGTTATTGTGCAATTTGACCTGAGTACAATGATACCCCATATGTGGGGGTAAACTAGCTAGTGTTTTATAAAGTATTCTAATTTACTGAGATAATGACTTTTGGGTTTTCATTGGCTGTAAGCCATAATCATCAACATTAACAGAAATAAACACTTGAAATAGATCACTCTGTAATGACTCTATATAATGAGTTTCACTTTTCGTATTGAAAAACTGAAATTAACTTTTTGATCTAATTTTGTGAGATGCACCTGCAGTCGCGAGGAACACATCATAGGGCTGCAAGCCACAGGTTGCTTCCAAGCCACAGGTTCGAGCACCACATCACTGGCATGTGAGCCACATGTGTCTTCCTAGCCACAACTTGGGAAGCCCTGTCAATAAGGGTTCTTGCTATGACATATCCCTAGGACAAGCCATCACGTCTTGAGAGCAAAGAGGCCTTATTCTGACTTGGTATTGTGTCCTCTAAACGGTGAAGCTTACTGCTGTCTGAAAGTGTGCTGCCCGAACCTGTGACTTGGAAGCCACATGTGGCGCGCAGACCTATGATGTTTTGCTTGTGATTGTCTGCAATCTTGGTGCATTAGCAACATGTCTGAGGGGAGCAAAAAGTAGATGGTGAGTGGACCCACACAGAAGAGCAAATCTAGATGCTCATATACTGACCTTGGTGGTGCTGAGATGTATTAAGTATAGTAAAAGGCCTAGTGCTTTACTTGGTTCACTTTCAGGTTTGTTGGGTTCTCTGAATGGTGCCACTTCGATCACTACGTGCCATTGCTACTAAAATAGCATCAGTTGGTGACAACATCGCCTCCTCATTCTACTGAGTTGTCGGTGTGAAGTTCAGTTTATGGCCCATGCTTGTACACACCTTTACACCCGGTAAATGTGACTCTGTGAGCTGACACAGTATGCGCCCTGTGGGGCACATCCAGTGACCTTATTCACTGCACTTTTTGGGCAGTCTTGATCATGTAGGTCATTGAGCTTGTGGTAATTACATAAGTGAAGCTGAAGTTCTGGATGGTCTACGTGAGAATGTGTTTCTAGACAGATGTGGAGAGTTGATGCTCTTATTTGTGTAACTTATTGATTGCAGACATATGAGCCCAGTTTCTAATATTACCTTTCCAGGGAAGCTAATTTACCTTCATTATAATCTGACTGTTCTAGACTTGACCTCTTTTATGGTGCATGGTAAAATGTAAACAGACATCCAATTTTAATACTCTGTTATAGCATATAGTGCTAATTGATTGGAGCCAGAGGAAATGCGGCTATCTGCTCGCAAGATCCGCCAGCATCCATTGTAATCAATGCTTACCCATTGATTTCATTTGGATGAATTTAGAGCTTCATTTTTTGTAGGGAAATTGAGCAATAGCATGTGGTTCCCACAGGGCTAACAACTGATTGTGAAGGGTCCCAACTTGGCCCTAGAACACCTGCTGAATGAAGGCTCACCCAAACCAGGCAAGATTTGTGCAAATGTCTCACTATTACTAAATGCTTTTTTAGTATCTTAATTTCATGTTCTTAAGTCACCTCCCCAAGAGGAAAAATAAAACAGATTTATTCACATTGCCTACTAGGGCCTCTGTCTGTGCTTCTCTCACTTTGGCAAGAATAGTACATAAGGTGGCACCTTACTTGTTGTAAAAAAAAAAAGATTTATTATTAGCCATTGAATCCGTAGGATCCATGGCACGATGTATTCACAGGGTCACGGCTCCATTGTAATGCCACTAATGTGGACACAACCTAAAAGTTGTATTTAAGTACACTATTTTTTGTGGTTTGGGGACAATTGAATACTACAGGAAGCTACTGAATAAAATTAATTAAAAACACATGTGACATGCACAAATGTGAACAAGTCGGTCAGACAGTGTTCACACCACCCACTGACTGAAATACAAAAAGAAAACACAGAATGACAAATCTGCAAAAATACTCTGCAGTAAGAAATATGACAGTAGTCAGCAAGTGCTGGTAAAAAGATGATAACAAACACAGGGTATTTAGTTGATACGTTTTTTGCAAAAAATGTATACCAAGCCACTCCACCTCGTCACGGTAACCCTTAACGGAGCAGTCCCTATCTAATGTATTTAAAACCTGAACATATGAACAGTGTCTAAATGAACAGGGTTCAGACAGGCGCTTCCTAGTGTGGGCATGTGGTGTAAGACGGCTCTTTATGTGCATGTCACACAAGAGAGGGGTGGGGATCCATTTTTTCCTTGCTCATGCATGGTTTGGGAAACCCCACCCCTCTCTTGTGTGACATGCACATAAAGAGCCGTCTTACACCACGTGCCCACACTAGGAAGCGCCTATTGTTATCATCTTTTTACCAGCACTTGCTGACTACTGTCATATTTCTTACTGCAGAGTATTTTTGCACATTTGTCATTCTGTGTTTTCTTTTTGTATTTGAATAAAATTCATTGTATACCACCAACTCTATATAACGATATGGATTTTGGTTGAAATCTGTTTGTGTTCCGTTACAAATGCAGCCGGGATTCATAGCTATTACCCACCACTGTGTATCCAAAATGGGAATACTTCAGTAACAGGAATGGCTGGAAATCCTGTTGCTCAAATGATTAGTTAACAAAGCTGGAAAGGCTTTCACTGGTGAGGTGTGAGTAGGATTGGGCTCTAGAGGACGTCCTGGGAAACCAATAAGGCTGGGATCACACACAGCAAGATACGGTCGAGTCTCGCAGGTTAAAACCAAGCTCTGGCGTCGGCACTCCGGAGCAGAGTGTGCAGCCGCACAGCAATACATGGAGCTGCACGCTCCGCTCCGGAGTGCCGGCGCCAGAGCTTGGTTTTAAGCTGCGAGACTCGGCCGTATCTCGCTGTAGTGTGACTCCGGCCTAAGATTAAAACTTGCCGGCTATGTTTTGGCTATCTTATCGCAGATGAGCACTGCATTGTTCATTTCATTTGCCCATGGAGCTGTGGTCAGGGAGATGTTGACTTCAGAATCTGGGAATAATCCTCATAGCTAACAAGGAAAATCCAAAAATAAGATTTTTGGTTTTCTTTGTGTGTGTGTGTGTGTGTATGGTTTTTTTTTTTTTTTTTTTCTCCACCTAGCTTAAGGTGGCCTGTTAGTATGGACAGTAGGGCCATCCCAAGTGTGAGGGGGCCCTTGTTGAGTAATGGGAATTAAAAAAGGCCATTATATTGCCCCATCAAGTCTAAATGAGTTGACAAATCCACCAGATGTGTCCCATGTTGTGTCTAGCTGTAAGGCACTAAAAAAAGAAGGAAAAGACACCACTGCAACAAGCGCACACTACACCAATTAGAAAAGAATGTTTATTGATGCAAAAGAGTTACATATTAAAAACATAGTAAAAACATGGTGAGCATCCCACAATACATAGCAGTAGAATATGGCATACACAACATATGAAACCTGTATAATAACCCATATGTAATCCATATGTGATCCAACCCTACTGTGAAATATCACAGCCACCACCCTATAGCTAGGCTCATGGAGACCAAAGGCCCTAATATTGCACAATAACCGCATGAAATCAATCAATGCATATAGCCCTACATACTTCCTGGTTTAGGCATATAGGGTGGTGGCTGTGATATTTCAAAAAGCAGACTCCTGAAAAGACATCATCTGGTCAGTGCCACCTAAAGGCCCTGTCACACGAAGCGATATCGCTAGCAATATTGCTGTAACGTCACTGGTTTTGTGACGCAGCAGCGATATTGCTAGCGATATCGCTATGTGTGATACTTACCTCCGACCGGCTCCCCCACTGGTTATCGCTGATCGCGCGAGTGTAGTAGGGGGCCGGGCTAGGGGGGTGGACCACTGCTTACCAGACGAGGCATAGACGAGACGGAGACAGCTTCCACTTGTAACAGTTCCGGATTTATTGTCGACCTCCTGACGACCACCAAACACGCACCGCAGCTTCTTTACACCACTGTATCGCCAGGCCCGGGTACATATTCTTCAGCTCCAGTCGCAGTAACGCACCTCGCGGATCTTTCACTGGGGGCTGTCCTAGACCAATCTACCCCCAGCGCTTCACCTGCCCGAAGTCGTCTTCCAATCGGTACCCCCGGGGCCTCGTCTGTTCTGCGGTCCGTTAAGTCAGGGTCTCCCCCCCGGCTGCCTCTTCTCCTTGCCTGTCCTGCAGTCCGTCGGGTCAGGGCCACCCCCCTGACTGTTTCTCCTTTGTCCGTCCCCCTGGCCGAGCTCTTCTCACTTTCTCCGTCTTCTTCTGAGCTCCTCCCGGGACTAAAACTCCCCTGGAGCCCCGTCGTCTTCTATTTATCCCCTCTCTCACAGGGGAATTTCCCACCTGGGCCCCTATCTCCCCGCCCCCCAGGACTAATCGGATTCCAAAGCCCTAAGCTGATGTTAAGTCCTGTACTACTCTCCCCTGCCATCTTGTGGTCATTTCACGGTACTGCACTCCCTTTTCTGTCTTTCCCTGCTGTTACCTTTCTAACCTGTCAGTCTCTGTCCCTAGTGCACAAACCGTCCCCTCCTTCTACCAGTCACGTCTGTCCGTCAAGTCACCTTCCCCACACGAGAACGGCCTGGGCCGTTTCTCGTCGTCAGCTTCCTGCTGGGCTTCCTGTGGCGCCGACAAGCGACGCGGGCGGGAGGACGTCAGGATCGCCTCGTCTGACAGGTAAGTAGCGACCCCCGACCGCTGCGATGTCGCTGGTGAGATCTGCCTGTGTGGCAGCTCCCTAGCGACCACTTAGCGATGCACCAGCGATCCATATTGTTGTTGGGATCGCTGGTGCATCGCTAAGTGTGACAGTCCCTTTAGCCTAAAAACTTAAAGCTTGGCACATGGAGTGGATAAATGATTCAAAAGCTCTGAATGGAAGTGGTGGTAACTGCAGAAGAGTTGGCCGACCCTTGCCTATCACAACAGCAAATGACATTTTGAACAAAGGCTTTTACTGCCATTCCTATTACCCCTGCATCTCCGGTTGGCGTTGTTTCCAGATTTTAATGATGGTGGCAGTTACAAACAGCAATAAAATAATGGATCAATACAAACTAGCTTCATAAAAATCATCAGAAAAAGCTTTAGGTCCCTATAAGCAACACGGACATTTTCAGATCTTTGGGATATGTAGAAGAAATCCAATATGATGGACAACAAGCATTTTAGATTTTTCACATACTGCACAGAAGAATTTCCATTGATGTACATTGGTATGTTTTATAGTGTGTAGAATGTATTACTAGTGTCCGATTTACATGATACATTGTGGTGTGAATTGTGCACATCTCTATTTGTTGTGACTTGTGTTATACTGGGTAGCTCAGATCTCCATATCTCCATTACACATCATCTATCTGAAAGTTTTTTTTGTTTTTTTTCACAATCGTTTACATGTAAAAACTACAGGAATCTAAATTAAATCCAATATGCTAATTTTCAGTTCTTTGTCTGTGCCGGCTAATGCTGTTGCTGTCAAAGCTGATGAAGCTGACAGCTATTTCTGCTCACTAGACCAGAAGCGTGCAGGTTTATTTCAATGGGGACAATGGGGAATAGAGTAAAGGACATCTTAAGGGTTTTTTTCTGGCGCCATTTACTATCGCCTTGAGAGTTTTCCCCACTAATGACGTGGTGGCATCTAGTGCCTGCCAGGACGTGTGCCGGTATCTGTCTTCTTCTAACAGGAAAGGGTGCAGAATACCTGCTGACCAGAGAAAATATTTAGTTATCAGTTTTCCAAGCTAGAAAGTGATTTAACCCCTTACCGACATCGGACGTATTATTACGCCCATGTCTGTATCCCTCCCTTTGATGTGGACTCCGGCGGTGAGCCCACATCTTTCCTGGGACATGTCAGCTGTTTAAAACAGCTGACATGTACCCGCAATAGCCGCGGGAGGAATCGCGATCCACCCTTAGCTATTAACTAGTTAAATGCCTCGGTAAAAACACTGACGGGGCATTTAAATGGCACTTTCGGCCATTGGCCCTGAAATATGCACTTCGGTGACCCGCGTCACGTGATCGTAGGTCACCGGTGTGTCAACATGACAACCCGAGGTCTCCTGGAGACCTCTATGGTTGTCGGTGCCGAATTGCTATGAGCGCCATCCGATGATCGGCGCTCATAGCAAGTCAGTATTTCAGCTACATAGAGGCGATCTGCTCATAGCCACTATGGAGCTTAGCCAATCGAGTTGTGCCAGCTTCTAGTCTCCTATGGAGACCATTGAAGCATGACAAAAGTAAAAAAAAAAAAAAAAAAATAAGTGTTTAAAAATATAAAAGTTCAAATCACCTCCCTTTCGCCCCATTCAAAATAAAACCATAGAAACAAAATCAAACATATACATATTTGGTATCGCCGTGTTCATAATCGCCCGATCTATAAATAAAAAAAAAAAATAGGATTACCTGATCGCTAAACGGCGTAGTGAGAAAAAAATTCAGAATTACGTTTTTTGGTCGCCGCGACATTGCATTAAAATGCAATAACGGGTGATCACAAGATCGTATCTGCACCAAAATGGTATCATTTAAAACGTCAGCCTGGAAACACAAAAAATAAGTCCTCACCCAAACAGAGATCACGAAAATTGGAGACGCTACGGGTATCAGAAAATGGTGCAATTTTTTTTGTTTTTTAGCAAAATTTGGAATTTTTTTCACCACTTAGATAAAGAAGAACCTAGACATGTTTGGTGTCTATGAATTCGTAATGACCTGGAGAATCATAATGGCAGGTCACATTTAGCGAACCTAGCAAAAAAGCCAAGCAAAAAACAAGTGTGGGATTTCACTTTTTTTGCAATTTCACCGCACTTGGAATTTTTTTCCCGTTTTCTAGTACATGACATGGTAAAACCAATTAGGTTACTTTCACACATCAGGTTTTCGGCGTCAGGCGCGATCCGGCGTCGTGCCGGAACGACGGATCTGGCAAATGTTTTGTAAAACCTGATGTGCCGGATCCGTTTTTCTGCCGGATCCGTCTTGTTCTTGACAGAAAAAAACGGATCCGTCTCATCCGGTTCATCCGTTTTTCTATCCGTTTTTCGACGGATTACGCCGGATCCGGTTTTTAAAGTTGACCCTTGTGGCCTTCCGAACGGGATTGGCTACTGGAAAACTATATATAGCGTGTTCCTACAGCCCTTCTTTGACAGGTTGGAGAGGAGAAAGTGCAGGTTGGAGAGAAGAGCAAGTTACTGGCGAAGATGGATGTTGTGATTGGAAATATTTTGAAGAATTTGGCGGATTTTATAGCGGAGGCGAATCGTTTGAGGGTGATTGTTCTGGAGAAGGAGAGAGCGAGACAGCAGTGCATCAGGCATCGTAGACGACGTTTGTGGATCCACCCCATCACAGCCAAGAGAATGACGCGTGGGGTCTATTCTACACTCTGCATGGACCTTCGACGAAACCCGGATAAATTTTTTGGATATGTTCGGATGAAAATGGAGAATTTTGATTACTTGGTGGAGCGCATTGCACACCTCATAAGAAAAGCGGACACCTATTGCCGCTTCTCTGTTTCACCCGCAGAACGTCTGATGGTGACTTTAAGGTAAGCCACATTTATTGGATATGCTTGCATCAGAGCACACTTTCACTGCAATCTTGTTGGTGGTAGTTTGTATCTCCAAGTGTTATAGGTCAGTTTTGGTATGTAATGCTGTGATTTAAAACTAATTTATTGTTTTTTAATTCCCCACAGATTTCTTGCAACTGGAGAATCCCTTTCGTCACTGCATTTCCAGTACAGACTCGGGATTTCCACCATATCTGGAATAGTGAAGTACACATGCCGTGCACTGTGGGACTCCTTAGCTGAAGAGTTTTTACCAGAGCCCACAACAGAGAGGTGGATTGAAATTTCAGAAAAGTTTCAACAGATATGTCAGTTTCCCAACTGCTTGGGCGCTGTGGACGGGAAACATATCCGCATTGTAAAGCCAGCCGGATCGGAATATTTCAATTACAAGAAATATTTTTCAATTGTCCTCATGGCCATCGCTGACGTGGAATACAAATTTATTGCTGTTGATATTGGGGCCTATGGCCGCTCCAATGACTCTCAAGTTTTCAAACTGTCTGCCATGGGGCGTAAACTGTATGGAAACACCTTCCAGTTCCCACCACCTAGACCGCTGCCGCAAAGATCTGGTCCACCTATGCCATTTGTCTGTGTAGGGGATGAAGCCTTCCAGCTGTCAGAACACCTTTTGAAACCATACTCTAGCAGAGGATTGACAAGACCAAAACGCATTTTTAATTACCGCCTCACAAGAGCAAGAAGAATGGTTGAATGTACCTTTGGTATTCTGACAGCCAAATGGCGGGTCCTATTGACTGCGATCAACCTCAAGACAGAAACTGTGGACGAGGTGATCAAAGCTTGCGTGGTACTCCACAATTTTGTTATCTGCAAGGAACCCATTTCCATTGAGGACACCTCTGAAGAAACCACCTTGCAAGATTACCATGACATTACCACTAGAAGTTCTGTGACGGTTTCAGTAATGAGGGACAATTTTGCACTATACTTTATGTCACCTCAAGGCAGAGTACACTGGCAGGATGACAGAGTGTGAAAGATTTGTGCCCAACCAAACTTGTGTACCTTCTGTACCAACAGTATATACCTTTGCCAACCAAAGTTGGCTATCTTGTCATGGTCTCTATTTTTAGCTTTAGGCCACAGGTGTGTACCTGGTTGTGTTTTATGCAAAGTATTTCACCTTTTAACAAAAGTTGTGTACATTGTTAGGAAATCACCAACAATAAACACAACTTTTTAGGTGAAATACTTTGCTTCAAACACAACCAGGAACACAACTGTGGCAAAAAGCTAAAATTTACCCACAATTATATACCTGGTTTTGAATACCTTTTTACCTTTTAAATACCCTGTATTTAACCTTTTTTTTAAACATATTTCGCCGCAGAAAGAAATGACAGACAACCAGTGTAAACAATAATTTAACTTTTATTTAAAATATTTTTTTTTTGTAAACTGTTTTTAAAGTTAAAAAAACTTTTTTAATAAAGGTTTGAAACCAACTGGGCATTTTTATTACAAAACACATCATAAATCTGTGTAGTGTGGGGTGGAAATACTGCTGGAGGGGCTGCAGGACACTTCGACAATGGGAGTGTGGAGAGAGGACTGGGATCGTGGTGGGGAAGGAACAGTTAGAGGTGATGGTGTGGAAAAAGCTACAGAATGGGTGGACATGTGGGAGGCAGAAGAGGTGGTGGGCGGTGGAGTGGAGGGTTGGGCAGGGACTGTAGGAGCAGATGATGTTGATGGAAAGTTGTATGGGGAAGGAGTTTGGTACGGGGAAGGAGTTTGGTACGGGGAAGGAGTTTGGTACGGGGCAGGTTGCTGGAAGTGGGGAGATGTCTGGTACTGGGGAGGTTGCTGGTACTGGGGAGGTTGCTGGTACTGGGGAGGTTGCTGGTATGTAATAGGAGGGGGAGGATGGAAAGTGGCTGGAGGGGGTGCAGATGTAATAGGAGGGGGAGGATGGAAAGTGGCTGGAGGGGGTGCAGATGTAATAGGAGGGGGAGGATGGAAAGTGGCTGGAGGGGGTGCAGGTGGAGGAACTACAGTGGTGGGAGGTGGAGGTTGGGAGGTAACCTGCTGTAGAGCACCGTGGCACGAATGCATTACATGCATCTGCTGGGTAGGAGATAGTGTTGCCATGCGCTCCACAACAGACCTGAAAAAGGTGTGGTTTGGCGAAGATCTTGCTTCTGAAAGCATGGTTTGCAGAAGTGTCTTCACCTCCAGAATGCTGGAGTTGATCTGCTGAAAGCCTGCGGAGATTTGCTCTGACAAGACTTTTAGACAGTTCTGGAAAGATGCATTCAGATGCAAGAACTCTGGCGCATAAGTCTTTTCCTGACCCCTCTGCCGCTGCCGCCCAGTACCCGCAGGTGTACTAGAGGTGGCAGGGGCAGAAGGGTGGGGTAAAGGGAAAGCGATCTCCTCACCAGCAGCTTCATGTAATGTAGGCGGCCACGATGCTCCTGTGCTGGTGGATGGGACAGATGGGTCGAATGTGTGGGAAGGCTGGGAAGGTGCAGATGTACCGGGGCGGTCGAAGTGTCCCTCGGTGACGGTCTCCTCAGGGATCGCCTCAGAAGGGTCCAATCGTGCAGGCTCCCGAGTGCTGCTCACCGTGCTGTGGAATAAAGAGAAAAAAAAACAATTAAAATAGTGACATGGTATGGCCCTGGCTGAAAAAAAGAAAGTTACTTCTAAACATTTTTTTGTCACATGTGGTGTGTAATATTTACCTTCTGGTGAGCATTGTCTCCCGGAGGAACGACAGGGCTCGTGCGTACTTGTACTTGCTCCTGCGTCCTCCAGATCCACTCGGGGCCCGCATCTCTTTATTGAACTCCTTCTTAAAACGATCCCTCACAGACCGCCACCGCTTCACAATTCTCTCCCCTGAAACGAGAAAGGAGTGGTTAGTATACAACATCAGTGTTTCCCAAACTCCAGTCCTCATGGTCCCCAGGGGTCATGTTTTCAGGATTTCCAAAGTAAATAGAAATCCTGAACACATGATCCGTGGGGACCATGAGGACTGGAGTTCGGGAAACACTGGTTTAAATCAAGCAACCGGTACTGTATATACTTACGCTCTTTAATCTGGGCCCGAGCTTCGAGGTCCTCCCAGCGGTCCACAAGGAGCGAACAGATTTCCTCCCAGAGTCGTCAGGTGACGATAAGGTCAGCGTGGCGGCGGTCAGCCATATTCCAGAGCGGCTCACTTTCTCTGACGAGATCGATGAGGAGGTCCACATCAATCCCTCCATCCTCACCGTCAGAGTCGGGAGCACGCTGTGAAGGCTGTTAAAGAAAAAGACAAAAATAACATAATTAGCCTCCACAAAAGAAATGAAATAAAAAGTGCAAAAAAAACAAAGCAAAAATATTTATACTTACACGCTGGTGACCGCCGCGTTGCTGTCGCCGACGACCCCGGGAGGCACTGCAAGGACCTCTTGGCCGAGCACCAGATTGGGAAGACTAGAGAAGAAAACAAAAAATGTTATGTCTTTGGATGTAGGCATTTGTTTGCTGTGTGTGGTCTGCAGAACATTGTTTTCTATGTGTTGTGTGTAGTGTGATGTTGTGTTTCTGCGTTTGATGCAAAAAACTTACCAATTGTGAGCCCACTCCAGGTGTCTGTCCACCCCTTCCTTCTTCTTCTGGGAGCTCCTCTTCATCTTGTGATTCCTGTTTTGAAATAAAAGGCAATGAATAGACATATATTACAGAGATGATGGATTTTGGAAATAAAAACTTACCGTCAAACGCTGACGATGCGAGGGAGGGCTCCCAGAAGAAGATGTGCTGTCTTCCTCATGGCCAGACTCCATGGCTGTGGGTGGTGTTCCTGCTGCTGCCATTGCTGCTGCTGCTGCTGCATCTATTGGGCGGCTGTTGAATAAAGAGAAACAAAGGGCCAATGAATATCTTGATATTCCATAGCCCTAGTTTGGAGGAATGGGGGATTTGATAATTACCGTCTCTCATCTGCTGCTGGACTCCCCTCCCGTTGTTCAGCATGCTGCTCCATTTGGGGTGGTGATTATGGTGCTGCTGCTGCTGCAGATGTCTGCTGCCTTCTCCTGCTCCTGATTCTTGGCTTGGGTGGCATGTTGGGTGTGGCTGAGGGTCACACTGTCTTGCTTTTATATATGTCTTGTGGGCAGAGCTACTGAGCATGCTCAGACCAAAAAAACCGGATCTGGCCACCGGATCCGGCTGTCGCCGGATCAGGCGCATTGCGGCGCTCATAGGCTTTCATTGTATGAAAAAGCTGGACACGCCGGATTCGGCGTGTCCGGCTTTTTCGCCGGAGACAAAAAACGTTACAGTAGCCGTTTTTTCCAGACGCCGGATCGCGTCACATTGCCGGATCCGGCGAAAATCGGATGAAACGCATGGCCATCCGGCTCGATCCGGCTCTAATGCAAGTCAATGGGGGGGAAACCGGATCCGGCATTGCATTTCGCCGGATCCGGTTTTTGTCAAAAGCGCCGGATCGCGCCTGACGGCGAAAACCTGATGTGTGAAAGAGGCCTTAGTTCAACTCGTCCTGCAAAAAGTAAGCCCTCACATGGCCATATTGACGGAAAAATAAAAGAGTTATGGCTCTGGGAAGGAGGGGAGCAAAAAAAGAAAACGCAAAACCGAAGAAAGTTCCGGAGGTTAAGGGGTTAATAGGCTGAGAGAGCAGGGACCACTTGCACCAGGTTTTAAGCTCGATGTCCCAGATCTCTAGGCGGACATCACTGTCTTTACTCAGGTAAAACAAACAATCATTTCTTCCCTGCCCTGTAAGTTGCACTTTTAGGCCACAGGCTGGATTAAGCAGTGTAGAAGGTAAAAATCTCAGCACCAAAGAAGATAGAAAAAATGTTCTATTACTGAATTGGGGCACTCGGGGGGGCATTATTTTATTACTGTATGGGGGTTCACAAAAGACTTCTGCTGTGTCTGTGTGGGGGGGGGAGCAAAAGGATGCATTGCTGAGAATTGGAGATTATTAAAAGATGGATGCCCAAAGCAAACATTTTTACTTATTACTGTATGTAGGTTCTCAAAAGAGAGTCTTAATTCTGTATTAAGCCCTAAAAGGAAACTATTACGCCAGTAGGCGTGGCATTGAAAGTGGCACTATTGGTATGATAGGACTAAAAAAACACCCTGACTAAGGGAAACTAAAACTGGCTATTGGTAGAGCTTGGCAGGACACAGTCCCATATTCTCAAACTGCATGCAGTCTACCTAGACAGTGGATACTTCCCAGTATTACAAGTCTACATATTGTTTGAGAATGGCCAATGATGGGCAAGTATTTTTTTTTTTAATTCTTTCCTTAAAAGCACATGGTCATGGTTTCCACCTTTTTTATTTATGTAGCCTCCCATGTCTTTTTTTTTTTTGTTTTTGTTTTTTTAAGCTTTTGCCATACTTTGGGGTTCTGTGCTATTGTGTTATCTAATATGAACTATTGGAAAATAAAGTATTTTTATAGGTAGCATTTTGCCAATAACTTACCAACAGTGAGGCCTGTATTAGACTGGACAGTATAGAAATGAAGAAATGTGTTCAGTTAATTCTTATTCCACTTGCGGGTGGATTCACGATAACATCAGTCATATTCACCAAAGCGTGTTGCAAATATGTGCAGATATCAATGCAAATTGTGACACTGGAAACAGTGCCACGTGTAGATACGTCTGGAATGCCAATTTGCTTGTGGATGTTGGATTAATCACTGAATTGAATATCCCTACTTGCTCCTGACAAAGCCTGAATGGAACATTAGTAAAGTCCAATCCGATCCTGCCGTAATAACCAGCTTATTCCTGTCCAATAATGTAGCGCCAGTGGTAAAACATAATAATTTTTAAACGTCCCAGGAAGCATCTGTTTTTCCTCCCTCTCCTTCTCTCTGATCTCAGATCGGTCTCTTGGTTAGGGCTCATGCACATTGCCATGTTACAGCTTGGATTTGTATGGAACGATGCTAATTCAACAGAAAATAAAACTGTGGCATGTTCTTAGGGACTACACACAGTCCTGGCCAGAAGTGTTGGCACCCCTGAAATTGTTCCGGAAAATAAAGTATTTCTCCCAGTAAATTATTGCAATGTTTTGCTATACACATCTTTATTTCCTTTGTGTATATTGGAACAACACAAAAAAGAGAAAAAAAATGAAAATTGGACATTTCACGCAAAATCCCCCAAATGGCCAAAATTGTTGGTACCTTTCCAAAATTGTGGTTAAACAACTTTGTTTCACCAGTGGCAAGTAACAGGTGTGGGCAATATGAAAATCACACCTGAAACTAGATAGAAAGGGGAGAAGTGACTCAATTTTTGCATTGTGTGTCTGTGTGTGCCACACTAAACATGGAGAACAAAAAGAGGAAAAGAGAACTGTCTGAGGACCTGGGAACCAAAATTGTTGAACAATATCAACAATATGAAGGCTACAGTCCATCTCCAGAGATTTTGATGTTCCTTTGTCCACGGTGCAACATACTGTATTCAAGAAGTTTACAAACCATGGCACTGTAGCTAATCTCCCTGGATGTGGACAGCAGAGTAAAATTGATGAAAGGTTGCAACGTGGATAGTCCGGATGGTGGATAAGCAGCACCAGTCAAGTTCCAGGCAAAGTCAAGCTGTCCTGCAGGCTCAGTATGCATCAGTTTCTGCGCGAACTATTCGTCAACATTTGAATGAAATGTTACAGCAGGAGACTTAAGGTACAGTCACATTTAGCGATGCACCAGCGATCCCGACAACGATACGACCCGGTCAGGATCGCTGGTGCATCGCTAAATGGTCGCTAGTGAGCTGCCACACAGGCAGATCTCACCAGCGACATAGCAGCGGTCATTACTTACCTGTCAGACGCGGCGATGAAGACACGTCCTCCCGCCCGCGTCCAGGCGTCGCTCGTCTCCACAGCAGGAGGCGGCCGACGAGAGACGGCCCAGGACGTTCTCACGCGATCAGCGATAACAGCGGGGGAGCCGGTCGGAGATAAGTATCACACACAGCGATATCGCTAGCAATATTGCTGCTGCGTCACAAAATCGGTGACGCTTTAGCGAGATCGCTAGCGATCTCGCTTAGTGTGACGGGCACTTAAGGAGGACCCCACTGGTGACACAGAGACATAAAAAAGCTAGACTGCAGTTTGCCAAAATGTACGTGAATAGGCCAAAATTCTTCTGGGAAAGTGTCTTGTAGACAGATGAGACCAAGATAGAGCCTTTTTCGTAAGTTCATCTTCTGTTTACTGAAAACAGAATAAAGCCTTCAAAGAAAAGAACACCGTAATCTACAGTCACATGGTGGAGTTTCATAGATGTTTTGGGGTTGTTTTGCTGCCTCTGGCACTTGGTGTCTTGATTAAGGAAAAATATCTCTGTACACATGGATTGTGACAGCCTGTATGACAGTGCTGAGTGTACTAAGAATATTCTTTTTTGCTCTGAACTGTTCTTTTCCAAGAGGCTTAGATGACTGTTGGCCAAATGATGCTTTGGTCCATTGTTCGACACTCCCATACACAAGAACGCTTGCTTTGCTCCTGTATTCTCTGAGAAGGCCACCACTGACATATCTGCCAGCGGCTTATTTCAGGTAGAGAACAATTGGATGGACTGTTCAAAACTGGACATGCGCGATGGACGTCTCTCTCAAGCATTAATTGGCTGGCTTCCCCATACACATTAGGCAGTCGGCTGAACTCGTCGAAATCAGCGGGTTCAGCCGACATTAGTCTGTGTATGGGGACCCTCAATCGCGGCATACACATCATGTTTATGATTTTAATGGGGTCAGCTAATACCATTGTATGTATATGGCAGCCCAACTGTCCAATAATGTCTACTGTCTCACTGACCGCTGTACGAGTCGGTTTCTTGGTTCCACTGAAAAATACGTTGGTACGATCAGACCATGTCTTTGCAGGCAAAGTCATTACCCAGCAGGGGCACATTTATAAGATTATCTCAGATCAGGAGCATTTTTTTTTTAAACACATCCAATTGTGGGAGTTATTATTCAAAGATCTGTTGATTAAAATATTGATTAAAATTAACTTTGTCCGTGTGAAAAGACTTTTAACAGTCGGCCAAGGATGATGCGACTTGACAGACTAGTCCAGGATGCCGGTCTCCACCAGCTTCTTCCCGCACACTCCCATAGACTGACACGACTCTGTACACAAGTAGGCAGAGACCTGTCCTCCTAGGGGAGCCCAGCAGGAGAAGCCACCGCGGACCTGCCTCTTAGACTGGTCAGCAGAGACGCGTATTCACCGGCTGCCATATAAAAGTCTATTTTCTATGAAGCGCTGCAGTGTTTCAGAGTAACACATACCTGGCTCCAATAACTGAGCTGGTCTCTGATTTCTGCTGCCCTTTAATTGGGGATGTCAAGTTCCCTTTAGCGTTTAGAGCAGCTGTAAAATGCACATTTATATTGACAACTCAATGGCTCACAGATCATCTTGGCATTCAGCGATCTTTAAGATTATCTTCAATTTATTGAAAATTCTATTCAGCTGTTTTTCAATTATTCCTCTTTTCTGTGAGCACTGGATGAAAACCAATATGGCTGCCGGCACTGCTCACACAGCTCTCACATAACCTTCCTATTTCTGAATTTCACATCTGACTAAATAAATATGCAGCAGTATTATCTTTTTCTATAGTAACATAGTAACATAGTTTTGAAGGCTGAAGGAAGACCTTATGTCCATCTAGTTCAGCCTATTTTTAGTGCAGCTGTTCTGCATTGTTGTTCCTGGGGAAGGCAAAAAACCCACAGAGTAGAAGCCAATTTTCTCCATAGGGAAAAAAATTCCTTCCCCTAAGCTGGGTCAACCATCTACCTATAATATTATGTTATTCGTAACCTTCTATACTGTTACTCACAAGAAAAGCATCCATTCCTTTCTTAAATTCATTCAGTGAGTTGGCCATCACCACTTCCTCAGGAAGAGAATTCCAGAGCCTCACTGCTCTTACCGTGATGAACCCTCTTCTATGCTGGTGCAGAAATTGTCTTTCCTCCAAACGAAGAGAATGCCCCCTTGTTCTTGTCACAGTCCTTGGTACAAACAGTTCATTGGAGAGATCTCTGTATTGCCCTCTGATATACTTGTACATATATATTAAGTCTCCCCTAAGTCTTCTCTTTTCTATAGTAAATAGACCTAATTTTGATAACCTTTCTGGGTATTGTAGTGAACCAACTCCATTTATCATTTTAGTAGCCCGCCTTTGAACCCTTTCAAGTTCAGTAATGTCTTTCTTGAGCACCGGCGTCCAAAATTGCACACAATATTCCAAGTGTGGTCTGACGAGTGATTTGTACAGCGGGAGAATTATGTTTTCATCTCGTGTCCCCAGACCTCTTCTAATGCATTCCATGACCCTATTTGCTTTGGTGGCAGCTGCCTGACACTGGGCACTCCAATTTAGCTTCTTATTGACTAAGATGCCTAAGTCTTTTTCCATGTCTGATTTCCCCAGCAGTTTCCCATTTAGTAAGTAATTATAGCATCTGTTTCTCCATCCCATGTGCATAACCTTGCATAATCTGTGTTAAACCTCATTTGCCATTTTTCAGCCCAATTCTCTAATTTACTCAAATCTGTCTGTAGTTGCAAACTGTCTTCCTTTGTGTTAACTACCTTACATAGTTTTGTATCATCTGCAAATACTGATATTTTACCGTGTAAGCTATCCACTAGATCATTAATAAATATATTAAATAGTAGGGGGCCCAATACAGAACCCTGTGGTACCCCACTAGTAACCCTGGGCCAATCTGAGTATGAACCATTAATAACCACTCTTTTGTTTTCTATCACTAAGCCAGCTACCTACCCATCTACACACATTTTCCCCTAGCCCAAGCTTTCTCATCTTACTTACCAATCTTTTATGTGGGACAGTGTCAAATGCTTTAGCGAAGTCGAGATAAATGACATCCAATGATTCTCCTTGGTCCATTTGAGAGCGTACATCCTCACATTAGCTGATCAGGTTAGTTTGACAGGAGCGATCCTTCATAAATCCATGTTGATATGGAGTTAAACATTTATTAACATTGAGATATTCCATAATGGTATCCCTTAGACAGGGCTGTGGAGTCGGTAAGCCAAACCTGCGACTCCGACTCCTCAATTTCCCTTACACCGACTCCGACTCCACGACTCCGACTCCTACTCCCACACATATTGCTTATATTTAAGTGAAAAATTTATTGTAGTACAATGTGAATCTCAGACATTTAATCATTTTTATGATCCAATAATCAAGATATTTAGAACAGAATATATATTGGTGTACTACCCGGTTTTCATTCTTTTTGGTACAGATACGATATGGATAGACAGATATGGATAAATGGATAGATAGAGCAGATTTCTAATCTGCTTTTGCTATTGAAAACATTATCTATGAGCTCAAAAACCTTTCAGGTGATGCAGTTTTTTAAAAAGATGATCAGCTTTTGCAGCTGAAAAACGTATCCTCAAAAAACACAGGAAAAACGCTGTGTGTGAATGTAGCCTTAGATCAGGAATATAACAACCATTTATAGGACATTTCATAACTTTCCCAAACTCCTATGAAAAAATATTCAGCACATCCTGCATTGAATTACTGTACCCAATTTATTATATATTTTAGGAGTCGGAGTCGGTCCATTTTATACCGACTCCAACTCCGACTCCGACTCCACCAAAATGAGCACCGACTCCGACTCTACGACTCCGACTCCGACTCCACAGCCCCTTCAAAAATTTTACTCACAACAGATGTTAAGCTTACCGGCCTATAGTTTCCTGGTTCCCTTTTACACCCCTTTTTGAATATTGGTACCACATTTGCTTGCCGCCAATCAAAAGGAACAGACTCTGTTTCTATAGAGTCTTAAAATATAAGGAATAGAGGCCTGTCTATCTCATTACTTAACTCCCTTAATACCCGAGGGTGAATGCCATCAGGGCCTGGTGATTTGTCAATTTTAATCTTACTAAGGCGGTTCTGCACTTCTTCCTGGGTTAGGCAGGTAATACTTAATGGGGAGTTTACATTATCACTCTGCATTTCCCCTGGCAAATCCTTTTCCTGTGTGAACACTGTTGAGAAAAAAGTATTTAAAACATTTGCTTTTCCCACATCGCTCTCTATGATTTCACCCTCATTGTTCTTTAAAGGGCCGACACCATCAATTTTAATCATATTACTATGTATATAATTAAAGAATAGTTTGGGGTTTGTTTTACTTTCTTTAGCAATGAGTCTCTCAGTTTCCACTTTTGCTAAATGTATTTGTTTTTTACACATTTTTTTTTCTCTATAACTTTTTAATACTTCTTCATTGCCTTCTTGTTTTAGCTTCCTAAATGCCTTGTTCTTGTTATTTATTGCCCTTTTTACATCCTTATTTAGCCACATTGGTGTTCTCCTGTTCCTAGCCCTTTTATTTCTGTACGGTATGCCTAGCTCGCAGTGGGTGTGTAAAACTGATATAAATATTTCCCATTTATTTTCTGTGCTCCTATTTTTGAGGACATTGTCCCAATCAATTCGGCGAAGGTCCTCTCTAAGCTGATCAAACTTTGCTTTCAGCTTTTTTGTAACCCCCTTCCAGGGCACCTTACTGAAGGACAAGTGGAATTGTATTATATTGTGGTCACTGTTCCCTAGGTGCCCATCGACTCGTACTTCTGTTATTCTATCTGGCCTGTTGCTTAAAATTAAGTCCAGAAGGGCTGTCCCTCTAGTTGGGCCCTGCACAAGTTGTGACAGATAATTATCCTTGGTTACTGACATAAATTGGTTTCCTTTCTGAGATACGCAGGTTTCAGTTTCCCAGTCTATGTCGGGGTAGTTGAAGTCCCCCATAATAATCACCTCATTGTGATTTGCTGCTTTGTCTATTTGTTTCAATAATACATTTTCAGTGGTTTCTGTTATATTTGGTGGCTTATAACAAACCCCTATGAGGATTTTATTACTTTTCCCTCTTTGTATCTCCACCCATAGAGACTCCACCTCTTCATTTCCCTCTTGTATATCTTCTCTTAGTGTGGGCTTTAAAGTGGACTTTATATATAGACAGACTCCACCCCCTTTCCTTTTTTTTCTGATCCCTCCTAAACAAATCATATCCTTGCAAGTTAGCCGCCCAGTCATAGCTGTCGTCTAACCATGTATCAGTTATTCCTACTATGTCGTATTTTTCCTCATACATTACCAACTCCAGATCTTCAATCTTATTGGTCAGGCTTCTTGCGTTGGTCAGCACGCGGGAAAGAAGTTTTGCTTCCTTTTTCTTAGCTTCCTTCTGAGTTCCCTGTCTTGGGTCCTCTTTACCATGTCTAGTATCCTTGATTAGTTTGTCTTCTGCTGCATGTTCTTGTCTGCTGTTTTTTCTCCCATCCCCTCTTCTTCTAGTTTAAAGCCCTCCTGATGAGTGTGGCAAGTCTTCTGGCGAATGTGTGTTTCCCAGGTTTTGTGAGGTGTGTGAGGAACTGAAATACTTTCCCAGCACAGATGACTAGTTTCCTCAATTCATGTTGTATTTACATGCAATGACCTTATCTGGTGGGGGAATATGTGCCTTTCTTTCTCTCGGCAGGGGGGGTCACTTGGGTTCACACCACTCCAGACTGGCTGGAGACTTCACTGGCTTTGAATTCAATGTACATTGGTTAGGGGGTTGGGAGTAGAGTTGAGAGACTTGATGGGGAGAGCAGTTGTGTCTGGGGATCTGAAGCGAAAGGAGCAGAGTTAAGGCCGCTCCTGGAACCCATGAATGGACTATCGAACTTGGAACTAAGTTTTCTCGGGCTTCGGTCGTGAGATCTATATTCCCCTAGGAATTATCCCATGGACTATTTTTACTGACTTGTTGCTGATCCCGTGGACTGGGGCTTTACATTGGGGTCATCTACCTGGACTAACTGAAATGCTTGTATGGATACAAATAAAACTTGTTGCATCATTAACCTGCCTAGGTGATTACTAACACCCACAACTCTAGATCTTCACAAGGTGTATCCCATCTCTTGCGAGAAGTCCATCGTTGAGGTATTTCACGCCATGGTCCAAGAATCCAAATCCTTGCTGCCTGCACCACCGTCATAGCCAGTTGTTCACCTCTAGTATCCTATTCCATCTTCTGATGCCATGACCATCGACTGGGAGGATTGATGAGAAAACAACCTGTATGTTCCGTTCCTTTATTTTCTTCCCCAGAATTTCAAAGTCTTCGCAGATAGTTGGTAGGTCATTTCTTGCCGTGTCGTTTGTGCCTACATGTATCAGTAGGAAAGGGTAGTCGTCCTTGGATTTAAGGATAGTTGGTATCCTCTTGGCCACATCCTTGATTTTTGGTCCTGGGAGGCAGCATACTTCTCGTGCGGTTATGTCCGGCCTGCAGATAGTTGCCTCCGTGCCTCTTAGTAGTGAGTCACCCACAACTACCACTCTTCTTTTTTTTCCGGACGCGCTGCTTGTTGCTCATGAGTGTTTTTGAGTGTCATTTGTTTCCGCTTTTGTTAACAGAGTAACTTCTTTTGTTGATAGTGTGTCTTCTCTTGTAGATACGGTATCATCCTGAGCTGTGCCATTTTCGTTCTCCAGCATGAGGGCTTCATATTGGTTGCTAAGCTGTGTGGGTGGTGATGACCACTTGATCTTTTTGCTTCTTTTCGTCACATGGCTCCACTTTTCAGCCTCTGTATGTGCTCTGAAGCTTTTCTCACTTTCCGTATCCTGAATGGTTGCTTCTGCTTCATCCAAGAAGTCCTCATGTTCTTTAATTACCTTCAATGTTGCTATTCTTTCTTCCAGTACCTGCACCTTTTCCTCTAAGAGGGCAACAAGTTTGCACTTCTGACAGGTAAAATTGAGTTTTTGGGCCGGAAGATCCGTAAACATGTAGCATGTGTTGCAGGTGACCATGTGGATTTTCTTCTCTTCCATATTGCTATTGCTGATGCAGTCTATGATGGGTGGAAACTCCAATCCCTGGTTTTGCGATGTCCTCAAACAGCGAGACCCGGCAAGTCCCAGCGATCGATCAGCTTAAGGCGACTCTTCTCTTCCCAGAATGCACCTGAAATATGCAGATGAGCTTCCTGCTTCTCCAATCCCTGGTTTTGTGATGTCCTCAAACATATACATATAGATGTTTATAGATCCTGTGAAAGTGTGTCTGTGTATACAGAGCCATGTAAAAGCTCTTTACGGGTGCCGTACTAACAGAGTTTCTGCCACTCTAAGTATTTGGCAAGGAGTACAACTTTTGAAGCACATAAATCTCAACTTACCGTACTTAGCACCTATCCTAAATCCCCCACATAACTTTTTCGGTAAAAAAAAAGAATTAGTGTCACGCTGGCACCTTGACAGGTTGGCGCGAGCGAGGGGGATGTTGCCCCAATGTGCCACAAACCAGACTACCCTGGAAGGGGCGTGACTAAGACAGCTACCTCGGTCTTCGCTGGTACCTCTGATGGTGACGTCAGGCTTGTGCGGCAGGTAGGTGCCACTCCATGGTGGTGTCTGGCTGTCTCACTGGGGAACAGGACGCTAGGACAGGTGCGACTGACAGACAGGCAGGTGAGCGCAGCAGGCACGGCTGGGACACTGGCAGGTGGACACGGCTGGGACACTGGCAGGCGGGCAGGAAGGAGTGGTGTATGGAAAGGGTAGAGACCTGTTCACACAGCAGGTACTGGTACTGGCAGGAAGGAGTGGAGTATGAAGAAACAGGTTTGGACCTGTTCACACTGGAGGAGAACCGCAAGGCTGTGGAGAGGAGCTGCAGTTAGCAGCAAGAGGTTCTGCAGCAACAGAAGCAGAACAAAGCAGAGCCGCAAGAGAGCGGAGCACAGGCAGAGCTGCAGACAAGGAGACTAAGAGACAGAGAGAGGACTACGTTCAGACAAGGTAATGGTAAGAGACAAGGTACAGGAACAAAGACACAGGGACAAGAATATTCTGCCTCCTGGTGGGCAGAGAGGACAGGTACAAAACATGTCAAAGAGAATAGCACAGAGACCAGGATATTCTGCCTCCTGGAGGGCGGCAAGGCAGGCACAGATACAGGACTAGGAATCAAGCCACCAGAGAAGGCGAAACAAAGGACAGGACCTGGCAACTCAGCAGCAAGACACTAACTGAGTTAAGACATTGCACAGGCCCCTACCACCGGGTGGAGCTGCCCTAAATACTAGAGGCCTCTTGGTAATTGGCCAGGGATACATTAGACAGGTGCACCCCGATTCCATAAGAACCAGAGTTCTGGTGCCGCCCCCCCTATGCTTACAGGCAGGAAACGAGGCACACAGCATGGTGCCTGCAGCAGATAGAAATCACAGCATGGCCTGGAGCAGTGAGTAAGTTGGTGTGTGGGGGATGGGAGGCCATGCAGTGATGCTGGAAGGGTTGTTACAATTAGAATAATACACACGTTCAATACAACATTTTATTGTTAGCATCCAATTCCAATCATGAACAAATGGCTGGATTGGATAAGACTGCACAGTTAGTACGGTAGATAGGTAAATATACATTTTAATTTATTAATAAAGGGGTAATTTTATAGAGTTAGTCCACCATTGTCAGTAAAAACCTATTTATTTAGTGAACTCTAGTATATGGAGTATTTAGGTCCTCATTCAGTGAATTGTTCATTCGGGAACCACCCCTCGTGTGCAACTCGTTTGAGAACCCCCATGCACAACTAGAAACAAAACAAAAACAACCCCCCCCACCACACACACACACATACACACACACACACACACACACACACACGTTCGGGAAACACCCCTTCCCCCACGCAACTCGATCGAGGAACATTCCCCCCAGTCCACACAACTCGTTCGGGGAACCCCGACACACACGCAACACGTATAGACGTACATGGACCTCATACAGTACCTTGCAGAACACCATACAAAGACGTAGGGTTCAAACTGTATGGAACGTCACAGTTACAGCTAGTACATCAAGCTTTTTTTTGCCATTTTTACATCTGTAGGACGACTGGGTGGCATATTCTTTGGGAAAGAGGAAATGATGCGTGGCATGATTAAACATGTTTTTTTCTTCTTGATCATCAGTCTCGATAATGCAAAAAAAATGATCTTTCGTATGACTGCTTTAGATGATACTCCCTTTAAAATTGGCTACAAATGTTGTTTGTGGTTGCAGTTTTTGTACTTTTTATTTCCATGTAGTACTTTACATCAGTGTGTGTGACTGTTGCTCTGTAGAATTGGTAATTTCATCAGCAATACTATGCGCCTCTCTAACTTGGTTATTGATCTACCCATCTGAACCGAGCAAAGAATACGGTCAACTTCAAAAGGAAGAAATTCCTCTTCTCATAGCCATTCTGCGAAACTCATTACAGCTGGATTCTGTGTGAAGAAATCGTACTATATTAATGGCACTAAGAGGATTAACCATATTCTTGGAAGGTAAGTATATAAATGGATGTTTAGCAAGACGGATGGAAACTCTTCGCTGGGTCTACAAGTGTAGGAAATATGCAGGTAATGACTAAGTCTCTCTCTCTCTCCCTGGGGTCTACCCCATCCCTTCGACCCTCCACCATTTGAAATGAAGGCGCTCTGTCATTTCCCCTTGGAAGGGAAGGTGTTAATTAATTAGGATTTTGAGCTTTTAATTGGAGCTTAGCGAGTCCCGTCTGACAGCTGTCTGTCCCCCCTCCCAACTAAATTCATTTGTTTAGATTCATTTTGTACAATGGTGAAATTAATTATGCAGATTTCCTTTTGGAGGCAATGTTGTTTTGCATCTCCAATATTAGTTTGTTGCAATTGTGCTCTGGGGTCTCTGCATATTGTCTGTGATATTATCAGGCGTTGGGCCCCTCTCATTTCGGGTTATTGACAGTTTTTGAGACGAGATGAACATAATTATTAAGCATTTGTTGTACAGGGGAGGAGGGCGGCAACACGTAAAAGAGGAGAGCGTTTCCGCGTACAGAGCTGGTCTGCTTATTTCTTTTGTCATCTAATTGTTCTCCCATGTGAATGCCGGTATTATATGTTTTTTCTGAATGGATTGTTCATTAGGTTTTTTTTTTTTAATTTTCTGAAGGGCGGAGGTGCCACTGACATTTTAATTGCGATTCACATGGATATTGTTGCGCTTCAAGTTAGTTGCGAATGAAAAAATGTAATTGGTTGTATGAAAATTGTTGATGGAAGGACGTGCAGCCATATTGAAATGGCGCAGTTGCTTTTCAGATATTAAAATTGGATGGTTTATTTCCCACAGCTGATGCTGTTGGAGTTATAAAGAACGGTAATGCCATAAATGTCAGCAGGCAGCCATGTCCTTGTGTTTTCGGTCACAGTTAAAATGCACTTTTCTTGTGGCACAATAGTTTCAGATATAAGCCCCGATTCATTAAGGCTTAGATTTTTCTCTTTGGTATTGAAGAGGGTTTGTGCTGATATCAGAACAGCGTGCACCTCTTTATGAATCTGGAGTGTGCACCTCTTAAGGGGTTGTCCGGTCCAAATCGGTAAGTCTGCAGTCACTCTACAGACTTATTAATCATTGTGCATTGTGGGGAATCACTGGTTTCTGAGCCGGGACCGGAGGAAATGTATGAGTTGTACATTCTCCTGCCCAGTGGGCATGGCCTCACTCCATACACTTGTATGGAGCGAGGCCAACCGGTGGGCATAGTCAACTAGAGTGTATGGAATACACATAGTAATACAAGTGTATGGAAGCAAAGCCGCGTCTACTGGCCGTGAGTATGTACAACTTATACATATTGTGCTGTCCCGGCTCAGATACTTGCGAATCAACACAGCGCAAAATGCATGTGCTGGTGCAGTGACACAGAGTGACTGCAGACTTATCAATTTGGACCGCTCAACCCCCTTAACAGATCAGGAATGTGCCCCCTCTCCACAAATCATACTTGAGTCAAGGGCAGAGGAAGATTTGTGGCGTTGTGAACGCTGCTACTTGTCTTGAAGTTGACTTGAAGGGTTTGCCATGTCCAGACCCCTTTTCTCTTTTCCCACCCCACTGTGTCCACTTTGTCGGAGCTGAGCGAAAACGGTGTGAGAACAGAAATTCTCAAAATGTTATCACAGCCACGATTTGAGTGAAAATTTTGCGACACCACAGCTTTTTACAACAGAATTGAGCCCATCGTCTATAAGATCACAAGTGTAATATGGATACTGATGTTTTCCAAGTAATACGTTTTGGCCTCACTAGCCAAGTTATATTGTTGTTTTTTTTTTTCTCTAATTTTTTTAATTGAATATAGGGTGTAAAAAGTTAAATTCTTCGGTGCCACTCAGTGGCGTAGCAACTGTTTGTGGCGCCCGGGGCGGTCGAAAAATTTGCCGCCCCTTTGGTCGATGATAATCCGGAAGCATCAGGAGAGCCCACACTACACTCAAAGATCTAATTTTTAGTCTGCTACTAACTCTGCTGTTATTATTTCTACATTTCTAGACTTTCATCTTCTTGCAGTTCTCTCTCTATATATATATATGTATGTATTAGCTTGATGATGCTGGATGAAGACCTAATGGCTTTTTTTAATAATAATTTTTAATAATGTGACAGAAAAAAACAGAAAATATATGGGGAGGAGATGTACGAGGACACGTATAGGGGGAGATGTACGAGGACACGTATATATGGATATGGGGGATGTACGAGGACACGTATATATGGGGGGGATGTACGAGGACACGTATAGGGGGATGTACGAGGACACGTATATGGGGGGATGTACGAGGACACGTATAGGGGGGGATGTACGAGGACACGTATATATGGGGGGGATGTACGAGGACACGTATAGGGGGATGTACGAGGACACGTATATATGGGGGGATGTACGAGAACACTTATATGGGGGATGATTATTGTATTAGGACACCTGTGGTGTGATGTCTATGTGGCATGTGACAGCTGTCTGTGGCTTCTCCCGTACAGATGTTGGTGGTGCATTCTCCGGTAATGGCCGCGGTGCACCCAGCAGCCTCTCCCACAAATCGCCTCCATACCATGCTCCCCAGTATCCCACCTCACCCCGTGCAGTACTGTCCTACCCTTTTCCTCTCGCTCCCAGCCGGGGCAGCAGCACCGCCATATTCTTTCCTCCTCCCGGGAGCATCAATAGGGCGGAGCCTCTGCAGCTGCTACGGTGCCAGGACGGGACAGAAAACCTAGGAAAGCAGAGCTGCTGCTGTGCTGACACATGCGCAGAGTGTACACACACAGGTGTATACACACACACAGGCATACACACACACATAGGTGTATATACACACACACACACACACACAGGTGTATACACACACACAGGCATACACAAACACAGGCATACACACACACATATGTGTATATACACAGACACACACACACAGGCGTACACACACACAGGTGTATACACACACACACACAGACACAGACACACACACAGGCGTACACACACACACATAGGTGTATATACACACACACAGACACACACACACACAGGTGTATACACACACACAGACACACACACACAGGCATACACAAACACAGGTGTACACACACATAGGTGGATACACACACAGGCGTACACACACACACAGGTGTATACATACACACACATAGGTGGATACACACACATAGGTGTACATACACACACACATAGGTGGATACACACAAACAGGTGTACACACACACACACATAGGTGTACACACACACACATAGGTGGATACACACAAACAGGTGTACACACACACACATAGGTGTACATACACACACATAGGTGGATACACACACACGGGCGTACACACACACACACACACACACAGGTGTATACACACACACACACACACAGGCATACACAAACACAGGCATACACACACACATAGGTGTATATACACAGACACACACACAGGCGTACACACACACACAGACACACACACACACACAGGCATACACAAATACAGGTGTACACACACATAGGTGGATACACACACACAGGTGTACACACACACACACACACACACACAGACACACACATAGGTGGATACACACACAGGTGGATACACACACAGGTGGATACACACACAGGTGGATACACACACACAGGTGTATACATACACACACAGACATACACACACACACACAGGTGTACATACACACACACACACACACACACACACATAGGTGTACATACACACACACACATAAGTGTACACACACACACACACAGGTGTACATACACACACACACACACAGGTGTACATACACACACACACAGGTGTACATACACACACACACAGGTGTACATACACACACACACAGGTGTACATACACACACACACACATAGGTGTACATACACACACACACATAAGTGTACATACACACACACACAGTGTGGCTGCATGCACAGATCCTTTCGCTGCTGCACATGGTGAGACACAGGCAGCGGTGTTGGTGGCACATAACTGCACACAATGGAGGCAGACACACACCCAGCGCAGCCTGTGATGAGGATGACAGCTGCCTGCACACAGGGCCGCCGGGGGCAGCCGCAGACCACCTTACCCCAGCCCCGCACTCACCAGCTCACTGCTTGGCTCTTCCTAACATGGCTCCTTGTGTGCATCACATTCCTGGCAGTCGCGACCATCCCACCATGACAGTCCTCCAGTGCAGCGGGGCTGACGTCAGCACTGCCTCTGCCCAGCGCAGCGCTGCTCACTGAGGGTCCAGGCGGAGAGGAGGGAGAAGCTGCTAGGTAGCAGGGGTACAGAGACTCCCGATAGGCGGAGGAGAAGGATGGAGGAAGGGTGGGAAGAGGCTGCATTACATTACCCCCTCACTGCACAGCCCCGCAGGCCGAAATGTACAGTCAGTGAGAGAGTCCAGGCTCCGCGCTTCTCCCACAGAGGAGAGGAATTGCTTCTGCTGCCGCGCCGCCCCCACACACGTGCCGCCTGGGGCGGACCGCCCCCCCCGCCCCCCCCACGCTACGCCACTGGTGCCACTGTACCCTGAGAATCGGCTAATCTGCAGCTTCTATGATTTTTAGCTGCTTCATTAATTGTGAGACGGAAGATGTGAGCAGTAAACCTGCTTCTCAGCAGGTGACATCTTCTGATTTGCAGAAATGTTCCCAACAGATTCTGCCGTGGTGTCTGCAAAGCAAAACCGACCCAGCAATCAAGATCTGTCCTGCAGGAAACATTGTCGTCTGCAAAAAGATCAAGAATAAATAAGGCAACATTTAGGCTGTGTGCCCACGATGCGATATTTAAACGTTTAAAAATCGTGTACAGAATGCCCCCCATGCATTCCTATGGCATTCCGCACATGCTGTGCTAATGCTGCGCTTTTTTCCGCGGCGGAATCGCATCGAGGAAAAAATCGCAGCATGCTCATTCTTTTGTGCGGAATCGCAAAGAATTGCCGCGATTCCGCACCCATAGGAATGCATGAGAACCGCTTACTTCCCGCATGTGGCTATGCCCACCATGCGGGAAGTTAAGCGTCTCATGTGCGATCGGTACCCACGGTGTGGAGGAGAGGAGACTGTCCTCCAGGCCCTGGGTACCATACCCCTGTAAAAAAAAAAAAGAATAAAAAATAAAAAATCGGGGTATATTTACCTTCCGGCGTCCCGCGCTGCATTCCCGGCCTAAGCGTTCCCAGTAATGCCTTGCGGCAAGGTCCTGTGATGACGTAGTCTCGCGTGACTCTAGCGGTCTCATGAGATCGCTATAGCAACGCGAGACCAACGTCATCACAGGTCTCGCAAGGCATTACTGGGAACGCTGAGGCCCGGGAAGGCAGCACGGGACATCGGAAGGTAAATATACCCCGATTTTTTAATTTTTTACATTCTTTCTTTTACTATTGAGGCCACATAGGCGGCCTCAATAGTAAAAACCTGGTCGCACTTGTCAAACACTATGTTTGACGAGTGTGACCAACCTGTCAATCACATTCCAAGCGATGCTTCAAATCGCTTGGAAAGTGCTTGAATATCGCACGCGAAATTTGCGGCAAAATCGCGAACATAATCGCGGTAAAATCGCGCGGGGGAAAAAAACGCGCGATTTCTGGGAAGGAGTCCGGTTTTGAGTGTCCGGATTTAAACGCAACGTGGGTACATAGCCTTAATGGACACTGAGCATAAAGGATGTATATGAAATGAGTTGTCACATCGCTAAACAATATAGGACCTTGTCACTAACAGATGTGATCACATTTACTAATATCACAATAACATTCAAAGACACTAGAGCACTTGTAATCGCTCTCTGCGAATGCTAGTCATTAGTGATGAGCAAGCGTGCTTAGATAAGGTGTTATCAGAGCATGCTCGTGTGCTAACTGAGTGACTTCGGCGTGCTCGAATAGTATGTTTGCGTTCCCACAACTCCATGTCTCGAGGCTGTTGGGTAATCCCTGCATGTGTTGCGGCTGTTAGGTAATCCGTGCATGTGTTGCGGCTGTTAGGTAATTCTGCATGTCTTGCGCCTGTTAGGTAATCCCTGCATGTGTTGCGCCTGTTAGGTAATCCCTGCATGTGTTGCTGCTGTCTAACAGCCGCGGGACATGCATGCGCAGGGACTCGAACCTAGTATTCGAGCACACCGAAGACACTCTGTTTGCACACTCGCATGCTCTGATAACTCCTTATCAGAGCACGTTCCCTCATCACTAATATTAATCTGATCTGAAGTTGAGTACCATGAAGGGCTAAAGGCCCCATCACACTAAGCGATATCGCTGTAACGTCACTGGTTTTGTGATGTTATAGCGATATTGCTAGCGATATCGCTGTGTCTGATACTTACCTCCGACCGGCTCCCCCGCTGATTATCGCTGATCGCGCGAGAACGGCCTGGGCCGTTTCTCGTCGTCAGCCTCCTGCTGGGCTTCCTGCTGTGGAGACGAGCGAGGCGTGGACACGGGCGGGAGGACGTCAGGATCGCCTCGTCTGACAGGTAAGTAGCGACCCCCGACCGCTGCGATGTCGCTGGTGAGATCTGCCTGTGTGGCAGCTCACTAGCGACCACTTAGCGATGCACCAGCGATCCATATCGTTGTCGGGATCGCTGGTGCATCGCTAAGTGTGACAGTACCTTAACACTAAGTAACAAGTGGGACCTCATCCTTTAATTACTGTTCCCCAACAGGGAATTAAGTCACACACCGTATTCTATAAAGAAGAGGAGATACCGATGTGTTATTGTAGTGATAATCACGACCAACCTGGTTTCCTCAGTAGTCATACTTAGATAGACCTTATGGCATATTTCTACAGTATTACTTTTGGTCCGTACTCTTCCCTCAATATCTCGTGAAATCTTTTGTTTTGTTTACTTATTAGTTGATATGGAAGCGCTATACCAGGAGATCGGCCCAAGCGGTCACGTGTCTCAGTAACAAAAACCTGGATTCTGCCAAGTACTGGCACTATAGTAGCTACGGTATCTCATGCAGAATAATTTCATAGGCACTAGAAATGTATTTCACTACCATCCTTTTGTCAGGTCTTACGTTGACTCTAAGGCTACTTTCACATTAGCGTTTTTTTGCACTGCGCTCCGTGCGCAGTGCAAACGCATACAAAAACGCATCAAGCGTTTTGTATGCATTTGCTTATTTTTTGCGCATGCCTGTTAACCATTTTGACTCTAAAAACGCATGCGTTTTTAAACACTGATGTGTGCATGTCAGCGTTCCCATGGACTGTAATGTGTTTTTTCTTGCGCATTTCGTGCGCATTTGTGCGCATGCGTTTTTTTCACACAGGTTGGGCGCACCAAAAATGCAACAGGGTGCGTCCGGCGCGCATAGGCGCCTACTGCAAAAAAAACCCCATGCGCACAAAAACACATATAAATGCTAGACAATGCGCACCCATGTTAAACATAAGGGCGCATTGCGCATGCGCACGTAAGCGCACGCAGCGCAAAAAAACGCAAATGTGAAACCAGTCTAAGACATGTATACTCCACTTGAGCTTGATTTTGATTCGATCTGGTCTTAGTTTGTATTGATTTTTGGATGTTCTGATTTCTACTGACTGTTTTTGTGTTAACCCCTTCACTACCAAGGGTGGTTTGCACGTTAACTCCCGGGCCAATTTTTACAATTCTGACCACTGTCCCTTTATGAGGTAATAACTCTGAAACGCTTCCATGGATCCCGGTCATTCTGACATTGTTTTCTCGTGACATATTGTACTTCATGTTAGTGGTAAAATTTAATTCAAATAACTTGAGTTTATTTGTGAAAAAAATGGAAATTTGGCAAAAATTTTTAAAATTTTGCAATTTTACAACTTTCAATTTTTATGCCCTTAAATCACATCGATACAGCACACAAAAAACTTAATAAATAACATTTCCCACATGTTTACTTTACATCAGCTCAATTTTGGAACCAAATTTTTTTTTGTTAGGAGGTTATAAGGGTTAAAAGTTGACCAGCGATTTCTCATTTTTGCAACACCATTTTATTTTTACGGACCACATCACATTTGAAGTCACTTTGAGGGGTCTATATGATAGAAAATACCCAAAAGTGACACCATTCTAAAAACTGCACCCCTTAAGGTGCTCAAAACCACATTCAAGAAGTTTATTTACCCTTCAGGTGCATCACAGGAATTTTTTTGAATATTTAAAAAAAAAAATGAACATTTAACTTTTTTTCACAATAAAAATACTTCAGGTTCAATTTTTTTTATTTTACCAAGGGTAACAGGAGAAATTGGACTGGAAAAGTTATTGTGCAATTTGTCCTGAGTACGCTGATACCTGATATGTGGGGGGAACCACTGTTTCGGTGCATGGCAGAGCTCAGAATGGAAGGAGCGCCGTTTGACTTTTTCAATGCAAAATCGGCTGGAATTCAGATCGGACGCCATGTCACGTTTGGAGAGCCCCTGATGTACATAAACAGTGGAAACCCCCCACAAGTGACCCCATTTTGGAAACTAGACCCCCCAAGGAACTTATCTAGATATGTGGATAGAACTTTGAACCCACAAGGGCTTCACAGAAGTTTATAACGTACAGTGGTACAATTAAAAAATCATATTTTTTCCACAAAAATGATCTTTTCACCCCCAATTGTTATTTTCCCAAGGGTAACAGGACCCTAAAAGTTATTGTGCAATTTGTCCTGAGTACGCTGATACCCCACATGTGGGGGTAAACCACTATTTGGGCGCATGGCAGAGCTCGGAAGGGAAGCAGCGCCATTTGAGGTTTTTGGCTGGAATTGAGATCGGACACCATGTCGCGTTTGGAAAGCCCCTGATGTACCAAAACAGTGAAAACCCCCCACAAATGACACCATTTTGGAAACTAGACCCCCCCAAGGAACTTATCTAGATGTGTGGTGAGCACTTTGAACACCCCAGTGCTTCACAGAAGTTTATAACGCCCGGGCGTGAAAAATAAAAAAAAACGTATTTTTTCCACAAACATGATCTTTTAGTCACCAATTTTTTTTATTTTCCCAAGGGTACAAGGGGAAATTGGACCCAAAAAGTTGTTTTTCAATTTGTCCTGAGTAGGCTGATACCCTATATGTGGGGGTAAAACATTGTTTGGGCGCATGGCAGAGCTTGGAAGGGAAGGAGCACCATTTGACTTTTTCAACGCAGAATTGGCTGGAATTGAGATCAGACGCCATGTTGCATTTGGAGAGCACCTGATGTGCCCAAACAGTGGAAACCCCCAATTCTAACTCCAACCCTAACCCCAACACACCCCTAACCCTAATCTCAGCCCTAACCCTAGCCCTAGCCCTAACCCTAATGGGAAAATGGAAATACATTTTTTAAATTTTATTATTTTTCCCTAACTAAGGGGGTGATAACGGGGGGTTTGATTTACTATTTATGGCGGTTTTTATATTTGGCAGTTGTCACATGCTAAAAGACGCTTTTTATTGTAAAAATAGTTTTTACATCACCACATATTGAGAGCTATAATTTTTCCATATTTTGACCCACCGAGTCATGTGAGGTCTTATTTTTTGCGGGTCGAGTTGACGTTTTTATTGGTACCATTTCCGGGCACGTGACCTCTTTTGATCGCTTTTTATTCCGATTTTTGGGACGCAGAATGAACAAAAACCAGCGTTTCATGAATTTCTTTTGGGGGGGGGTGCGTTTACACCGTTCCGCCTGCGGTAAAATTGATAATGTGCTTTTATTTTTCGGGTCAGTACGGTTACAGCGATACCTCATTTAGGTTGTTTTTTTATGTTTTGGCGCTTTCATGCAATGAAAACAATTTTATATAAAAAAATAATGCATCGCTTTATTCTGCGAGCTATAACTTTTTTATTTTTTTGCTGATGATTCTGTATGGCGGCTCGTTTTTTGCGGGACAAGATGACGTTTTCAGCGGTACCATGGATATTTATATGCGTCTTTTTGATCTCGTGTTATTTCACTTTTTGTTTGGCGGTATGATAATAAATCATTTTTTGCTTCGTTTTTTATTTTTAGTTTTTAAGGGGTTGCTAAAGGGGTTAACTAATGGGACAGTTTTATAGGGCGGGTCGTTATGGACGCAGCGATACCAAATATGTGTACTTTTGGGTTTTTTTGTTTTTTTATTTCCAAAAAATGAATTTATTAGGGAATATTTTTTTATTTTTTTTATTTATTTATCGATTTTTATTTAAAATTATTTTTACTTTTTTTTTAGCTTTATTGCATTGTCCCAGGTGGGACATCACTGTCCTGTGACATCGCTGATCTGTCACATCACAGATCACTGTGACAGATCAGCAATCTGTCACAGGCAGTGCTGCAGGCTTCCTCTTTGCCTGCGCTTTGCAGGCACTGAGGAAGCCCCCTCCCTGCAGTCCCCCGTCGCCATCTTGGATCCGGGGACCTGCAGGGAAAGAGCCCCACTGCAGCAGCGCTGCACATTGCGCTGCTGTGGGGGGCTCAGGGAAGCACGGAGGGAGCCCCCTCCCTGCCGATGCTTCCCTTTAACCCCCGGTACACCGCGATCGTGCTTGATCGCGGTGTTCAAGGGGTTAACGTGTCGGGGCGGTCCGTGACCGCCCCTGACACATTGTGCCGGGTGTCAGCTGTGATAATCAGCTGACACTCGGCCGCGATCAGCGGCGCTCACAACGTGGGCGCCGCTGATCGCTTTGACGTAATATTCCGTCCATGGGACTTGGGTCCAGAGTCACATGGACGGAATATTACGTCCATTGTAGGTAAGGGGTTAAAGAAGCCTTCCTCCCATCAAAGTTTTTATCCTCTCAATATATTGCAGTCATCCTGTTTACATAGCACTGTATACTTACAATTGCTCATTTTGCCTTTCTGCCAAGTAAATTCTTCTTTTCTCTGCTCTATGTAGAAACAGGAAGTCTCTTGTCCTTGCATATATCATACCCCTCTTCAACTCCTGACCCAGCTGCTTTCTTCTACCAGGGACTTTTGCAGTGACTCTTGACTCATGCAGGGAAAATTGACCTATTGTTTCTTCATAGAGCTTAGAAGGATTCAACTAGTTAGTTTTTAATCATGTATATCATAGAACTAATAGAAAAGAGAATAATTATCTGGGTAGAAGGTCAAAATGAGCAATTGTAAGTACACTGCTGTATAATATGATTGCAATATATCAAGAGGATAAAAATTTTGATGAGAGGAGTGCTGCTTTATGTGTACTTGATCATGTCAACCTAGGTGAGTGGCTGTTTATGGGAAGGAAAAATTGTTAGTTTGCAGCAAGTTCCTTTGTTTGGTAAGACCTAGCCCAATGGACTATTCATGTATATATGACTGATTGGTCTTTGGTGATACCATTTTTCTCTTGTTAGCTTACAAAGTGTCTGTCACTATGGTTTTGCTGCCTTATCTGTGAGCAACGTGAAGCAGGGCCATAGATCCTGATTACCGCAATGGATTACTTTTGGGTTTTATGCTACAGTTTTTTAGGAAACACTGTTTATCTTCTGCAGCTCTGCTAGACCTATTGCATCATTGAGCTACTGCTATACAGTACTGCAACTTTCTGCCTATGCACAGTATGAGCAAAAAGCTGTCAATCAATAGCGAGGGTGAGGATATAATTTAGAAGGGTAGCAGATAACACTGTGATATTAACAAAACTATAGCTTCAGAAGTGACCCAGGACTGGAATCAGGATCTCTTTCAAAACTTTTAGCTTTCTTCAGATTAAGAAACCTAAACCTTAATTCTCTTATCTTTTTCTTTTTCTAAGATTTATTGTTGTTTATGGGTAACCTTCAATTGAACTAATATTTTATAGTCTAGCAAATTCTCCATTTCCAGTTGTAAGCGTTCTTATTTGATTCCCCTGTGAGAAAAGTGCATTATAGGTAATTGTTGTTGTCCCTTTTCAGTATTTGTTGTCTACAAATCCAAGTGAAACACTGGTAGAAGTAAATATGTTCCATTAATACTACTATATGTAATTTTTCTTCAGGTCGCATGCCGGTTCGTAGGGTTGCTAACCAAATCCCAGATGAAATCTCTCAGAATGTCTTACTCTTGGAAGCCATCTCTGTGCTGCCTCAAAACTACAACTTTGAAATTCCCAAGACTATATGGAGAATTCAACAAGCTGCAGCCAAAAGAGGTACTTACTGCAAACCTTGTGGAGGCGGATCTAATTGTGGAAAAAGAAGAAATAGGAGAATTCGTATAGATTTTAGAACAATCTAAAAAAAGATTCAAAAGGACGATGAGCTAAAGTTGTTTAGGAGAGATATAGCACCTCACACAGTTTAGATAGCTTTCGGCAATCGTTTATCCAGCGGCTGTCTGGCCCCCGCTCTCCCAGGGGCGCGTCTGGCCCCCGCTCTCCCAGGGGCGCGTCTGGCCCCCGCTCTCCCAGGGGCGCGTCTGGCCCCCGCTCTCCATCACTTTGTCTTGCGCTCCTGTGTGTTATCTAGAAGGTAGCTGTCAGACATCTATGGCGGTGGCTTATCTCACAAATGGATTGGAAGTCCAAAGTCGGACATGTCAGATGCTTATCTTCCCCAGTTTTTGTGCCAAGAATCCCCATGCATATTTGACTGTTGTCCTAACCTGTCGATATTGGTGGGTTCAGCCAAAGTTAATCAAATGTCTATGGGTGCCTTAACCCCCATCAGTTTCACTGAATTTTATACTTTTAAACTGAGTACCTTCTGCAATAGCCTTTGATCCTCTGATTCCATAACAGTTTTTCTTATGTGCCCCTCCATTCTTTAGTTATGCCTCCCTAGTAATAAAGGTGCAAATTTTCACTTCGTCAAATTGGGCGTATACCACAGAACTTCTCAGTGGGCTTTTTTTTCTTTGCTGACCAATCAAAACACCGCCACGTGCACTGAAGCTTTGTGGTATACACCCAGATGGTTGAAGGTTAAATGGGGGCATAGCTTTGTAAGGCTGAGTTCACACGTGGCGTTTTTTTCGCGTTTCCGCGGCGGTTTTAACCGCGCGAATTTGCCGCGAAAACGCGAAAAATAAGCATCCAAAACATTCCTATGGGATTCCGCAATGCTGTGCTAATGCTGCGGTTTTTACCGCGGCGGAATCGCTTCGCGGTAAAAAACGCAGCATGCTCATTAATTTGCGGAATCGCGGCGATCCCGCACCCATAGGAATGCATTGTTCCGCTTACTTCCCGCATGTGGCTGTGCACACCATGCGGAAAGTAAGCAGAACAATTGCGGATGGTACCCACGGTCCGGAGGAGAGGAGACTGTCCTCCGGGCTTTGGGTACCATATCCCTGTAAAAAATAGAATTTAAAATAAAAAATATTGTTCTCACCTTCCGGCGTCCCGCGCAGGCTTCCCGCCTCTCTCCACGCTCCCGGTCCCAGTAATCCTTTGCGAAAATGCCCGCGATGACGTCCGTTCTCGCGGGATCGCGAAGTCTCGCGGTCATTCGCGCGACGTCATCGCGAATTACCGCGAGACATCGCGATCCCGCGAGAACGGACATCATCGCGGGCATTTTCGCAAAGGATTACTGGGAACGGATGCGTGGGAAGCCGGAAGGTGAGAATAACACTATTTTTTTATTTTTTTTTGCATTCTATCTTTTACTACTGATGCTGCATAGGCGGCCTCAGTAGTAAAAAGTTGGTCACACTCGTCAAACACTATGTTTGACGAGTGTGACCAACCTGTCAATCAGTTCTCCAAGCGATGCTACAGATCGCTTGGAAAACGCTAGCATTTTGCAAGCTAAATACGCTTGCAAAATGCTAGTTTTTCCGCTGAAAAAACCCGGGAATTTAAAATGCGATTTTCCCGCGGAATGGAATTCCGGAATTCTCGCGGTAATTTCCGCGAGAGTTCCGGTACGTGTGCACTTAGCCTACATGACTAGGAGAGAAGAAAAAGAAAAACTGTTCCAGAATCGGCGGAGCAGTACAAATTAGAGGACGTACTTTTAAATGAATAAATCCAGTGAAAGATCCTCTTTAAATAAAATTCTGCCAATCTTGAACTAAAACTAAGAGGAAGTTACTGCCTTACTGTAAAATGTTTTATGTATGGAACTGAAATGTAAAACCATATATTGTAGCCTCACTGTCTAAACCTTTATGTATAAGGGGTTGCCCATGTTTAAGTTCGATTCCAGTGTCAGCACACCATCAGTTCTATGCGTGACTGGCTAATATAAATGTCTAAGGCATCACCCTTCTCTGTTACAACCAATGTGTAGACAGAGAAGGAGGCTGGCTTGGATATTGAAAGTAGCCAGTCCCCTTCATACACAGCGCTGAAGACATTTCACGAAAGAAACCTAAACCGATAGTAGATCTACTTGGGACTGTGGCCCATGCTGATATAGAGATCAGAACACCCCGGCCACATGAAGAAGCCCTCATCACACAGTAACAAATCCTCCCCTTCTAGCAGCCTCAGTGCAGAGAGCTGCTCCTCCCCCAGACACACATCGTCCTGTATTCTGGGACAGGCTGCTCCCATCAGTATTTGTGTCATTAGAGACACAGTGCACTGCTCACACATACATTGCACCAAATCTGCTGCTGTGTGAAGACATCAGTGACACAAAGCTGTCTCATTCACACAGCAGAGGCTTTGTCACAGAACAGATTACATCAGTGACTGCCATCCCCTGTGCAGATTAGAAGCTGCAGACCCCCATCACTGGCCATCACACAGTCTGTTCTCACTGCTGCCAGCAGCCTGGGACAGTGAGGGAAGGAATTACTGATAATGCGTTATGTATTGTAATCATGGAGTGGCCCAGAATACAGGATGATTTTCCCTCCTCACTAGTATCACTTTCCATAGATCACTGTTCAGCGTGTGTCTGGGGGAGGAGCAGCTGCTCTCTGCAGTGAGGCTGCTAGAGGGGGAGGATTTGTTACTGTGTGATGAGGGCTTCTTCATGTGGACAGGGAGGGCCTGTAGCTATGGAGGGTGGGGTTGTTGCTATAGAGGGCATGTTTGGAGTAGAGTAGGAGGTTACGACTAGTTCTCATATCAATGCCATAATACCCCCCCCCAGCTTGGACGTTCTGTTCAGAATATCTAGAAAACCGTGCAAACTAGTGACAGAAAGTAAATTTCTTATTGTCATATTTCTGCAGCCCAGATATGTACTGAGATTATGTGAAAAGCCCGGACAACCCCTTTAATGTACACTCTGCACCCCATCTTGACTGAAAAACCCCCAGAAATGTAGAAATTTTTGCAAGTTTATTAAAGAAAAACTGAAATATCACATGGTCATAAGTATTCAGACCTTTTGCTTAGTATAGAGTTGAAGCACCCTTTTGAACTTGTACAGCCATGAGTCTTCTTGGGAATGATGCAACGAGTTTTTCACACCTGGACTTTGGGATCCGCTGCCATTCTTCCTTGCAGATCCTCTCCAGTTCCGTCGGGTTGGATAGTGAATGTTGGTGGACAGCCATTTTCAGGGATTCTCCAGAGATGCTCAATTGGGTTTAGGTCAGGGCTCTGGCTGGGCCAGTCAAGAATGGTCACAGAGTGGTTCTGAAGCCACTCCTATGTTATTTTAGCTGTGTGCTTAGGGCCATTGTCTTGTTGGAAGGTGAACCTTTGGCCATGTCTGAGGTCCAGAGAACTCTGGAAGAGGTTTTCATCCAGGATATCTCCGTTACTTGGCCGCATTCATGTTTCCTTCAATTGCAATCAGTCGTCCTGTCCCTGCAGCTGAAAAACACCCGCATAGCATGATGCTGCCACCACCATGTTTCACTGTTGGGATTGTATTGGGTAGGTGATGAGCAATGCCTGGCTTTCTCCACACATACCGCTTAGAATTATCACCAAAAGTTCTATCTTTGTCTCATCAGACCCCAGAATCTTATTTCATGTAGTCTGGGAGTCCTTATGTGTTTTTTTTAGCAAACTCTATAGTTGACTTTGTGGAACTTTCTCCCATCTCCCTACTGCATCTGTGGATCTCAGCCACAGTGATCTTGGGGTTCTTCTTTACCTCTCTAACCAAGGCTAGGAAGACTTCTGGGGGTCCCAAACTTCTATTTAAGGATTATGGAGGCCACTGTGCTCTTAGGAACCTTGAGTACTGCAGAAACTCTTTTGTAACCTTAGCCAGATATGTGCCTTGCCACAATTCTGTCTCTGAGCTCCTTGGACAGTTCCTTTGACCTCATGATTCTCATTTGATCTGACATGCACTGTGAGCTGTGAGGTCTTATATAGACAGGTGTGTGCCTTTACAAATCAGGTCCTATCAGTTTAATGAAACACAGCTGGACTCCAATGAAGTAGTAGAACCATCTCAAGTAGGATCACAAGGAAATGGACAGCATGTGAATTAAATATGAGTGTCTGAGCAAAGGGTCTGAATACTTATGACCATGTGATATTTCAGTTTTTCTTCTTAAATAAATTTGTAAAAATTTCTACATTTGTTTTTTTTCAGTGAAGATGGGGTGCAGAGTGTACATTAATGAGAAAAAAAATAACTTTTTTGAATTTACCAAATGGCTGCAATGAAGCAATGAAAAATTTAAAGGAGTCTTAATACTTTTTGTACCCACTGTATTTGAATCACAGCATCCGAAAAAATTTAATTTTATCAGAATATAAAATATAAAATTAATCGCCAGTAAAGAAAAAAAGAACAAAAAAAACTACCGTAAATGCTTTTTGGTCATTACATTTCCCTCGCAAAAAATTGAAATAAAAGGGGATGAAAATGTTGTGTACAACCCAAAATGGTAGTAATAAAAACTAGAGTTCGCCATGGAAAAACAAAAAAAAAAAGTTACGAGACCCAGAAAATTAAGTTTCCAGATCATTTTTCAGTGAGTCCCGTAAAAATTAAACCGAAAAACAAATGTGAAAATAAGGTTTTTCCCTTTGCCCATGACTGTACCTTGAGAGAGGGTGGGCCCATACAGGACAAGAAACCTATGGATGTAAAATGACCCTCCCCTACCAAGTCAGTGGTTTCCTTTCCTAGGTGCAGGACCTGCTCTCCTGGATGAAGTGTGGGAGGTAGACCCTTCCTTTCTTCCTGGGGGGCCTTTTTCTCCTCTGTGGCAGTTTGTATAGAGATTACCTGTGGATTAGTTGGTCTGGCATCCCCAGCTTGCAGAGGGTGGTCTCCTGCTCAGGCTTTGCTTCCATCAGTTGCACTCTTGGGCTCTTGTGGCTGCGTTTATTATGATTGTCAATCTGGGTACCCGGCCAGAGGGTCGTCTTCTGGGATGCTGTCACATTTGGTGTCTGCTTCATTTCTGCTCCTGTAGATCACATACTTTGCTCTGGAAACCAGCAGTGGGGCCAATGGGACTGAGGCTATGTGCCCACGTAGCGTTTAAATCCAGACACTGAAAACCGGACTCCATCCCAGAAATCGCACGATTTTACCGCGATTATGATCGCGATTTTGCTGCGATTTTCGCGTGCGATATTCAAGCACTTTCCAGGCGATTTGAAGCATCGCTTGAAATGTGATTGACAGGATGGTCACACTCGTCAAGCATAGTGTTTGACAAGTGTGGCCAGGGTTTTACTATTGAGGCTGCCTATACGGCCTCAATAGTAAAAGATAGAATGTAAAAAATAATAAAAAAATAAAAAAATCGGGGTATATTTACCTTCCGGCGTCCCGCGCTGCATTCCCGGGCCTCAGCGTTCCCAGTAATGCCTTGTGAGACCTGTGATGACGTTGGTCTCGCGTTGCTATAGCGATCTCACGAGACCGCTAGAGTAACGCGAGACTACGTCATCACAGGACGTTGCCGCAAGGCATTACTGGGAACGCTTAGGCCGGGAATGCAGCGCAGGACGTCGGAAGGTAAATATACCCCGATTTTTTATTCTTTTTTTTACAGGGGTATGGTACCCAGGGCCTGGAGGACAGTCTCCTCTCCTCCACACCGTGGGTACCAACCGCACATGAGACGCTTAACTTCCCGCATGGTGGGCATAGCCACATGCGGGAAGTAAGCGATTCTCATGCATTCCTATGGGTGCGGAATCGCGGCAATTCTTTGCGATTTCGCACAAAAGAATGAGCATGCTGCGATTTTTTTTTTTCCACAATGCGATTCCGCCGCAGAAAAAAGCGCAGCATTAGCACAGCATGTGCGGAATGCCATAGGAATGCATGTGATTTTTAAACGTTTTCGCGCCGAAAATCGCGGCAAAAAACGCTTAAAAATCGCATCGTGGGCACACAGCCTGAATATTTTTTCCTTTTGATCCTATGAGAGAAGACAACGCAGCAGAAATGCCCTTTAGGTGCTGAGGAATGGGCTTCGCATTTCCATGTGCCCTGTGGCATCTCATACCACAATAAGCAAGCCATCGTATGACTGTTTCATCTTAAAAAGAAAAAAAATGTCATTTGGCTTTTGGAGGAAAGGGAAGAAAGCCAGAATCTCGAAATTGAAAAATAGCAGTGTCTTTAAGAGGTTAAACATGCTAAAATATGCAAATGGAGAAAAAAATTGTTGGTACCATCCCTTTACAATACTGCACAAAGTTGGAACACTACCATAGACTTTTTTTTGTTGGAGATAAAGGTTTAACAGAACTGCTTATCGGAAAAGGCCAAAATCTTCATCAGGCCAGATGTGGTTGAATGTATTTTCTATCACCCGAGAGAATTGGACCAATTGTCCAAATGACACTGATGAAACTCTGATCACAGCGTGCTATGATTCTATCGGCTGAGAAGAAGATGGAGAAACCAATTTCTCCATGTTCTCCATTCTGTTAGGCCGCGGACATTGGTCTGCACTCAGATAACATCCGAGTGCAGTACAAGGTTTCTCTAGCACTTATTGACTTGCATGGCCGAGTGCGACCAGAATATGCAGTGATATCTGACATGGTTCCATAGCATAACATTGGTCCGATTGCAATCGGATATTTTGTTGGATCGCACTTGGAAAGATAATCGCTCTTCTCCTCGAGCCCTTAGGCTGAGTGAGTGCAGGTTGGATCCATGTTTGCTCTGGAGACTTTGAGAATGAAGAGTAGCAGTCTCCTTGTAGCAATGCCCAGTAATTGGTGATGGAGCGTAATATATTCTGTTTTTCTATAGGTGTTTAGGAGCGTGCCACTCTTCTGCGTCGGTGCAGGGCCTCTCGTCAGAGGTTCTCAGTGTAGAGATGATATATAATTTTCCTGTTACATAGCAGCCGGTTGATAATGAGAAGAATAGTGGGTGCGCATTGTGACGTGCCAGCAGTGCTGCAGGTGTTTGTGATGGTTCAGGTTGTTGGGACCCCGGGATAACGAGGTCTCTGGATAATGACTTATCCCGATGGGACAATAGTCCCCTCCAGGCCGTATATTCTGATGTCCTCGTTCTGTGTTCTGATGCCTTTGAGCGATTCGGATCCCATTAGGCCCGCTGCGTCCGTTTCCTCTCTAATCATTTCCTCTCCTCGCTGCTGCTGCTCTCCGATGCAGTGCTATATTTGTCTATACAATAACCTGTTTGCGCTCCATAGCCGTCTGTCTCTCTGTGCCTTGTTCTTTTTTTTTTTTATTGCCATTTGTAATTCCAAAGCTTATCTCTTCCCTTCTTGCTTAGATGTTCCTCATCCTTTATTTTTCTTCCTCTTGAACATTACATCTCCCACACGGGCTGTATGTTTTCTCAAGTGTCTGTCTCTTGTATGTGCTGGAGATCTCCAAATGTCACATTAGCATGCTTCCTGCTGGCCGCTAATCCGGGTGTTTAGCTGACTCGCTATTCTCTCTGTGATGTTTTATGGAATAGCTCTTCATGTGTTTGTGTGCAGGACAGGATGCCGTATGGTGGATTGTAAGATCATTCGGCTTTTGGTCCCTTTTTCATTCACATTTTCATTTTCAGTTGCTTTACAGATGCCGGAAGGGCTGCTGATGTTTGCCTGCACCATCGCCGATATCATAGAGAGGTGAGGATCACAATTACCAATCGTCTATGGGTTTCTTCTGGTTTTACACATTAAAATAATTTGGATTTGTCCGCAGTTTGCTGTAATTATTTTACTTTTTTTTTTGCGCCGCATTAAGTGCAATTAGCATTAAATTAGGAAACCATTATCTCACTCTTTGTATGTTGTGCTCCAGTTTTTGTTCCAAGAAAAGCAATAAAAATTGGATCAGAGTCAAGGAGCTTTACATAGCCCAGATGTTTGTAATTACTTAATGGGAAGCTGTCAGGAAAATCAACCCCCCCATAACTGCATATAAGAGCATGTAGGTCTTTGAAAGATAGATCCATTGTCATCATTATGTCTTCTATCTGTTGCTGCACTTCCAAGAAATCAGAGTTTTGATTTATATGCAAATGAGGTGTTAAGTGCTCTGGGTGTCATAGAGCACTTCCCTAGCCTCTGCCTCTGAGATTGTTTTCCCACTCAGCACCAGCCTCATTAGCATGACTGATAATTTACTGACTGTGGGAGGCAATTAAATCAAACTGTGAGCCGTCATGGCTGGTGCTAGGCAGGGAAATGACCTCAGGAAGCAGAGGCACAGGAAGTGCTCTGTAACGTCCATAACATTTAATGCATCATTTGCATATGGATTAAAACGCATTTTATTTGGAAGTGCAGCAACAGATAGCTGATATAAAAGTGTCAATGGATTTAGATTTGAAAGATTTGCATGGACACGTGAGGTTTTATGGAGGGTGGGTCTGACTGACCATTTCCTTGAAAGTACTATTAATGTAATATACTTCAGTTTTTTATAGACCTAGCTTAACTCTGAGCTGTCTGTGAAAATTTGACAACCTGTAAAAAGCCACCATGGAGTTTGAAGAAATATTTCAAATGTCAGTAACTGCAGTTGGAATATTTCGAAGGCCGGCTTCTAAGCATGTCATGAAAAGACTGCCTATTTGTTATTGTCTCCTAGCCAGTATTGGCTTCACTTACGGCCCAGGAGCATCTCTAAAATGGCGCCATACAGGTGAGGGGAAAATGTGAGGTCTTGTGGAGCTGAAAGCTGTATCTACTGACTTATTGACACTAGTAACACTTTAAAAGTGGATCTGACATCAGACCATGTGATCAGCAAATACACAAACTGAATAAGGGTTCCCCATTTGGGGGGATAGTACTGCAGTATAGCAGGAGCGATCCTCCGGCTCCTATCTGGACACTGCGCATGCTCTGACATTCTATAATATTTACACATCCTACAGGAGGGTCCTACCCTGATCCACCCTCGCGCAACTCTCCCTGTGCACGGTCTCATCGTTCAGATGTAAGAGCCCATATCTGTCTCCTGTAAAGGGCATGTGTCCACATTGCTTTATTTGTGGTGTATAAAGTATTGTAAGGGAGTTTGTCTGACTCTGCCGGCCAACGGGCATGACGTAGAGGATCTCTAGAAATACCGTGCCTCCTGGTGGGAGCTCCTGTTCAGTTTCAGCTTATTTGGAAAAGTACCTGTGCCGTGCAGTATATGTGGAGTTGCAGGAGAACATCAATAATTTGTGCCGGGCTCTTTGAAGTCCTCTCGTCTACCAGCCTACAGTCTTGCGCCTGCTCGCTGGATGGTAATGCACCAGTGCTCGGTGCTTCTGCGGCATGGTTAATGTGCGTACACAGAGCTTCCCAGCGCGCTGTGCTTATGTTAAGTCTCTCAGACAATAATAAAATTGGCTCAATTACTTTTAAATGCTGGGATATACAGAAGCACCATGAAAATTAAAATGTCTATTGAAATAACCCTGAAAGTTTGGTTTTGGGAAGGAAAGAAGCTTTCACATGGCCCTGTATACCTAGTGGGCTATTTTGGCATCAGATATGCTGTTTTCCCAAAAATAACTTATTATGTACATGATAGGTGATGCGTGTCTGATCACTGGAGGGGCCTGGGACCTCCTCTGATCACGTCATGTCATGTTTTGCACTGTCTGTAGGACTAAGATGGTGGCTTTGTGCTCTACTTGACTTTCTATCAGTAGGGTAGGACTGGAGCAGCAGTGGGCATGCTTGACCTCCTATCTTGTGATTGATGGGACCCACAGACCGCTGGAACCAGGATCCATGTGCATAGGCCTCCAGTTTAGAACTAAGGGTCCTGGTGTGTTGGGATGAGTCTACCAAGTGTAAGGTTCTGCATCTCCAGGTACTGTGTGTGGAGAAGTGGCCACAAATTATCTGTTGAAATCCTGTTTTTAGGATCTTTTTGATCTGGGCATCTAGCCTCGAGATTATGGAATTGTCTCATTGACATTTTATGATGTCCACTATAGGCTTCCTTAAGGGTACGTGCACACGCTGTGGATTCTGCTGAGTATTGATCTGCGCGGATTTAGCAAAATCCGCAGGTCAAAAAACCTGCGGTTTATCTGCAGATTAGCCTGCAGTTTTGCCCTGCGGTTTATCAGCTCTACAATGGAGGAGATGGTAAACCGCAGCAGAATCCTCAGAATTGACATGGATTTCCCATAGGATACTATGGTACTGTACACCGCAGCAAAAACTGCTGCGGATCCACAGGACCAAAACCGCTGCGGGTCCGCAACAGAATCTGCAGCGTGTGCACACACCCTAATGGAATAAGTCCTATATTCTTTTTGTTCTCTTGAGCTGGCGATGGTATTATCGGCTTTATTCTCTAATTGGGATCTTTCAATTAGACCGTAGAGGTTTTGGTATTAGACAGAAGAAAATTAGCGGTAGTTTCTTGATTGACTGTAAAATGCTTCTTCTTCCTCCACTTCCTCTTTTTTTTTTCTTTTTTTATCTGTCCTGTACTGATCTGGTGGTAGCTGCAGCCAAGCACTTAATGTCAGAAGGAGTTATGTCTGTGTAATGGATCTTGCTGTATATGATGTGCACTTGCCTTCAGACATGGGCTGCTGTTTGTTAGTGATGAGCCTGTGGGGGCCAACCCAAACACTAGTGGAAGGCGCGTGAGATTTTTCAACCTCTGATTTGCATTGAATTCTGTCCTAACAGTTTCGGATGTCTGTCATTTCAGTTTGTATATTTTTTTAATGTACGTAACATACAATTAATGGCTCCTGGGAGAATAAGGACTCGAATACATGGCAGGACCGTCTGCATAGACTGTACGGCGTCATACGGAGTCTTCGTGTTTAGAAAACTATCTCCATAACACAATGACTGATGCAGTATGGCACATTAATATCTGAATGAATCTAACGGGAAAGCCTTGACATCAGTTTAGAGTCTTGGCGCTATGCAGTGTCGTGGTGCCATGTGTCTCGAAGGTTGTACAGATTAAAACAAAAAAAACATACAAACTATACAGACGTTTCCACGCTTATCTTTTCTATAGACAAAACCTAAGATAAAAACAAAATGAGCAAATACCCTGCAGTAAATAAATGGCAATAGTGCATGGAAAAACATGGGGTACTTGGTTAACATTTTTGATTAAAAAAAAACAAATGTTTCCATTTCTTCATCATTTACATATCATTAACCTGTCTATCCATACTTTGATTTTTATAATTCCTTGATTTTTTTTTGTCCTTCCTGGTGTTGCAATTTGAACAATAAGTGTAGATATCTGTATTTATATGTAATGTGTGTAAATTTTCCACTCTTGAAAAACTAAAAAAAAACAAACAAAACCCTGCCACTATATAGAATCTCCATTCAAGAGATTGAGGAAGATTGGTGACAACCCCGGTGGGACGTGTATTTATGGTCGCCTAGTTCTAGTGTTCATAGAAAATAATGGGTCAAGGTCATACAGTTACAGGTGATTATGTTTCTTATCGGGGAGATTTACAGTTATGTAGCATATGGTACTGATTTTTGCCCTTTACTGACTGCTTAATGGCAGTACAATAAGTCCTTCACGTTGCTTACCTTGGCACTATATGAATAATTAATTATCAGTCTTAATGATTTACTTTACTGTACAGTGGAACGAGTATGTGGCCAAGTCTTTTTCCGGCAAGCTAATAGTATATGGCTTATGAAAGCTTTCCCAATAAGGGAGACACATGAGGCTGCAGTTGTAAATTGTGCTCACCTTCAGGTAGCAGCAGACGGCATTTCTCACTTCATTCTCTGCACCGTAGATCCTCTGATACTTTTTACTATATCAGTCGGTAAATTTAGAATTAAGAACTTACAGCTATCAATAAATAAAAAAAAATATGGGCAATAAGATGACTTTCAATGGAAAACCAAACTGGAGGAAGTTCAGACAGAACAAGCTAGCTTAAAGAACGGAAGAAACGGCTGAATACAGTTCTATTAATGTCCTGTGTATAGGAGGCGAAAATGGAGATTCTAGATCTTACAAAGGCTTTATTCAGACATCATGTTTTAATGGAAGAGTTTTTTTGTGTTTTTCACGTATAGAACTTGTACCTTTTGTTATAGTCTGTGTGCTCATGTAGTTTTACATGCCTTGGGTTTTATAAGGTTTTATAAGGTACCCTCTTGCATTATTTTGGGTCTAAGCAATAATGTCTATCTGGTTGCTGCTTTCTTCAAATGTGTTACCTATCCATCTTGTATGTTTGACCTTTTCTAAAGGCCCCGTCACACTAAGCGATATCACTAGCAATATCGCTATAACGTCACTATAGCGATATTGCTATGTGTGATACTTGCCTCCGACCGGCTTCCCCGCTGGTTATCGCTGATTGCTCGAGAACGGCCTGGGCCGTTTCTCGTCGTCAGCTTCCTGCTGTGGCGACGAGCGACACGTGGACGCGGGCGGGAGGATGTCTTCATCGCCTCGTCTGACAGGTAAGTAACGACCGCCGACCACTGTTATGTCACTGGTGAGATCTGCCTGTTTGGCAGCTCACTAGCGACCACTTAGCGATGCACCAGCGATCCTGACCGGCTCATATCGTTGTTGGGATCGCTGGTGCATCGCTAAGTGTGACAGTACCTTAACTGTGTGTGACATAGGCCTGACAACCAATTACTAATGATCTCTGCCTTTTTCATCCTGGACACTCTCTTACATTCCTGCCCCCTTTGTGCCACGTCCCAGTATCTCCTCGGTGGATAGCAACTTGGGGATTCACTGTGTAAAAAGCCCTCTCCTGCTGATGGGAATTAAGTGACAATCTTTTACACTCTGGTTCAACCCACACAAGATTTATTAGTCAAACTTTGGGTCCACATTCCCACTAGACTGCTATAATCAAAATAGGGCCTTACGACCTAAGGTTTCGGGCCTATTATTTTGACCATACATTTTCAATGACAAATGAACAGGTCTATGAGAGGTAGATAACATTTTTGTGAGCCCATTATTACACATTGGCCCACTTTTATGAAGCAATTTATGTTAAATTTTGGTGTAAACGGTCCCACTAATTTGTCTAAAGCGTCGACACAAGATTTTCCTGCTTCTCCAAATTTGTAAAGTAACGAAATATCCCATCCACGGAGACCATGCCTGATTTTCTACAGATAGTTAATAAATCTAAGTATAGGTGGAAAATGGTGCAAATGTTGGTAGAAATGTACTCCCAGCTCAAAGCAGTGAAGAACTAATTTTCTAAATGTGCGGTGAAAATGTGCCAAATTTTTTAAAAGGCCAATCTTTGTAAGTGAGTTTTTCCAGCAGATTGGACATTTACACAAAATATGAAAATAAAATAATAATACATTTTGACAGCATATTTATCTTCAGAAAAATTTGTGAGATGCCTCTTCACAATGTCAGTGTGCCCAATGGTTTTGAGAACCGGTAGATATTTTATCACGTGAGGCCGTTTTGCTGTTTAGATTGGGACACATTCATCAGAGTCCTCTCTAAAGAGTGGATAAGAGAGGATAGAAACACTAACACAGACGAGCCTGTATGCAGTTCTCCTGCTGCTCTCTAATCCCTGGAGTATAGCTCGCCATACACACTAGACAGCTGTTGGCCGACCTCTTCATGTAGACGAATGTTCGGCACAGCCAAGCGTTCCTGTGTTTTCTATGACAACTCCTACTAAATACGGTAGGAGCTGCTCCTCTCCCCATCAAACAAATGATTCGTCCAACTGAATTTCAACCAACCAATCCTCATGTTCTGTTGGGTAACAGTTGGGATGCCCCATACACATTAGACGGCTGGCCGATCTTGCCGAAATGGATAGGTTCTGTCAATTTTTCTGTAACGTGTATGGGGACCTTAAGATACAGTTCGACATCTCTTCCTGGAGATGACAATAATCTATTGGTGCTTTTCTGTCCATTAGCTCACATTCACTGCAGTGCAGCTGCCATAAAGTGCGCGGACACCCAATGGTGTTGTCATCTGTGTGATCAGACTATGCTGTCCTGTATGTGAGCTTATAATGGGGGTAGGTCCATTCTTCTAGCCAAAATTATTTCACATAATATTGTGCTGTCTAGATAATAGAATCAATCAAAGAATACACCCTACTTATTGTAAGCCCAGGGGGTTTTGTGAGTTGAGCACTCTCCCTACCTTTCTCGGTGGGCAGAGTGCCCCCTCATCAATACACTGGACTCATGACTATGCAAGTCTAGTCTATAGTTTAGAAACGTTTTATAAATCTTGATATTCATGTGATAAGTATTATTTTAGCGCCAGTTGTAAATGTGAGAAAAAAAAATCCTTGGAGACCAAATTCACTTAGATACAGTGATCAGACGACATTGCTAACTTTCTCTACCTGCAGGATGTTGGCCTCGTCGGTGAGGGGTTAACGACGCAGTGTTGCATAACCTCTGCATTGACTGGAATGGAGTAGTGCTGCCTTTCATTTATTTTACATGAAAACCTTGCATGTGAAGAGCAGATAAGCTGTGTGAACAGCTGATGGAAAGGGCTGACAGTCGGCAGACTAATGTCGCTTGCTCTGATGTAGTAAACCCTTTGGCAAATATGTGTTGTTTTTTTTCCCCTTATTTCGTTAAATCCCTTGTCACTGTGAAAGCCGGGTGCTTGACAATCTAGTGAACCATCGTCTGGTCAATGCCAGAATATATTTTGCATTCTGTGCTTTAAAGTTTTAACTTTCTTTGTTAATTTGCACCTTGCCAGAGGAGAAGCTTGGATGATCAAAGCAGCTTGCGGCAGCACTTCCATTTTTCTGTATCATCTTCTGCTGGCAACTGCTGTGGCAGCCTAATCATGCAATAGAGTAGTAATTGCTATCAGATAAATATACACCAAGCCCTGTACATGATATTATTGCTCTGCATCTCCACGCCGGCTATAATGTCATGTTATACAGCTGTTCTGATGAAAGCTTTGCCGCTAACTGGACAAGCTTCAGTGTAATACTAAAGGGACGTAAGTGGTTTCTTCAATTATCACAGAGTTAGATTAAATGTAGCCAGGATCTAATTGTTGGTACACTTCGTAATATACTTCTGATGAACAGTCCTAGATTAAATCTCGCTTATAGGCGGGCTAGGTCCGTTTACTCAAATACTACCATATAGTCTTCATAAACACTACTGTAATTGACCGGTTATTTAAAATTCATGATATATTATAATATATATTATATAATTAGATAATTTTTTTTTGATGGCCTCTTGCTCGATCTTAAGCCATGGCGACTTAATAAATTGAATGATCTGTAGGATGATCGGTTTTGTGCAACCTAGATGGGTCCACCAGGGTCTTATCCACCGTTATCTTTTATACTATCAAGCCATCAGGTTGCTCGTGGTTCTCTTCGCATTGTTGCTTATACTTTTCCAACCATGATGTCCTTCTTCAGTGATGGCTCTCTTCGTATGATGTGTCTAAAGTAGGCAAGTCGTAGCTTGGTAATCTTTTCCTTCGAGTGACAAGACTAGCTTGATTTGTTCCAAGATTGATATATTTATTCTTCTTGCCATCCATGGCATTAAGATCCTTCTCCAACACCACATTTCAAAGGCATAATTTCTTCTATCTTGTTTCTTTATCGTCCAGGTTTCACATCCATATGTTACCACCGAAAAGATCAAACTTTGTACTACCCATCTTTTCATCGCCACTGAAATGTTCCTTGATTTGAAGACCTTGTCCAGTGACTTCATCGTTGATTTGCCCATAGCTAGTCTCTTATCTTTATAGTATGCCAATATTCATTAATTGGCAAGGGTCCACCTCCGCACCCCACCAACAAGCTGTAGAAATAGGCCAAACTATGTCATTGTTTCACTTGAATGGGACAAAGTTGTAGAGAATTTTAATACTATGCACAGGTGCTACTGTAAGTACTTAGTGGTGCCTAGTAAACAAGTGTTATGGCCGCTTCTTCAGATATCATCTGATTAGGAGTGCTGAGAATCGAATCCTCATTTACCTTATGTTGATGGCTTAGATAGATGAACTACTGCTCACCCTACACTGTGATTAGGCAGGTCTCTTTGTATGCAGAAGTTTCCACCCCAATTGACAGCCTTAGCTATGCGTGACCTGTCAGCAGCCAGACTTCCTTGAGGTTGGGGTGCTAGATATGGATACAGCCAGTCTGTTTCACATTGGTGCTCCGCCACATATAAAGCGCATTTACTGCTGGAGACGTCCCCTGCCTCTCACGCTGCCCTCCAAAGAAGAATCGTAGCCAGCAAAGAAAAACCTTACTGGCCAAAGCCTGTGACTCGCATCGCTCTTACTCTACAGTTCTTTTTCGGTCTGCTCACTGTTAAATACTCCGCTCTTGTCTGGGAAATTGGTCTTCCTCTCAGCTACTCAACTGGTTAATCAATGCCCTATGGTCCCAACCTGGAAAACATTTCTATTTATGTATTTCTTCATGATCATTCAGGGCACAATAAATTTACTTATTACCACAACACTAATAAAGTGTGACTACCAACATAAGGAGCATAAATCATCAAAATTATAATCCCTGGAGACACACCTGAACTATGAATACCACCAAAAGATGCATACAGTTGTGGCCAAAAGTATTGCCACCCCTGCAGTTTTGTCAGATAATACTCAGTTTCTTCCTGAAAATTATTACAAACACAAATTCTTTGTTATTATTATCTTCATTTAATTTGTCTTAAATGAAAAAACACAAAAAGAATTGTCCTAATGCTAAATTGGATTTAATTCCACACCAAACACAAAAAAGAGGGTGGACAAAAGTATTGGCACTGTTCGAAAAATCATGTGATGCTTCTCTAATTTGTGTAATTAACAGCACCTGTAACTTACCTGTGGCACCTAACAGGTGTTGGCAATAACTAAATCACACTTGCAGCCAGTTGACATGGATTAAAGTTGACTCAACCTCTGTCCTCTGTCCTTGTGTGTACCACATTGAGCATGGAGAAAAGAAAGAAGACCAAAGAACTGTCTGAGGACTTGAGAAACCAAATTGTGAGGAAGCATGAGCAATCTCAAGGCTACAAGTCCATCTCCAAAGACCTGAATGTTCCTGTGTCTACCGTGCTCAGTGTTATCAAGAAGTTTAAAGCCCATGGCACTGTGGCTAACCTCCCTAGATGTGGACGGAAAAGAAAAATTGACAAGAGATTTCAACGCAAGATTGTGCGGATGTTGGATAAAGAACCTCGACTAACATCCAAACAAATTCAAGCTGCCCTGCAGTCCGAGGGTACAACAGTGTCAACCCGTATTATCCGTCAGCGTCTGAATGAAAAGGGACTGTATGGTAGGAGACCCAGGAAGACCCCACTTCTTACCCCGAGACATATAAAAGCCAGGCTGGAGTTTGCCAAAACTTACCTGAAAAAGCCTAAAACGTTTTGGAAGAATGTTCTCTGGTCAGATGAGACAAAAGTAGAGCTTTTTGGGCCAAGGCATCAACATAGAGTTTACAGGAGAAAAAAAGAGGCATTCAAATAAAAAAAACACGGTCCCTACAGTCAAACATGGCGGAGGTTCCCTGATGTTTTGGGGTTGCTTTGCTGCCTCTGGCACTGTACTGCTTGATCGTGTGCATGGCATTATGAAGTCTGAAGACTACCAACAAATTTTGCAGCATAATGTAGGGCCCAGTGTGAGAAAGCTAGGTCTCCCTCAGAGGTCGTGGGTCTACCAGCAGGACAATGACCCAAAACACACTTCAAAAAGCACTAGAAAATGGTTTGAGAGAAAGCACTGGAGACTTCTAAGGTGGCCAGCAATGAGTCCAGACCTGAATCCATAGAAAACCTGTGGAGAGATCTAAAAATGGCAGTTTGGAGAAGGTACCCTTCTAATATCAGGGACCTGGAGCAGTTTGCCAAAGAAGAATGGTCAAAAATTCCAGCAGAGTATTGTAAAAAACTCATTGATGGTTACCGGAAGCGATTGGTCGCAGTTATTTAGGCTAAAGGTTGTGCAACCACGTATTAGGCTGAGGGTGCCAATACTTTTGTCTGGCCCATTTTTGGAGTTTTGTGTGAAATGATCAATGTTTTGCTTTTTGCTTCATTCTCTTTTGTGTTTTTTCATTTAAGACAAATTAAATGAAGGTAATAATACCAAAGAATTTGTGATTGCAATCATTTTCAGGAAGAAACTGAGTATTATCTGACAAAATTGCAGGGGTGTCAATAATTTGGCCACAACTGTATAATCTCTAAAATTCATAAATGTTCTTGAATTCAACAATTTAAAAACAATGTGGGGTCAAAAGAGTAAAGTAATGGATGAGTACATGATACATTGGCATAGTTGCATGTAATATCACTAGGATTAAATCATTACCAGTCTGAGTATTTAAAGCTGTTATTCAAAGACCCCCAAATCAATGCTATAATGGCAAAGTATATATAGTACAAAGTGCAAAATTCTGGCATGTCTTGACGGATGGTATGGGTACGCCTTATATGCAAGGAAATGAGAGACAGATAACTTGCATAGCCAACAGAATGGTATATATAGTTCTGGTGCCCCAACGTACGTCTCCCACCCCCTGATGAAGCAAGGGTGAATCATGTGGTCCTCCATTGCATTTAAATTGTTGAGTTCAATAGCATTTATGAAGTTTAGAGATTATATGGTCCTTTTGGTGGTAGGTGGTATTCATTAATAAAGTTTGACTTTTAATTGATCTTAATAAATGATGCATCAAATCTATTGTGAACTTCTATATAAATACACCAACAAGAAAAAGTGTACGATGCAAAGAAAATGTATAAAATATGTACATTTCTCCTTCGCCTCGTTGGAGGACACAGATACTGTGGGGTGTATACTTCTGCCGCTAGGAGGCTGACACTAAGTGAAAAAAAGAGGTTAGCTCCTCCTCCGCCGTATACACCCTCGCCCCCATTGCGGGCGGAACTCAGTTTTTTGCTTAGTGTCCATGGAGGCACACGTCTGGTTTTTTTTTCTCCAGACTTTTTTCTTTTTCCCATGAAGATTAGACAGGGGCAACGGATCCTATTGAAAGGGTCCGATTTTCCCAAACCAACAACGGGCCAGCACGTGCGAGTGTCGCCTCCATGTATTCTCCCCCGCGTCATGGGACACAGTGCTGGACTTAGCCCTGACCACCCCTAGGTATTGAAACCATGGGCTGTACAGAGGCACAAGACTAGTCCATGTGGCCCCCATTGCTCCACCAATGCTGAGACTGCGGTGCTGCAAGGTGGCGGAGATGGTCCCTCTCCTCACCCCCTGAAGGGGTTAGATGGAGCTAGGGTGCCTGCACAGTCCTATTTTTTTCGAGGCCCCCTGACATACCTGAGCTCAGGAAGCTGAAGAGGATCGTCGGTGAGGAGAGAGCCTGGGAGGGCTCCTGCGAAGATCGGGGCTGGAGCCCTTAGCTGGGAGGCCACCGGCGAATAAATTTAGTCCCCAGCTTCGGAGCGTGGCTAGGCCGCAGAGCAGGAAGTACCGCCCCTGGAGCCATTCATATGCTGGCAGCCCGCCCCACAGCTGGTGGCGCGCGATTTTGGATATGGAGACTTCCAGGAGTGGGGGCGCAGGACTGGGGTAAGTGCTGCCCGAGAGGCCACGCTACAGGAAAAACGAGGTGCTACCTCCTTCCCCCCTCCCCAGCAGCGGACAGATGCAGCATGTCCGAAAAAACAAGGACGCACACTTTTTTTTTTTTTTACGCTGCATGGATCTCTTTTCAGGCTGTGTTTTTCTTCGGGCGCATAGCAAGCGATTATGCGAAGCCTGCGAGTCCGAACGCTGCGACCGCGACCAATGTGCGAGCCCCCTGGAGTGGGCCCTATCAGTGTCACAGTCCATGGCGTCGCTTGCGAGGGCAATCGAGTCCCTTCAGGCCCCAGATAGGGGCAGGGACAATGGCTTGCCGACCTTAGAGGGAACCTCCACCTCACACGAGCCTCCGGCCTGCAGGGGCCGCTCTCATTCCAGGCAGACCCGGGGGAAACAAATCCACGCGGTGTCGCCCAGTCCATCCGGTGCCCTGACATCTGTAAGCTCTGCTTCTCGCTCCCCGTCACCAGTGGTTGACAGCGAGCAGACCTCAGATTTCGACTCAGACGATCCCCTTGACCTGTACACTCCAGGGTCACGAGAAACAGTAGACCGCCTCATAGAAGCTGTCAGTCAGACCTTGGGGATTGAGGAAGATCCCACAGCGGCTACGGGGCATAAGGTGGCATTTAAGCGAGTAAAGCGGCCGCACAGAATTTTTTCCTCTCACCCCAAGTTTGAGGACATAGTGCAGCGACACAGAGGCTAGACAGGCGTTTCTTGGGCCAAAAGGCACTCAAAACAAGGTATCCATTTGCCACGGACCTCCGTAAAGATTGGACGGAATCTCCGATGGTGGATCCACCGGTTTCGCGCCTAGCCACTGTATACTATGATTTATTTTTAATGGTTTCAACACTCCAATTAATTAATAGCAACTATTGATATAGTTTCAATCAGTTATACTATATTCAGCTCTTTGAACCTTCCTAGAAGGTCATTGAAACTTGTTTCAACCAGATGGTCAAATTGTCCAAGCAGAGCAAATAACTGGCTTACACTTTTCTACCAACAAAGGACCTTCATTGCCATAATTAGATTGGGTGTGTTAACTTTCCCCATGGATTGTCAACTGGTGAAATCTCATCTATTTGGCCTCAGGGGGTCATCTCACTGGCATCCAAGGACAGATACTGTTTAAGTCTCACACTTACTTTGGGACATAAAAGGCTTTAGAGAAGTTTTTACATATAAAAGGGTAGTAGAAACTGAAAGAAAAAGAGCGCAATAGGGTCTTACCCGAGAAAACACAGATATAAGTCAATGGTTTATACTCACCCTCTGCAGGAGAGTAACAGGCATAAAGGAACAAGGTCAGCTTGCTGCACATCCAAATGACCACGCCGTGGCCATAAATCTTCAGATTCAAGGAAGGAATTTTTATGGATTAAACGTGCGCTACCAGACCATCACTCCTCACAAGTTGTGTAGTTAATACATTTATTTCCCTACGCGTTTCAAAGTTAAAAACTTCTTCCTCAGGGGATGATATGTCTTCCATACAGACATATCATCCCCTGAGGAAGAAGTTTTTAACTTTGAAACGCGTAGGGAAATAAATGTATTAACTACACAACTTGTGAGGAGTGATGGTCTGGTAGCGCACGTTTAATCCATAAAAATTCCTTCCTTGAATCTCTACATATAAAAGGGGAGAGACAGAGAAAGAGATGTGACAGACCAGAGAGGACACGGAGATGAGACTATCTGAATAATGTAATGTATGAATAATGCCTGTTTCTGATTAATACATATGTATTTATAGTTTTATATTGTTTATTATTTGATCTTATCACTTTATATAGTAAATCAATTTAGTAAATTCAATTCTTGTGTGAGCATTTTCTTATTCATTACAATCCATTGGAACCCTTACAATACAAATTGGTGTCAGAAGTGGGATTGTTTTGAATAAAAATGTTTGCAAAATTGAATAAGTTTGTTAAGAGTAGGAAAGCAGTTGAGAGTAGTGTCAGATCTTTGCCAGAATGGGTGTTACCAGGAAAGTGGACCCCAATGGCACAGGAATGTAACAAATATATGGAGGGACAGCGGTTATAAAATCCTCAGGATGTGGCTGGCAAATTTGATCTCTCAAGGTATGATGCAAAAGAGCAGAAAGCTGCAGCAGCCGTTGGATGGATCTGTGTGCAAGTGTCCCAAAGATTACAGGAGGAGATAGACAATTTGCGTTTAGAGCTGCATACCGTTTTAGAGCAAAGGATTAGCTTGCAATCAGCCTTGAGAGACCAAATGAAACAGCATGACAATATGCAAAGGAATTTTGAAGCTTATGTAATGAAAAATGTGAATAAGAATAGGCGCAGGAGGAGACAGCGGCCAGTGTCCGATATTTGTACTGCACAGATTAGAACCATGATTGCACGTGAGAAATGGTCAGATTTGCTAGAATGGGATGGCTGTGAGACAGATGAGGAAGAAAAGCAAGCCAGACCAACTGTGACTACTAAAACTAGGAGAGAAGTCTCACAGCGTAGTGGAGATAGGATGGATGCAGGAAACGCAGCTACAGGAGCAGAAGCTTCAATGACCGAAGAAACTAGGAATTATACAGCCGGAGAATTATCAGAATTAGCTACCAGGTACAGGCAGTAAGCAGGAGAACCTTTGTTAGCATGGATTCTCAGATTATGGGATCAGGGAGCCGATACTATAATCTTGAACCGTCTTGAGGCAGTAGGACTTTGTAGTATTTGTATTGATCCTATGGTGCGTCTAAAAATGAGACGTGCAAGGGACACTACAGAGACTTTCTCTTTGCTGCATTTGGTGAGGGATTCTGTGGCACAAGTGTATGACTCTCCCATGGAATTAATACCACAGACACAATGGGAGACTCTTGCAGATGGAGTTCAGAGATTGAGAGAAATCGCAGGTATAGGTGGCATAACTTGCAATCCTGTGCCAGATCTGAATGATCATTTTGCTGTTGTTGAGGATTGGAAGGGACCAGATGCTGCAATATTGACAGTATTGATGAAGAATAAGTTCATAGAAGGTGCCCCAGCGTCATACAAAGCCCCATTGTTCACTATGTTCGGTGCACTTATGGGAAATTCCACTACTGTCTACACAGCATGCAATCTAATCTCCCAGCTATCTGCTCTAGAGAGAGCAAAAGTATCAAAAAATAGTACAGTAGAGAGAGTAGATCAAGAAAGGAGAAAAGAGGATGATACTCAAATTAGAAAGAGCAGGACAGAGTTGTTTTGTGACCTGATAGCTAGTGGGGTTCCATTCCAGGAGATAGATGGGATCTCTACAAGTGAACTGTTGAGGAGATGGCAAGATCTGAGGAGGAGAAGTAAATTGCAATTCGCCAGACCCAAGAGGGTGGCGACAAATGAGATAGGGGGTTGGAAAGATAGAGGTGGGACACCTGATGGAGACATGCAAAGCCCCCACTGTAACCGCCCCTTGCACTCTTCCAATACCATGGCATACTACACCCCCTGCCAAGATTCCCTCATGGACTAGTTATAAAAGTTCTTGAATATCCCTGAAAATTGTTTGAACAGTTTTGCCATTTTTTGATGTCTAATGATGTTTGTTTTCATTCTAGAGTTTCTTAGAGATATACTCCTGTGAGCATACTATGAAGTATGCGCTGGCTGATATATGATGATAAATACTCCTGTGAGCATACTGTGACGTATGCGCTGGCTGATATATGATGAATTGGGTTTGGTCTTGGTGATGCATAAATGTGCATTCCTCACCTGAGGGTTTGTAATAGACCTTGATGTTTTAAAAGGCAAAAGACCACAGCAGATATAAGATGATTCTGTATGTGGGAGCCATTGTGAGAGAAACATACAAGGCAAAGAGGGAGTGACAGTACAGACAATGAATTTAAGACTGACCTAAAGTTAGATGACTGATAATATACTGGGGGGTTGACAAGATAAATAGATGACTTATTTGTACTAAGTGTTTGTCTTTGTCACTGTATGTGCTTTTGTGTATTTGTCATGGATATCCCTTGATTAAAATTGGTTTGTTTGCAGGAGTGAAAGAAGAAACCTTGGCCATTTAATTAACATGTAAATACAGTGCACAGTAAATAGTTCATTCCTGCAGTAGTAAAAAAGGAGTCCATCTACCTAATATAAGATTATATTTTATGACTTATTTTTGAGTTTTAACATTTTTTATTTTTTGGGAGCTCCCGTGCAAATTGGGTTTTGAAGAATATATATGTTAAATGATTTCAATGAATGCAAGTTTGTTAATGTCTTGATATAGCTTTGTTCACCTACACCTGAGTCATGCAATGCAAATGTGTGGGCACCCAAAGTGTGTGTTTGTCTATATATAAATGAGAATCTCTCCTGCTTACTGAATGAGTGCAATAGGTTTAGCCAGAGTGTGTGTGTATATGTAATGTGTATATTATGTAAAAATAATAATTTGCTAGAATTGGGTTAATAGCAAATTGGTTTGGGTTCGGTTTTCCTTAACATGTAATTGTACTAATTCTAATTAGTAGTAACATTATTTTGTGATCTCCATGAACATGATTGTACTGGTAATTATGATCATCGTTCTTATGCAAATGTGATTGACATGAATTTGATGTGTTTGATCAGTGTATAAGTCCATACAAATATGATATATATTTTATGTAGTATTATTATCTAGAGTAGAAATATTTGCTACAGTAGAAAATTTCAAAGGTCATTCTGGGCACAATTAATTTGAACCAACAAACCTACGGTAATTTTGTTTGATTCATTTGATCAAAGGGTGGAAAACAAGCCACCAGGACTGAGTTATATTGAACAAGTTATTCTATCTTGGACTGTGAATATATCATGGACTGAGTTATTTTGGACTGTTGCTTTGGACTGAGTTAGCTCTGCCAAGACTTCCAAGTATGATTGTGAACTTCACTTTCCCTCAGTGCAGGCTGTGTCTTGTGTGTAGACTGAAGATGTCCAATTGAGCGAGGAGACTGAGCCCAGATGCTGCTAAAGTGTCACCAGGGTGAAAAAGGCCCTGAACAGCGGCAGCAATAGAAAATAAAGGTACTCTTATGCTCAGCCATGGACACCTGCATTTCCCTCACCCATTGCTTTGGAGAAACAAGGGGTTTAATGTCATGAAGGGCAGGGACAGATTGCTCTTTAGAGTCTGTTCTTTTGCTAACCAGGGAAAGTAGTGAAGTCACCCAAAAGAGATGAGGACATAACAATCCCCGTGCTTCCCTGCAACAGAGACCTATTTAAAAATTGCGGTCAAGAAGATCCGAAGAAAGAAGATTTCTACACACATTTGATATTTCAGTACCTGTTGGTCCAATATTGTTTTTGTTCCGTTTTAAGCCCAGGATGTTATTTTTTACCAAGCGGTTTTCTATTGGTAGCAAATAAATAAATATATATATATATATATATGAGCAATGCAAATAATGATAAATGGTATAGTTTAGTGGCAGGTTAATTAACTAAAGTGATTGAAACCAAGGGGTGGAATGTATACTATGATTTATTTTTAATGGTTTCAACACTCCAATTAATAGCAACTATTGATATAGTTTCAATCAGTTATACTATATTCAGCTCTTTGAACCTTCCTAGAAGGTCATTGAAACTTGTTTCAACCAGATGGTCAAATTGTCCAATCAGAGCAAATAACTGGCTTACACTTTTCTACCAACAGAGGACCTTCATTGCCATAATTAGATTGGGTGTGTTAACTTTCCCCATGGATTGTCAACTGGTGAAATCTCATCTATTTGGCCTCAGGGGGTCATCTCACTGGCATCCAAGGATAGATACTGTTTAAGTCTCACACTTACTTTGGGACATCAAAGGCTTTAGAGAAGTTTTTACATATAAAAGGGGAGACACAGAGAAAGAGATGTGACAGACCAGAGAGGACACGAGGACACGGAGATGAGACTATCTGAATAATGTAATGTATGAATAATGCCTGTTTCTGATTAATACATATGTATTTATAGTTTTATATTGTTTATTATTTGATCTTATCACTTTATATAGTAAATCAATTTAGTAAATTCAATTCTTGTGTGAGCATTTTCTTATTCATTACAATCCATTGGAACCCTTACAATACAGCCACTAAAACCCTGTTATCCGTGCCTAGTGTTTCCTCTATTAAGGATCCCACGGATCGCCTCATAGGGAGCTTAGCTAGCTCAGTATATGAAGCGTCAGGGTCAGCACTCACTCCCTCGTTCGCAGCAACTTGGGTAGCCAAGGCTATGATCTCATGGTCAGAATCGTTAAACATGATCGCGCAGGAGCAAGATCTACAGCAGAGATATCGGAGATCGCTAGTCAGATGGCGATGGCCGGAGACTGCGTAATCAATGCATCTTTGGATGCGGGCAATTGCTTGGCACTTGCTGCCGCTAACGCAGTGGTTAAGGACATGGCGGGCCGATTCTACTTCCAAGAAGTCCTTGACTTCTCTGCTTTATCAGTGAGGCCGTCTTTTCGGAGAGAAGTTGGATCAACTCATCTCCGACTCCACAGGAGGAAAGAGCGGGTTTCTCCCTCAACAAAAGGTCAAGCCGTTTCAGGCTGCCCCAACCAGGATAGGGAGCGGCAGGTCTCATATAGAGCCAACCCATTGGGGAGAATGCGTGCTCAACAGCCCAGATCGAGGGGATCCAGATTCCAAAGATCGTCAGCCAAATGACTTGAGGCGTTTACCAGACGGCACCAGCAGGGTGGGCAGCCGCCTACTCTGGTTTCACCACGTCTGGTTCAGTGTCGCACGCGACGCATGGGTAAAGGAGTTGGTGACTTAAGGTTACAAAATAGAATTTGTCAGGTACCCTCCAAGACGGTTTTTTCGTTCTCGTCTTCCCAGGGTGGATGCCCAGGCAAGGACTCTATTAGGAGCCATCAAATCGCTCCAGCACAACGGGGTCATTGTTCCTGTACCAGAAGACGAAAGAGCTCAGGGCTTCTGTTCCTACCTGGTTGCGGTTCCCAAAAAGGACGGGGTCTGTCAGACCTCTTTTGGACTTGAAGCTTGTGAACAAATTCATCAGGATCAGGCATTTCCGGATGGAGTCCCTTTGTTCAGTCATATCAACCATGGAGCAGGGAGAATACTTGGCCTCGATCGACATTCAGGACGCATATCTGCATATTCCTATTTTTCCTCTTCATCAGAGGTTCCTACGCTTCGCCATCAACGGTGGACATTTTCAGTTCGTAGCGCTACACTTCGGGCTAGCCACGGCTCCCTGAGTGTTCACAAAGGTTATGGCAGTTGTCATGGCCATACTGTATTCTCGAGGCATAGTCGTCTTGCCTTACTTGGACGACCTATTGGTCAAGGGCCCTTCAATACGGGCATGTGAAGAAAATGTCAACATCACGCTAGATACGCTTGCCCGCTCAGGGTGGTTGGTCAATGTGAAGAAGTCATCCCTTGTGCCAGCTCAGAGGATTTACTTCTGAGGAATGATCTTCGACACTTGCCGAGGGTTGGTAATTCCCCCTCAGGAAAAAGCCCTAGCGCTCCGGCAGGGAGTTCGGACTCTTCGCCAACCAGTCCCTCATACTATTCGTTTCGGGATGAGAATTCTAGGAAGAATGGTGGCAGCGACGGAGGCGATACCGTTTGCTCAATTCCATTTTCGCCCCCTGCAGCACGCTCTCTTGTCAGCCTGGGACAAGAATCCTTTCACGCTCGATCGGAGGTGCCGACTGTCCTCTCAAGTCAGGCAGTCACTCGGTTGATGGATAACCAGTTTCTCTCTGACCCAGGGGAACCCTTCCCCCCAGACCATTGGTTGGTGATAACAGCCGACGCCAATCTCATCGGCTGGGGAGCGGTGATTCGCCACCACACGACCCAGGGACGGTGGTCGCCACAGGAGGCACGCCTCCCGATCAACTTATTGGAGATACGAGCAATTCGGCTGGCTCTGCAGCAGTTTCATCACTTCTTAGCAGGCCGCCCGTTCCGGATCCAATCGGACAACGCCACGGCGGTGGTTTACATAAATCACCAAGGGGGCACCCGCAGCAGAGCAACTATGCGCGAAGTGGGGCACGTTCTTCCGTGGGTCGAGGCAAACCACTCGGTGATTTCGGCAGTCCACATCCCGGTCGTGGAAAACTGGGTGGCAGACTTTCTCAGCAGGCAGGGTCTTGCGTCCGGAGAGTGGTCACTACATCCCGAGGTCTTCCAGCAGATTTGTCAGCTGTGGGGAACTCCGGATATGGACCTATTGGCGTCCAGAGTGAACGCCAAGGTGCCCACATATGTCGCTCGGGCCAGGGGCCCGCAAGCAATTGCTGTGGATGCGTTGGTTCTGCCATGGAACCAGTTCTGCCTCCCATATCTATTTCCCCCTCTGCCACTACTCCCGAGAGTCATCAAGAGGATCAAGACGGAAGGGGTTCCGGCGATTCTGCTGGCCCCGGACTGGCCCCGTCGAGCGTGGTACGCAGATCTAATGCGGCTACTCGACGACGTTCCTTGGCGGCTGCCAGAGCGCTCATCTGTTTTCTCAAGGGCCGATTTGCCACCCGAACACAGGGGCCCTGTGTTTGAAGGCATGGCCGTTGAATCTTGGATTCTAACCCAGGCAGGGTTTGGGAGCAAGGTGGTCGCTACAATGGTTAGCACCCGGAAGCCTGCTTCAGCACGAATTTACCACCACACCTGGAAGGTGTTCTTTGCTTGGTGCCGAGGCCGGAGTGTTTCTCCGCTAAGATTCTCGATTTTCAACATCTTGGCCTTTCTCCAGTCGGGCCTAGACTTGGGCTTGGCCCCAAGTTTCCTCAGGAGACAAATATCGGCCTTATCCGTACTGTTCCAGCACAGAACTGCTTCCAATTTGCAGGTAAAGACTTTCATCCAGGGAGTCTCCCATTTGGTACCTCCCTATAAGGCGCCTATGGATGCCTGGGACCTTAACCTGGTCCTAAGTGTTCTGCAGGAAGCTCCATTTGAACCACTTCAGGATGTCTCTTTGAGGTACCTTTCCTGGAAAGTGGTGTTCCTAGTGGCCATCTCTTCTATCAGGCGGGTTTCAGAGCTGTTGGCCCTATCCTGCCGAGCTCCGTTCCTCATTTTCCATAAGGATAAGGTGGTGCTCAGACCAGCCCCTCCTTTTCTGCCGAAGGTCGTGTCCTCTTTTCACATAAATGAAGATGTTGTTTTGCCTTCTTTTTGTAAAGCACCAGTGCACCGTGTGGAAAAGGCTCTTCACACGTTAGACCTGGTAAGAGCCCTCCGGAGGTACGTGGCGAGGACGGCGCCCTTTCGTCAGATGGACACGCTGTTCGTGCTCCCCGAAGGGCGCAGAAAGGGACTCACTGCCTCAAAATCGACCATAGCCAGATGGATTCGTATGACTATTCACGAGTCCTACCACATTAGAGGCGTGCCGATTCCAGCAGGGATCAGAGCGCACTCTACTCGGGCAGTGGGCGCCTCTTGGGCGCTTCGGCACCAGGCTTCGACGGAACAGGTTTGCAAGTCAGCAACCTGGTCCAGCCTGCACACATTTACCAAACATTATAATATCCACACTCAGGCCTCGGCAGATGCAAGCCTAGGTAGAAGGATTCTCCAAGCAGCGGTGGCGCACCTTTAAACAAGAGGTGCATGTAGCTTGGATCGGTGAGTCAATCTCCCACCCAGGGACTGCTTTAGGACTTTAGGACGTCCCACAGTATCTGTGTCCCCCAATGAGGCGAAGGAGAAACATGGATTTTTGTGATAAACTCACCGTAAAATCCTTTTTTCCGAGACGCTCATTGGGGGACATAGCACCCACCCTATTAGCCAGTTGGCTCTTGTTTTATTTAATTAATATGCATTTACTTATTTGATATAAGGATGGCGTTTTTTTTTTTTGGACATGTACCTGTATTAAAGGGAAGGTGCCATCCCAAAAAAAATTTTTCAGCAATTGAAAAAATGTAAAGAATTAATGTTTACATTTTCTTAAATATTATAATTTGTTTTTAATTTTGTAAAATATGAAAAATAATTTGAAAAAGTTTGGCATTTCCACTTGGTAACACTAGGGGGAGCAGCTACTGAAGTTTGGCACAAAAGCCTAGTGTACAACTAGCTCACATTACTGTCCTGCAGTAATTAAGGGCGTACAGTGTCCATGATGTTTGATTTTGATATATGATCATGCCCTAAAATGGACACTGTATGGGTGGAATCTGCTGACATGGGTGTGGTGTCACTCCTCTCCTCCCCTACTGGGTGCTTGCTAAGGGAAAAGAGAGGATGACATTTAGGAACACAGTGAGCAGCCATTTTGATGGGGCCTGCAAAGTTACTGACTGTCTTTTCATGTAAAGTCTGGATCAGAACAGGTCATCAATCAGCAGAAATGTTTCCTGGATTTCTGTGGAGCAGACAAGAAGATGGTCCATCCATGTGTATATAACACAGCGCTCTATGTACAATTCCTGGCACCGAACAGGGCGCCCCCCACAGACCAGCACACTGCTCTCCTGAAATACTCTGTGCTGCTGTCACCCTGCTCCTCCACCATATATCAGGCCCTGTCGCCTCGCTTTCACACATCGCCTGAACAGGATCTGAGGAGAGGAATGGGGTCTTCGGTCACCGAGGATGGCAGGCAGCAAGGATTCTGGGAGCAGGGTGACAGCAGCACAGAGTATTTCAGGAGAGCAGTGCGCGGGTCTATGGGGGCACAGAGGGAGATATATGGGGGAGGAGCAGGGAGACAGCAGCACAGAGTATTTCAGGAGAGCAGTGTGCTGGTCTATGGGGGCACAGAGGGAGATATATGGGGGAGGAGCAGGGAGACAGCAGCACAGAAATCCAGGAAACATTTCTGCTGATTGATGGCCTGTTCTGATCCAGACTTTGCATGCAAAGACCCCATTCCCCTCCTCAGATTCTGTCCTGGCGATGTGTGAAAGCGAGGCGACAGGCGCAGTCCGGGGTGACTCTGGGAAGCAGGCTGGGGGGGGAATGGAGCCATACAGTACCGATAAAAATGAGACCCCTCTCTTCAGCTGCCTCACCAGCCCTCCCCTGACTGCACCTAACTATTACCCCTGACCCGTGTGCAGGTGCTCAGCCAGAACCACCCTAGAATGGGTCCCCTTTTAGCAGATCACAAATATTACCATCATATACTTCACACACAATGCCGCCATATAGATCATACACAATACCACCATGTAGATCACACATAAAACCAGCAGGGTGACAGCAGCACAGAGTATTTCAGGAGAGCAGTATCACACGGCAGAGAATTAGATACACGGCTCAGCAGACAGTATCACACAGGAGAGGATTAGATACACGGTTCAGCAGTCAGTATCACACAAGAGAGGATTAGATACACGGTTCAGCAGTCAGTATCACACAGGAGAGGATTAGATACATGGTTCAGCAGTCAGTATCACACAGGAGAGGATTAGATACATGGCTCAGCAGACTGTATCACACAGGATAGGAATAGATACACGGCTCAGCAGACTGTATCACACAGGAGAGGATTAGATACATGGCTCAGCAGTCAGTATCACACAGGAGAGGATTAGATACACGGCTCAGCAGTCAGTATCACACAGGGGAGGATTAGATACACGGCTCAGCAGACAGTATCACACAGGATAGGATTAGATACACGGTTCAGCAGTCAGTATCACACAGGAGAGGATTAGATACACGGCTCAGCAGTCAGTATCACACAGGGGAGGATTAGATACACGCCTCAGCAGACAGTATCACAGGATTAGATACACGGTCCAGCAGTCAGTATCACACAGGAGAGGATTAGATACACGGCTCAGCAGTCAGTATCACACAGGAGAAGATTAGATACACGGCTCAGCAGTCAGTATCACACAGGAGAGGATTAGATACACGGCTCAGCAGACTGTATCACACAGGATAGGAATAAATACACGGCTCAGCACACAGTATCACACAGGATAGGATTAGATACACGGTTCAGCAGTCAGTGTCACACAGGAGAGGATTAGATACACGGCTCAGCAGTCAGTATCGCACAGGGGAGGATTAGATACACGGCTCGGCAGACAGTATCACACAGGATAGGATTAGATACACGGTTCAGCAGTCAGTATCACACAGGATAGGATTAGATACACGGCTCAGCAGTCAGTATCACACGGGAGGATTAGATATACGGCTCAGCAGACAGTATCACACAGGATGGATTAGATACACGGTTCAGCAGTCAGTATCACACAGGAGAGGATTAGATACACGGTTCAGCAGTCAGTATCACACAGGAGAGGATTAGATACACGGTTCAGCAGTCAGTATCACACAGGAGAGGATTAGATACACGGCTCAGCAGACTGTATCACACAGGATAGGAATAGATACACGGCTCAGCAGACTGTATCACACAGGAGAGGATTAGATACATGGCTCAGCAGTCAGTATCACACAGGAGAGGATTAGATACACGGCTCAGCAGTCAGTATCACACAGGGGAGGATTAGATACACGGCTCAGCAGACAGTATCACACAGGATAGGATTAGATACACGGTTCAGCAGTCAGTATCACACAGGAGAGGATTAGATACACGGCTCAGCAGTCAGTATCACACAGGGGAGGATTAGATACACGCCTCAGCAGACAGTATCACAGGATTAGATACACGGTTCAGCAGTCAGTATCACACAGGAGAGGATTAGATACACGGCTCAGCAGTCAGTATCACACAGGAGAAGATTAGATACACGGCTCAGCAGTCAGTATCACACAGGAGAGGATTAGATACACGGCTCAGCAGACTGTATCACACAGGATAGGAATAAATACACGGCTCAGCAGACAGTATCACACAGGATAGGATTAGATACACGGTTCAGCAGTCAGTGTCACACAGGATAGGATTAGATACACGGCTCAGCAGTCAGTATCGCACAGGGGAGGATTAGATACACGGCTCAGCAGACAGTATCACACAGGATAGGATTAGATACACGGTTCAGCAGTCAGTATCACACAGGATAGGATTAGATACACGGCTCAGCAGTCAGTATCACACGGGAGGATTAGATACACGGCTCAGCAGACAGTATCACACAGGATGGATTAGATACACGGTTCAGCAGTCAGTATCACACAGGAGAGGATTAGATACACGGCTCAGCAGACTGTATCACACAGGATAGGAATAGATACACGGCTCAGCAGACTGTATCACACAGGATAGGAATAGATACACGGCTCAGCAGACAGTATCACACAGGATAGGATTAGATACACGGTTCAGCAGTCAGTATCACACAGGAGAGGATTAGATACACGGCTCAGCAGACTGTATCACACAGGATAGGAATAGATACACGGCTCAGCAGACTGTATCACACAGGAGAGGATTAGATACATGGCTCAGCAGTCAGTATCACACAGGAGAGGATTAGATACACGGCTCAGCAGTCAGTATCACACAGGGGAGGATTAGATACACGGCTCAGCAGACAGTATCACACAGGATAGGATTAGATACACGGTTCAGCAGTCAGTATCACACAGGAGAGGATTAGATACACGGCTCAGCAGTCAGTATCACACAGGGGAGGATTAGATACACGCCTCAGCAGACAGTATCACAGGATTAGATACACGGTTCAGCAGTCAGTATCACACAGGAGAGGATTAGATACACGGCTCAGCAGTCAGTATCACACAGGAGAAGATTAGATACACGGCTCAGCAGTCAGTATCACACAGGAGAGGATTAGATACACGGCTCAGCAGACTGTATCACACAGGATAGGAATAAATACACGGCTCAGCAGACAGTATCACACAGGATAGGATTAGATACACGGTTCAGCAGTCAGTGTCACACAGGATAGGATTAGATACACGGCTCAGCAGTCAGTATCGCACAGGGGAGGATTAGATACACGGCTCAGCAGACAGTATCACACAGGATAGGATTAGATACACGGTTCAGCAGTCAGTATCACACAGGATAGGATTAGATACACGGCTCAGCAGTCAGTATCACACGGGAGGATTAGATACACGGCTCAGCAGACAGTATCACACAGGATGGATTAGATACACGGTTCAGCAGTCAGTATCACACAGGAGAGGATTAGATACACGGCTCAGCAGACTGTATCACACAGGATAGGAATAGATACACGGCTCAGCAGACTGTATCACACAGGATAGGAATAGATACACGGCTCAGCAGACAGTATCACACAGGATAGGATTAGATACACGGTTCAGCAGTCAGTATCACACAGGAGAGGATTAGATACACGGCTCAGCAGTCAGTATCACACAGGGGAGGATTAGATACACGGCTCAGCAGACAGTATCACAGGATTAGATACACGGTTCAGCAGTCAGTATCACACAGGAGAGGATTAGATACATGGCTCAGCAGTCAGTATCACACAGGAGAGGATTAGATACACGGCTCAGCAATCAGTATCACACAGGGGAGGATTAGATACACGGCTCAGCAGACAGTATCACACAGGATAGGAATAAATACACGGCTCAGCAGACAGTATCACACAGGATAGGATTAGATACACGGTTCAGCAGTCAGTGTCACACAGGAGAGGATTAGATACACGGCTCAGCAGTCAGTATCGCACAGGGGAGGATTAGATACACGGCTCAGCAGACAGTATCACACAGGATATGATTAGATACACGGCTCAGCAGTCAGTATCACACAGGGGAGGATTAGATACACTGCTCAGCAGACAGTATCACAAAGGATAGGAATAAATACACGGCTCAGCAGACATTATCACACAGGATAGGATTAGATACACGGTTCAGCAGTCAGTGTCACACAGGAGAGGATTAGATACACGGCTCAGCAGTCAGTATCGCACAGGGGAGGATTAGATACACGGCTCAGCAGACAGTATCACACAGGATAGGATTAGATACACGGTTCAGCAGTCAGTATCACACAGGATAGGATTAGATACACGGCTCAGCAGTCAGTATCACACAGGGGAGGATTAGATACACGGCTCAGCAGACAGTATCACACAGGATAGGATTAGATACACGGTTCAGCAGTCAGTATCACACAGGAGAGGATTAGATACACGGCTCAGCAGTCAGTATCACACAGGGGAGGATTAGATACACGGCTCAGCAGACAGTATCACAGGATTAGATACACGGTTCAGCAGTCAGTATCACACAGGAGAGGATTAGATACATGGCTCAGCAGTCAGTATCACACAGGAGAGGATTAGATACACGGCTCAGCAATCAGTATCACACAGGGGAGGATTAGATACACGGCTCAGCAGACAGTATCACACAGGATAGGAATAAATACACGGCTCAGCAGACAGTATCACACAGGATAGGATTAGATACACGGTTCAGCAGTCAGTGTCACACAGGAGAGGATTAGATACATGGCTCAGCAGTCAGTATCACACAGGAGAGGATTAGATACACGGCTCAGCAATCAGTATCACACAGGGGAGGATTAGATACACGGCTCAGCAGACAGTATCACACAGGATAGGAATAAATACACGGCTCAGCAGACAGTATCACACAGGATAGGATTAGATACACGGTTCAGCAGTCAGTGTCACACAGGAGAGGATTAGATACACGGCTCAGCAGTCAGTATCGCACAGGGGAGGATTAGATACACGGCTCAGCAGACAGTATCACACAGGATATGATTAGATACACGGCTCAGCAGTCAGTATCACACAGGGGAGGATTAGATACACGGCTCAGCAGACAGTATCACACAGGATAGGAATAAATACACGGCTCAGCAGACATTATCACACAGGATAGGATTAGATACACGGTTCAGCAGTCAGTGTCACACAGGAGAGGATTAGATACACGGCTCAGCAGTCAGTATCGCACAGGGGAGGATTAGATACACGGCTCAGCAGACAGTATCACACAGGATAGGATTAGATACACGGTTCAGCAGTCAGTATCACACAGGATAGGATTAGATACACGGCTCAGCAGTCAGTATCACACAGGATAGGATTAAATACACGGCTCAGCAGTCAGTATCACACAGGGGAGGATTAGATACACGGCTCAGCAGTCAGTATCACACAGGGGAGGATTAGATACATGGCTCAGCAGTCAGTATCACACAGGATAGGATTAGATACACGGCTCAGCAGGCAGTATCACACAGGGGAGGATTAGATACACGGCTCAGCAGTCAGTATCACACAGGGGAGGATTAGATACATGGCTCAGCAGTCAGTATCACACAGGATAGGATTAGATACACGGCTCAGCAGGCAGTATCACAGGAGACAGTATTACAGATATGCTCACACTGGTGAAACTTCCAGCCCCCCCATACACTAGACTATGGGCTGTATATGTCACTGTCCTCCTCAGACAGCCATAAAAGCTCTCATAAAAGCAAAGGTGTCAGATTACCGGAGATTTCTGGGGCTGTGTGTGAGTGGGGAGGCGGAGACAGAGCAGGAGGACAGTGGAGCTGGAGCAGGAAGCACGGTGCAGAAAGTGGAGCTCAGCAGATAGCACTGGGCTACAGTAAAATGGCGCCCAGCCACACCTACAGCAGTGAATGGTGCAGCCCACAGGGGCGTGCCCAGTTCACTGCTAATGAGGCTGTAATGTGGGGTCGGGAACTGATGCAGTCTCCTATGTGCAGGGACGGCCATATTTGCAGACTGTATGAGTCCTCCACAGATCTGCAAATCAAGATGGCCGCGCCCAGTGGCTACATTAAAACATTATTACAAACAAACCATAAATCCTGGTTAGTACAACATTTGCTGAAACAACATGTTTTGTTACTTACTCTTTTTTTGCAAATTATATAAAATTGCGGCACCTTCCCTTTAAGGCTGATTTTGTTGTCCTCCTACTGCTTTAGCACCAAACTGAGTTCTGCCCGCAATGGGGGCGAGGGTGTATACAGTGGAGGAGGAGCTAACCTTTTTTTTTTTCACTTAGTGTCAGCCTCCTAGCGGCAGAAGCATACACCCACAGTATCTGTATCTCCCAATGAGCGTCTCGGCGAAAAGGATTTTACGGTGAGTTTATCACAAAAATCCATGTTTTATTAAATCTCACTAAAAATATATAAACAGATTGATAAAAAAATGGCACAATACACCGATATGAGAAAAAATTGGTGGATGAGCCAGAAAGATGCATATAGAGAAATAGTAATATGAAACAAACTGCGGAGTCACAAGTAAAAATGCATCTATTGAACAACAACCAATGATAGTAAAAATAGGATTGATACACAGGATGGAAAAGTTAATGCAGTAGATCCCAATGTGTAAAGTCAAACCACGCTAGTAAATGCAGATTGCAAAATTGCCAAGGAGGGCAGGATAAAGTAGAACAAGATGAAGTGCCGAGGCTCACCCACCATCCACCCAACATGCGTTTCGCAACTGCTTTGTCCGGGGTGGCTGGTGAGGAGTGATGCTGCCGTATATGAAGGGATGGGCGACCTTGGGCTGATGCAACGGTGGAATGTGAATATTCTTGCAGGTAATTTTAATTGTAGGAAGATCGATCATGTGCAAGCATAGATAGTTCCACCAGGGTCTTCTGTGCCATTATCGTTTTACTGCAAGGTGTATATGGGCCTTCAACCTGCGGAGAGAATGATTTGTCTTCAAGGGTGTGTGTGTGTATCTATGTATCCATTGTTGTCTATACGTTTATAAGCCATGCTGCTGTATGTCACCATGTATGTTTGGACCATTATGTGTGTAAATAAGAGCATACATGTGTTTTAAAAGAAGACCTACTCAAACATTTAGGGCATAATTACTAAGCCTGTAACTTAAATTGGGGCAAGTAGCACCTATAGGCCGCGAGACATGCAGCTACGGGGACTCGAGCATAGTATACGAGCACGCCGAGGATACTCTATTAGCACAAGAGCGTGCTCAGATAACACCTTATCCGAGCACACTTGCTCATCAGTAATAATATGTACTAAGAAGTCACCAGTGTTTTGTGGATTGGGATATAAAGTCTTAAATAAAGTGAGGCAATCCTGATATCTTGGAACGCTATACAATCTTGTGTATTGTTATTGAAAGTCGGATGGGAAGTAGTCAGCTCCTCTATGCACACTAATTTACAGATCACACCCAGACATGTACTGCCTGGCCTCCTTTATTAACTGTATAGTATTACAGTACATCAATCTCCTCTTCAAGACTTTTCTCATGCTGCATGAACTCTCTGGAATGCACTACCCAAAACAGTCAAGAAGTCCTCCCATGAAGGTCCCCCCCCGCTAAATCTGTGTATATGTGTCTGTAGTCTCCAGTATCCAATGCCATTCCTGTCATTTTCCCAATGACGTCGCCACTCTTCAGACTCTCATACTCACCCTGTGACTCTTTTTGTTTTTTTATATGCTTACGGTGTAAAAGCCACTTTTGGGTCACGCAAGTCACAGTTTGACCCGAAAGTCTGCAGAGTGGTGACTACTCTCAGAGGATGGGGAACTGCGCTGGATCCCAGAGAAAGCTGCAATAGGTGAGTATATTAAATAGAATCTGTCAGCCGGTTTTTGCAGTGTAATGTAGGCAAGAAAAGGCTGAATCCAACTATGTATCACTTAGATTACTGGGTGCAGCCATGATCACACTATCAGAACTTTTAGATTTAGCAGTGTAGCAGAGCTGAGAAATCTAACCCTGCCCACACTGGGCTCTGTATATGCAATGTCTATAGACAGTGAGCTGCCTATCACAGGAGGGGGCGTTGCTGGACCAGGAGGCACAAGCTGCTGTGTACCAGCAATGATGAGCTCCTGGTGCTAAAGCAATCATTGTTAGCAAAGAAAACCATGGAACTTCATAAGATACATTGCTGAAATCTGTGTTTTAACCTCTGCATCATGCTATTTTCACATTACATAGCAAAAACCTGCTGACATTCCCTTTAACATACTACATACACAGATTTTGCAAAAAAAAAAAAAAAAAAAACATTTTCACTGGAATGTTTTTTTTTTTTTTTTTTTTATTCCCAGTGATAATGGTTTTGAGCATGCATTAAACGCATACCTATCTAAAGGGAATCTGTCACTGGGTGTTTGCTATCCTACCTGAGGGGCAGATGCCTTGATTCCAGCAATGATCACTTACTGGGCTGCAGCAGTTTTGATAAAATTCCTGTTTTCTCTGCTGCAAATCTAGAAGTTCTCTGAATGCTGAGCTCTCTATAACTCAGCCCACGCCACTGATTGGCGGCTTTCAGTGTACTCTGGGCATAGACAGAAAGCTGCCAATCAGCGGTGGGGGGCGGAGTTATACACGGCACATGAATATGGAGACCTACATAGTAGCAGGTTTATTAGTCCTCTATTGATAACCTCCAGCTGATAAAGCATTGATTTTATCAAAACTACAGCAAGTAGCCCAGGAATACTTTATGCTGCTTTCAGATTAGGTGGGAAATAAATCTGCAGACAGTTTACCTTCACACAGTCCTATTGCATCAGCTCACTATTCTTACTCTTTCTTTCTTTCTTTCTTTCTTTCTTTCTTTCTTTCTTTCTTTCTTTCTTTCTTTCTTTCTTTCTTCTCTCTCTTTCTCTCTTTCTCTCTTTCTTTCTTCTCCTGTCTTTCTTCTGTTTCCTACATACTTAATGCACTCAGTAGCGCACTGTACATATACAGACACTGGCTGGTGTACGGCTCTTGCAGTTTTATAAAAGTACCCTTATTTATTATATTACTTTTTTACCTTTTTGTGTCACCCCTATACTCCCATTTCCTCCTGTAAGTTTTTGAGCAGGACGCTCGCTACTCTTGGGTTGAATTGTCTGGCCACCTCCTGAATGGTAAAGTGCTGAGGAATATGAAGATGAGGAAAACGGAAAACTACAGTGATTAAAAATCTATTGGGCTCTATTACTGTATGGTGCACACCAAGCAGAAACATGATTTGAAAGAAAACTATCACAAACCTAAAGGTGCCCAGAAAACTTTGTATTCACACTTGGTTTGCAATGATCACATGGACGCACTAATAAATGCAAATGTGAGTCTTCTGCTGAAACCTTTCCCACCACACATGGATCCATCATAATAATACATGTTGTATCCAATTCTAGCAACAGAAAAGTGTATTACTAACTTCTATAAAAGCAGATGACAATAGAAGCAGGCTGTGCACGGGTTCCTTGATGCGTTTCATACAGTTTACCTTTGGTGAAAACTATCGCCATGAATTATTAACAACAAAAGGATTTAGAAAGAAATGTGACTCAGACTGATGCTTGGGAGAACAAAGATGAAAGATCTATTAAAAAAAAAAAAAAATAAATCTTCAGGTGACTCTAAAAACAAAGATCAGGATTGTCTGGGCACTGATATGTTCTGGTATTTTCTAGAGGTGATTGACTTTGTGGTGCTACGTTACACCCTCTTTCTGGCAGAAACCTGTTCCCTAGATCCCTGGCTATGTTCCCTTTTCAAATGAAGCCCCAACAGTGTGTCACATGTAATATATAGATCTAACGGTAGATACTTCAGGATGCCAGTGGAATTTTGGGCACAAACAATAGTATATCTGTCTGTATATACTTTTATATGTAAAGATTTTAATGAATTCTGTAGTAAATGTGCTGCTTGTAAGCGGCATGGAGTCCTTTCTGCCAGTCTGACATGAGGATATTAATAATATAACAAACCCACGCGTATCGACACTATGAAGTGTCTTTCTCAAGGTCAGTGTCACTCAGTGTCACTTCATAGTGTCGATACGCATGGGTTTGGGGGTCCCATACAATTTAACCATTGGTCTGCTTGTCCTCAGAAACCAGGTGATATCATGATAGGGAAAGGGGCTATGTTGTCCCTATTTGATTTAGTGGTAACATGTTGAGAATTTGATGCTTACACATGGCGTTTATTTTGCCTGTGTATCCCTTATGCAATCACAGTGTTTCCCTATAGGACTTGATATGTAGATATTCTGGTATATTTGTATTAACACCATGATATTATGACAATGAATAAGATTGGGATTGTTAACCTGTGGTGTTAGATCCCAGATATTGAAATTCAGTAGATATTTGTTATTTGATTAAATGGTTAATTCTGGGGCCCACAGTATTTAACTGTCTATTAACATGACCCATTGTTTTTGTTTGTCTATGTGTGTCTGTGAGTTCAGACATTTTAATTGTTTTTAAACTGTGTTTGCTTGTTGTGTTCACTATAATAAAATTTGATTCTTGATTATATTAGTGTGTGGTGATCCCTATTTGTGTGCATATACTTTTCTCTTTATTTGTCACTGTGTTAATTTATTTATATGCACTAGGTGATCCCACCTGAGTATATATTGTGGAGGTGCCCATTTATCCCTTTTAGTCAGATATATTGGGGTATGTTCCTGCGGTCAGTAAACGCTGCGGGTTGCATGCTGCGTACATCTGCAATGTCCAACCTGCAGCATCCAGCTATTATAGCGTAATGGATGGGATTTCAAGAAATCCCATGCCCACTATGCATGCACCGATTCCCACGGGTCACCCACAGAGACGGGCATGCGGCGCGTCTTTCCAGATGGCATGTCAATTTATGCAGCTGCGTAAATTACCCATTCACTATCATTAGATACGTTAAAACCATATAGTCACGTGTGTATTATGTGCGGGAATGCAGTTTACTACACATGTAGTAATTTACATAATGGTGAATCTTGTGACACAGCCAGAAGTACATGACGCAGGAAGTGGAGGAAAGCACAGAGACAGGTCCCCTCCTTTTAATAAATAATAATTTTTTTATAAAACAGTGTGAAGTCCCCCTATATTTTTTAACCAGCCAGAGTAATGCAGACTGAGACTGGTATTTCAGGCTGGTAACATTCCAATATCCATGAACTTTACCAGCCAGACAATACCAGGCTGCAGCAGTTAGCTTACCTTGGATGGTAAGCAAAAATGGTGGTATCCAAAAAAAAAAAAAAAAAAATAGCGTGGGTCTCCTCCCTATTTTTGTTAACCTGCCAAGGAAAAAACAGACAGCTGTGGCCTGATATTCTCAGGCTGGCGACGCCAATGGATTTTGGCCCTCACCAGCCTAAAAATAGCAGCCCGTAGCTGCCCCACAATTGGAACATCCAAAGTTGCTCCAATTATGGCACTTTACCCGGCTCTTCCCACTTGCCCTGTAGCGGTGGCAAGTGGGATAGTATTTGTGTGGTTGATGTCACCTTTGTATTGTCTATCCATTACTAATTCTACTATAGTTACATGGTAAATAAAGACACAGCCAGAATAAAGTCCTTTAATTGAAACAATGACACACTCCTTTAATAATCTTAATTAAACCATACTTACTGCATCGCCTATTCCACCCATGCCCTCCATCTCCTGTAAGAGAAATAAAAAAAAATCAACAACATACCATACCTGTCCGCCGAGAAGATATACATACTGTCCGTCGATGAGTCCAGCTCTGCTACATCTGGATGCCTTTGGCTGAATGGTGGCATTATGCCACCACTCAGCATGACATCCAGACATAGCGGAGCTTGGAGATAATGACCGGAGATAACTTTGTCACTGGCAGTCACGTGCACTAGAGTTCTCGTGGTCAGCTGACCGTGAGAACTTGGCTAGTGACCGGAGATAATCCCATCCCCGGCGATCACGTGCATGGCAGTTTTCGCGATGAGCTCAGCAGTGTGCGAGAACTTCCGGTTGAAACAAGGTATGACATTTTTTAAATTAGTCACATGCATAGTAAGCTGCGTTCCCGCACTTAGGTAATACGCATGTGACTAAGAAGATAATGCGGTTTTACCGTGTCTAATGATAGTGACTGGGTAATTCATGCAACGGAGACGGAGCAGCTCTGCTACATAAATGGACATGCTGTGGTCTGAAAAGACGTTCTCCATGTGCGTCTCCGCAGGGAAGCCGGAGGCGTCTCAGGACGCATAGTGGGGATGGGATTTCATGAAAACCCATCCACTATGCTGTAAAATCTGGCGGATGCGGGTTTGATGGGCGTTTACTGACCGTGGGAGCGTACCCTTAGTGATTTGTTCTCTGTCCATCATTCCTCGTCAGCCTGTGTAAAGAGGCCAGTAAAAAACGCCGAACACGTCAATATTGTTGATTGCACTTGTTTCATGGCCTGGACTCAGCTCGTGCATCCTAAATGTTTGTGTGATGGTGCAGTATGTTGACACTTTGGGGATCCCAGTTTTAGCTTTTGTCCAGGGCCCCTCTTAATGTAAAATCGTCCATGGTCATTGGTAGGAGAAGCTTTGCATTTTTAATTTTGGCATTTACAAACATCACTTACAGCAAAGTATGACACTAAAGAAAATTTAATCCAAATGGCATCTGAATGAGGTTTAAACAAACATACTGTACATTTGTTATGCTATCAAAAGGCTTCTCAAGCTTGTTTTGTGGTCTCTTAACATAGAGATACATAAGTTTTCTTATGTGCTGTAGGCTCAAACTTTAATGACTATTTTTAAATTTGCTTATTCCTATTGGATACATTGGCAAACTGTAAGAAAATGGTTGTGATTTTGGACCTTCCCTTTAAGCCATGCACATGTATTCCAGTTAGTAGAGTCTGAAAAGCCCAGAATAGGATTGTGCCAGATGCTGGAATGCTGGATAGGAGAAACAGTGAGATCTCTGCAGCCTTGAGGCCCAAAATTACAAAGCAGCCCTGAGAAAATGCAGAACGGCAGCCATAATTAACGAGCCCTGCAAATATTATTTTACAACCATTTTTCTCCTAAATAGATAACTACTGAAGGATTTCATAATGAAGTATGTGATCCGAATGCACAAGGAAAAGTTTGAAGTCATTTGTAACATTTTTATGAGTTTTTTTTCTTTTTTTTCCGGCAGGGCAAGTTGTACTGCTGATATAATCATTTTTGATTTCTGCAATATAAAAAAGCGTTGGGGCTGTAGTCTTTGAAGTGGGGGATGTCTTTGTCTACTCAGATAATCGGCTTTCAAAGCCTTCCCACTTGTCATCCGGTGTGATTTATTGCGTTAATTCTCATGTTTTTAGATTTGAGGATCATTTTTAGCATTTTCTTATCACCTGGACATGAAAGGGTGAATGAAATGATGCACAAAAAAGGCAGAGGAAGTGGATGATGTACTTCTCTTATCTACATGCTCATAGTTAAAGGGATGCGAATGGTGAATTCTACTACAATTACTGAGTACGGTGGCACGAAACGTCTTCAGTTGGTAGCAAGCCGGACCAGATGTGAAAGGAGACGCTACCACAACCCTGATGGATAATCGCTGAACTGGAAAAAGGAGGCAACAAGCTCAGATGATGATTCCTGCCGCCAAGACTGATCGCGCTCTACGTGCCTGGCTGCGCCGTGGGCCTTTAAAAGGTCAGAGCCTTCAATAGTCACCGATGCACCCAGCGTGCAAGCCTGGCCTGCTAGCAAACTGACAGAACAAAGTGGTCTGCAGGGACTCGTGGAACCAGACGGAGAAATCCTCCGTTCATCAGGTCCGCAGGTGAAGCAGGAGGAAGGCTGGAAGCAGATTAGAAGACCCCTGTCTGTGTGCCTTTAAGAAGCAGAAGAGCATCTTTTTCCCGTGGATGAGCACCATCCTCTTTCATGTCTCAGACTTCAAAGGCTGCAGATTACGGCTCCTTTTATCTGGATGGAACGGTCTCCACCAGCGCTGGTGACAGAATCGGAATGTCAGCTACCTGGCCTTAGGTCTCTCCTGCCCAAGTATTGATGTAACCTTTGCAAACCGGTTCTCTCACTGGATTCATTTCGCCAATTGGCCTCATGAAAAAGAGAATGGGGAAAAAAAGAAAAAAGGGAAAGCGATATCTCAGCCGCCTTTTGCAGATCTCCACTGCTTGATGCTTCATCTTTCATGACCTATAAATCAGTGGCGCGATTACTAAACGCGTTCTTACCACTCTAATGGCTTGAGCACCTGGTGTCCATTTTCTTTGTGTGCGATACATAGAAATTAGAACGAAGAGAAATCGAAGTGTTGTTGTTTAGTTTATTCCCTGCCAAGAGGAATAGAAGGACATGTTCTCTGCTCTGCAGCGGCCACATTATGCCCAAATGACCTGACTGATCTCTTCGCGCTACGTTCAGGTGAACAAAAAAAAGAAATTACAGTCACAGCTGAATAGTCTTATCACTGACTGAGGCGGCGAGAAAGGGACGGCAGCAATATAGCAAAAATGTAACTGTTGTAAAATCAGACGCTAACAAAACTATTCCGCCAGCAGGCCTTGTAGAGGATTGCCTTGGTTTTACTAATGCACAAATGTCCTTTTATAGGAAATGATCAAGGCGTTGTCTCTTAGGGCCTGAGACTGGCGTAAAAAAAAACTTTGAAAAGTTGCAAAATTTTTGCTCAAAGCAAAGTTGCATGAAAATTTAGTGACTTTGGCATTTTCACTCCAGTCTCGGCTAGTTCCTCCAAAATGGGCACAGCTGGGGGACAGGGACATGGTGACGCCTTGCCATCTAATTCGTTTACCAGTTGTGATGTACCTTACAGCAGAAATCTTATTCCAGGCACACGTCACTTGTAAGATGCGTCTGATTCATTAAACGGCTTGTGCCTCCTCTTGTATCGGGGTCCTCAAACACCGCCATGCCCCTTCATTAACACTAGTGCACAAAACGCCTGTCATATTGAATCGGGGACCTTAGAGTATGTACTCGCTAAGGTTTGTTTTTTTTCTTTTCAGTAGAAGTTTTTCGAGCAGAAATGCAAAAATTCAAGCCTCCTCAAAACGTGACGTTTCTGCTCACTTTCCACTAGAAAATGTCAGCAGAAAGACTCAGTGTGCGCATACCGTGAAGGTTCTTGAGGTTGGATTTGGCAAACTCTGGTTTTGGCAATTTATGGTGCGTTTACATTTATAGAAGGGCAGTAAGATGTTCTATCTGACTATACACAAGAGTTGATGAGGTGGTCCCACGAAGACAACTAATACCCGATTATTGACCTGCTAAGGACCAACACTGAGAGTCAGAGCCGCTCTGCAGCTACCGTTTGGGGAGGACTCGTGTCTTCCTTGTGTTAGGTCATTTTCACTTGTGCAGTAATGATCCGTGACAATGGAGCGAGCAGCAATCGGCTGACGTAAAGTTGTGTAGACACAACTTTTTTATTTACCTATAAAAAATTATTTCAACTGGATTCATTTTTCTTTTAAACACTTAAATCCATGGAAAACTGATCCTATGACTAGACATCCGTTTTTCTCGCATTTGAACCGAATCTGTTGTTTGCGTACTGGATCAAGTTAAAATGAATGATCGCTTGAGAGTTCACATGTCCAGCAGTGTATGCTAAATATTTTTCAAATGGCAGAAAAATGGATGGCTATATAACAGATGTGGTTTATAAAGACTTCAGTGTTTAAAAAAAAAAAAAAGAAAAAAAATGGATCCAGTAGAAATCTGTGTTTTTCAGATGGACAAAAAAAGTTGTGTCTGCACAACATTTTTGCCAACGGGTTGCTGCTGGATCCGTTCTAAGGCCGGGGTCACTCTTGTGAGTGCAATGCGAGAAACTTGCGTGAGTCTCTCGTCTCAATACCTGGCACTCCCGCCAGCACTCGGGACCGGCGTGTGCGGCTGCATGTCTTTCTATGCAGCTGAGGGCATGCGTGTATCCAGCCTCAAGAAGGGAATCCCAGGCGCAACAATTTATTTTGCCCATTAGATGCAATTAATGGGCAGATTATTATGACTTGTGACTACATCAGGTATAATACTAGCGCATTTCTTCAAAATCCACTTATGTCCTAATGTACTTCACACCCGGCGACGTGCGCCAGATATACAGCTTCGCTTCACTATGTGAAAGCTGTGATCTGAGTGAGAACTATATCATCAGTATTGCATGTAGTCACCATAACAGTGCTGATGAGCGATTTATATACCATATTTTTTTTTTCTAATCCAACCGCCTCCTGATGGGGCCAGTTTTTGCTTTTACGTGTTTGTTTTTTCCTCTCCTTCGAAGAGTCATAACATTATTATTTTTTTTTTTTCTCTACACAGAGCCATAAGAGGGAGTATATTTTTGCAGGACTGACTAGTTAGTTTTGAATGAGACCATTTGTTTGACCGTACTTTGTATTTTGAGTTTTTTTTTTCGTTATCCATCGCCCAGTAAATAAAATAACCCGACAACCTGACTCTCTAGGTCAGGATAATTATGGCTGTTTCAAACTTGTCTAGTTTTTTTTTTATAAATGAAAAATTTTGATTTGTCTGTAAATGTTTTTTTTTTTTTTTGCATGGCAATCTGTCATCTGGGGATATAGATGTTTTAATTGTGTTTTATCGCTTTTCTTGGAGGTTGTGTGATGACTGTAAATCGGCAATTCTGGCACATTGATTTCCTTTCTTTGTGGATTTCTTTAATTTTCCTAGCTCTGACTTTTGTGAGCAATAATGATAATAAATGTATTTTTTTTATCTAAAGATAATCTGTCAGAAGTTTTTTTTTTTTCCATTTAGTCTGACAGTAGCATGATGTATGGGCAGAAAGCATGATTCCAATAATGTATTGCTTAGGCCTGGATCACACTTCCGTTTTTTAAAATCCTTCGTTTTCCATTAAAAAACGGATCCGCCATTTTTTTTGGAGGATCCGTTTTTTGGTCCCATAGACTTCCATTAGTGGTTACCGCGGATCCGTCAAAAAACGGATCCGTTTGTGGTAAAACGGAAACTGATCCGTTTTTTTCACACAAAAACGGATGCAAAAAACGGATGGCGTATGCCATAAAACGGATGTGTGAAACAGGCCTTACTAGTCTGTATGTTGTAGTTTCAATACAATCAGTGTTTTATCAGCATTAGATTATCACTGCCTGACTCTATCTCATGTGCAGACTAGTCAGGCTAATCTGTGTAACCCCGCCCCCACCAGTGATTGGCAGCTTGCTCGAGAATGCACCGTATACACGGGAAGCTGTCAATTTTGCAGTATATAGTAAAGTTAACAATCTACTATTGTATATCTTGGGCAGTAACCTGTATTCTACTTTAGGGAAATTGGGCACCAAATGCCCAAAAGTACCTAAAATAATAAACAGAGCAGGTACTCGCGCTGTGGAAAACTCCTTTTAAATTATTATATATTGTTATACTACATATATATTGTGTGTGGCTCAGTCAGCGGAACGCACACCAACACTGGATTGTGCCACTTAACCCCTTAATGATTGCCGATTCGCATTGAAACAGCAGTCAATAAGGGGCCTTATTCCCTCATCAGCGATTGGTGTATAGAGACCCCGGGGTTGGAAAATCTCCAGGGTGAAGAACAGGAGCCAGGCTGGTTTTTTCCAGTCCCCCGATCACGTGATCACCGCTATTCAACGAACAAAATGTCCTCTAAAAATCACTTCTCTCCTCTGACATGATATTACATGTCCGAAGAGAGAGAAATTATGTCCCCAAACCCCCACAGTACCGGATCCGCGATCCCCGGGCCCTCATAATTCTTCTGAAGTGAAATGGCGGGCACATATGTAGTGCACCCGCTGACATCTGTCTGCCTACACCCGGCAACCGCAGGCATTTTTCCTATTGGTTGCTGACTTTTGATTAGTGTGATAGACCCCATCACAGTGATCAAAAACCCAATAAATAGTAATTGGCACAGCACTTATGCTGTGCAACGCTGTGCACCCCCTTGATCATCTGGCCGTTCACCTCCGGTGAATCTGTCCAATAGCGGGGACAGTGGCGCCAGCGCTGATTAGGCACAGGGGTCACGACACCGTGGGTAGCACGACAGCTTTCACCACATCTGAGAAAAAGTCTGATTACACTGGATACTCCATTCTGTCGATCTGTGAAAATCTGATTTTTTTTCCCATGGACCCATAGACTTGCATTGCCGATTTTAATTTGACACTTGGATCAAAATCGCACATGTCTCTGATTTTTTTGTTTTATTTTTTTAGGTTGAGGGGCACAATTTTGTTAAACCTAATAGTCAACCACATTTCTACAAAGTGAGAAACTCTAAGAGATGAAAACCGTTAGTAATTGTCAGCGATGTGACCGTAAGGAGCCGATGCAAGGATTAATTATTTTGCGATTGTTTTTTTTTTTTTTTGTATATCATTTATCGATTATCAAAAATGATCTTAAGTATAAAGGAAAAGCAAGACTAAGAGGCGTTCATGGCTCATTTTGGACAAGTGTGCATCCGGGATGCGGGGAGTGGTTACATCGTGTCATTTAACCCCTTTCCAATCTCCATTTGGAATTTGTTTTGTTCTGTGCTCTGTGGAGTCGGCGTGGCAGAAGCCGAGCATTCCCCCTCCTTCCCTCTTGCTCTCTTCCACTACTGGTAAATCTTCTGGGACTGGATTAAATTGCATTAGGTGAGGGGGTTAGACAGACAGCACAGTGTTCCTGGCCTCGTTAGTGGCTGCCTGGATCTGCCATTAATATTTATAACTCCGCGTTAATATGAAATCTTAGTTAGCCGGCACGTTGAGTGGCCTTTGTCACCCAGCTGAATCTGAACGTGAGAAGAATCTCCCCAGCTGCCAAATACAAGGGCAGTTACATGTCCCGCTTGCTTTCTCTGGTGCCCACCCTTTCTTCCACATGGGCATGGCTCGGGATCAATCATGCCGCACACAGCAACATTGGCGGCTCTAAAAGAGGCTTTGATGTTGAGGAGAATGAAGGAGACTTGAAGGTGCAAGCTCTTCTATAGTATGCCAATACGTTATTGTCGGGCAAAGCCATGGCATGGAGTCTGCCCAATTGTGGCTCCGATTGATGATAGATGGGTTTTAGGATCCATGTTCATGTAATACCAATAGGACAGCGCCGGAGTCTGGAGAATGAGCTCAGTAGACCCAGACTCTTTGTATTTAGTCAAGTATACAATTTTAATATGTATGATGCATTGCTACATTGCAAATGAGGTCAGCACGCTAAAGCTTGCTGAGCAATCTCCGTCCTTGAAGGCCACAAACAGTCCAGGCTCTAAGAAGTCTCTAATTACCATGCAATTAGCCCGGCTGCAATTATTGCTGCTACCAGCCTCTCTTTGCCTTGAAAGAGCGGTGTTGCTTTCGATTGCTCCAGCAGACAAGTGAAAAACAACGATCTTAATTTTTTTTTTGATACATACAAGGGTTCATGTGTAAAGATTGAAAGCTGAAGTTCTCGGTTTTTGTGTTGATATGCCTCTTGCTTGGCATCAATACTTGTAAACTTCATTGTGTTGTAAAAATAATTTAAAGGGTTATTCCCCCCAAAAAACAAGGTGTCTTTTATCCATGGGAAAGTGCTTAACTAACTGATCACTGGCGGTCTCCCCGCTGGGATCCCAGTGATTCCAAGAATGGGTTTCTGGAACTTGAGGGTGGATGGAGTGAAGGTGCACATGGTCGGCCTCTGCTCCAATCATCGTTTATGGGACCTGCCGCACAAAGCCAAGCGCTGTACTCTTCCTTCTCCGGTAGTATCACAGTAAGGGCTCGCTCACACCAGCGTATAACTTGGACCTGTTATCAGACAGCACTCAGACCAATATTGTTCTATGGGGAAGTTCATCCTTTCAAGTCTATAGGTGCATGGCAAACATCAGACATAAACAATGAAGATGGAGAAATCTTGTTCCCCTTCTTCTCCACACCTCATGTGAGAGAATCAGATCACTCGAAGATGACACTCGGATCAAACTGTGATAAGATTTTGATTGGAGTGTCATTACCGTAACTGATCCAATTCTCTCGGGGGAGAGAGAATTATCGCTCGTGTGACCCCGGCCTATCATCGACAGTGAATGGGGTAGAGGTCTAGCATTCACATCCTCCACTCCACTCAAGACAGGGCTGCACTTTCTGGGTTCCAGAGGCCCCCTTCTCGGGATAGTTGGCAGCCCCCAGTGGATCAGAATGACATCTCCTCCCCTATTATCATGTTATTTAGTTTTTTGCTTTATGTAAAATTTTTCAAAAACACTCTTGGACTTTAGGCTTTTACAAGCAGCATTTTTTCAGCCATTTTTTTTTTTTGGGGGGGGCAGCATTTTCTATGAAAATAAGAAGCTGCATTTTACAATACCAGCAAAGCCTGTGAGATGTCAGAAATCTCATGCACACGCTTGTTGATTTCTCCCTGACTTACAGTAATTTGGGAACTGTTGGGTTTTTTTAAATCTGCAACAAGCCAATTCTTTCAGCGTTTTTCCTCCCATAGACAGCAATGAATAAATGTAAAACTGTTGCTAAAAAAAATACAGCAAACAGAATTTGTTGCATCTTTTGTGGTGTTTTTTTCGTGAATAAAAGTAAATTTTCTTAATCATGTACTGTGGACAAAACATACATATTAGGCCTGTTTCACACTTCCGTTTTTGACCATCAGTCAAAATCCGCCGTTTTTGCAAAAAAAAAAAAACATCCGCCATTTTTTTTTTTTTTGGTGGATCCGTTTTTTTCCCCATTGATTTGCATTACCGGCGGATCTTGACGGATGGCCATCCGTTGGATCCGTCAAATTTTTTGCGTCCGCCGATTTGCCTGGACGGACCATGCAACGTTTTTTTGCTGAAGGATCCGCATTTTTCTAGTGCGCATGCCCGGAGAAATGAAGTCAGCCGGAAATTTATCCCTGAAATCATTTCTGGCGGACAGCAAAAACTCTCTCTCTCTCTCTCTCTCTCTCTCTCTCTCTCTCTCTCTCTCTCTCTCTCTCTCTCCTTTTCTCTCTCTCTCTCTCTCTCTCTCTCTCTCTCCTTTTCTCTCTCTCTCTCTCTCCTTTTCTCTCTCTCTCTCTCTCCTTTTTTCTCTCTCTCTCTCCTTTTCTCTCTCTCTCTCTCCTTTTCTCTCTCTCCTTTTCTCTCTCTCTCTCTCTCTCCTTTTCTCTCTCTCTCTCTCCTTTTTCTCTCTCTCTCTCTCTCTCTCCTTTTTCTCTCTCTCTCTCTCTCTCCTTTTCTCTCTCTCTCTCTCTCCTTTTCTCTCTCTCTCTCCTTTTCTCTCTCTCTCTCCTTTTTCTCTCTCTCTCTCTCTCTCCTTTTCTCTCTCTCTCTCTCCTTTTCTCTCTCTCTCTCTCCTTTTTCTCTCTCTCTCTCTCTCTCCTTTTTCTCTCTCTCTCTCTCTCTCTCTCTCCTTTTTCTCTCTCTCTCTCTCCTTTCTCTCTCTCTCTCTCTCTCTCTCTTTTCTCTCTCTCTCTCTCTCCTTTTCTCTCTCTCTCTCTCTCTCCTTTTCTCTCTCCCTCTCTCTCTCTCCTTTTCTCTCTCCCTCTCTCTCTCTCCTTTTCTCTCTCCCTCTCTCTCTCTCTCTCTCTCTCTCTCCTTTTCTCTCTCTCTCTCTCTCCTTTTCTCTCTCTCTCTCTCCTTTTTCTCTCTCTCTCTCTCTCTCCTTTTTCTCTCTCTCTCCTTTTTCTCTCTCTCTCCTTTTTCTCTCTCTCTCTCCTTTTCTCGCTCTCGCTCTCTCTCTCCTCTCTCTCTCTCCTCCTCTCTCTCTCTCCTTCTCTCTCTCTCTCCTCCTCTCTCTCTCTCCTTCTCTCTCTCTCTCCTTCTCTCTCTCTCTCCTTCTCTCTCTCTCTCCTTCTCTCTCTCTCCTCCCCGGGCGACAGTTCCTTTAAAATTCTTCATTCATCGGATCTGTTTAAAAAAAAACGGTCCGTTTTGCCCCGTTTGAGATTTTATTTCTTTTAGCCTAAGATCTATTAATAAAAATGTACTTAGGTCGTGGGACGACCCCCATAAGTTTGTTTCCATATGGAAAGGTTCATCGTTATATTTGATAAGGAAAAACATCCTCAATTGTAGATATTTTTTAATAAATATAAAGGTTGGCCCGCGACTTAAGCGCCCGTTACACATAGCGATACTTGCCTCCGACCGGCTTCCCCGCTGGTTATCACTGATCATGCGAGAAGGTCCTGGACCATTTCTCGTTGGGGGGCTTCCTGTGGCGCCAACGAGCAACGCGGGCGGGAGGATGTCAGGATCGCCGCGTCTCACAGGTAAGTAGCGACCCCCGACCGCTGCTATGTCGCTGGTGAGATCTGCCTGTGTGGCAGCTCACTAGCGACCACTTAGCGATGCACCATATCGTTGTCGGGATCGCTGGTGCATCGCTAAGTGTAACGGTACCCTTAGTCCAAGCTTTTAATTTGGCCCTCCCTGTATTTCAGTTTGACATCCCTGATTTAGATATTTACTTGCTGGATCCTCTATGAATTGTAACGTCCATGTGATGGAAACATGGTCAAAATATCCTGCAGCGTACACGGCTATATAGTTCTATTCACATGGGTAATCCTGAGACACTGACTGCTTTCCGAAGTCAAACGCTTTGTTAGGGGTTCATTTGCATTTTGATTTTTTTTTTTTTTTTTCATTTTCTTGTGCCCTTCGTGTGTAAAATGATCCAAATAATCCAAGAATATTGCTGCTTGTATAAAGACGTTTAATTAGAGCTTTACATATGTCATTAGAAGGACATCTTTCATAGAGCACTTTCTCTTCTGAACATCATAAAGGAACATGGCGTCAAGGTACTAGTGTTTAAAATCAATCTCCTAAAAAAAGCCATCAGTGATCAGCTGATCACCATGCGTCCTGATGATCAGTATCAGGATGTAAAGAGGGCTGTCTCATCCGAGCGTATACATCGGGCGAGTACTATCTGATATACTATGGGACAGTGCACATCTGCGATTGTTTTCTCTTGCCGATTTGGTATGAGAAAAAAAAACTGCAACATGCTGTGAGTGGATCCACAAATCAAATGACGCGCATCCATACAAGTCTACGGGTGCGTGTGACACATTGGACTGTACTCGGCTGTTATCCAACTGCAGTCCAATTTCCCCAAGATAATTGAGAACATGGAGACATTTTAAGTTCGCCATCTTCTCCGCACCTGTGCTCCGATTTTTCCCTGACGCTGTGCTCAAACTCCCGATCAGAGCGTCATTAATATAATCGATCAGATTGTCTTGCAGAGCAAATACACGATTGTGCCTTATATACCAGCCATTCAAAAAGAGAGGCCCAAGTATGGTTGTATAGAGACAGTAAGCTGCTAATCCTTTCTAGGGGCGGGGTTGGACCAGGATGCATGCGGACACCTAGTCCTGTAGTGATAATCTCCTGCTGATAAAACACTCATTGGGTCGAAACAGCAGCATACAGCCTGATAAGTGACAGAATTCTGTGTCTCTCCCTATACCTCATGCTGCCCTCAGATTACATAGCAGAAGCCTGATGACAGATTCCCTTTAACTTAGGAGAAGGTCACATTCATTTGATGTTCTCCCTTGGGTTGTAGAGTCTGTGCTCACTGTCGGCAAGCAGCGATGTCCTTCAGATAGAACTCAATGGCTCCTCTGTAAAAGAATGAATAATAAGAGTTTGAACCATTTGCTTCCTTCTAGGGTTAACGGAGCTCCTTGGCTCGGTTTAGAGTAAGTGTATTGAGCCGCTAGTACTTGTAATGTAAGCTCGCTCTACTCTGACTCCTGATTACGATTCAGCGATGTGCTCCGGGAAGAAAGCCGATTCCCCAAGCCCTGCTTTTTATTCTACTCTCTCGCGCCTTCTTTTTTCCTCTCCATCGCCTCCTCCGCGAGTCAGCCCCCCCACCCTTAGCTCGTTGTTGTTTAATATTTATTCCTGTTACGGTTATGAATTTCTATAAAATATTCACAAACACTCCCCCCCCATATTTTTTAGTGAAAAAGAAGGGAAATAAGGCGGCTACACAAAAACATACTGATTTTAATTAATACAAAGCTGTGTGAAGCCCTTTAGGTGGAGCTGCGGATTCCCGGAGGCCTGTTTATGCCGAGCCTCCGTCTATCAGGCGCACGTTCATCCATCCCTGTAGTGCCGGCCTCTTTGCTCTAGTGCTGGCGAGGGCGGCCAGGTCTCTACTCTTCCATTTACCCAAGGCGTAGACCAATAGTGGAAGCAGGCAGGGATCCTCATCACTTATTTATCTCTCCACAGCGAATAATAAAATGTAGCTGTCTCTGTAGTTACAAAGCCGCAATCATAGCGAAGTGTATAATTAATAACGTGTTCGCACATAGACAGCTACAGTGGAAGTCTCGCTAGCACGTCGCTTTAGGACATAGTTGGCAGTTTAGTCATAAGCTCAAAAATAGAAGTGGTAAAAGTATAGCGAGCTACCAAAGCTATTTCTGGGACCGAATTTTTTTTTTCTTTGTCTCCTTGCACCGTTTTCTCGTAATACAGTAGGCGGAAAGATTGAAATAAATGCAGTTTTCCCACTTCTGGCGTACACTGGATGGAATTAATGTACCGTATAGGCTGCGTAATGCTTCATAAGGGGCCACAGTACACTTATTTTTCCATGTAATACCAGTAAGGCTCTGCTGTATCAATTACTGCAGTGTTGGAAGCTTCTACTGGCGTAGAGGGGTGGCTCAGTGGGTAGCACTGTAGATCTGCAGCGCTGGACAACATCTGCATGGAGTTTGTATGTTCTCCCCGTATTTGCGTGGGTTTCCTCCGCGTTCTCCGGTTTCCTCCCACACTCCAAAGACATACTTATAGGGGATTGTAGATTGTGAGCCCCAATGGGGACAGCGATGATGACATCTGTAAAGCGTTATGGAATTAATGGTGCTATATAAGTGAGCAAAATAAATAATAAATAAACATCAGCATAAAAACTGCGTGCCAGGGGGTTCATAGCATGGTCTTCCATGGTCAAACAGCTGCAAGTCGTACATCACCAAGCACAATGCCAAGTGTTCGCTCGAGTGGTATAAGGAGGCATAATAGCCAGATTAAAACTTTTTTTTTTTTATTTGCCACAGATTGAAAATAATTTTTATTTTTTTAGCCACATGAGGCTACGTGCACACGCTGCGGAATGGGGTGAGGATTTGGCCGCGCAGATTTTGTAAAATCCGCAGGTAAATCCGCAGGTCAAAAGACCTGCGGTTTATCTGCGGATTAGCCTGCGGTTTGGCCCTGCGGTTTCACCATCACCACAATGGTGGAGATAGGAAACAGCTGCGGAATCCGCAGAAAGAATTGACATGTCAATTCTTTCTGCGGTTTCAAAACCGCGCAGAAAAATCCTCACCGTCTGCACTGCGGTTTTTAATTCCCATAGGGAATAATGGTACTGTACACCGCAGCAAAAACTGCTGCGGACCCGCAGCGGCCAAATCCGCTGCGGAGCCGCAGCAGAATCCGCAGCGTGTGCATACACCCTGAAAGCTCACAAATGAGATCAAGTTTTGTTGGCCGGATGTGTGCTTACCCTCCTGTTCATCAGTTTATCGCCACTTGTTGGAAGCTGAGAGGGACTGAATCCTTGAACTGAGAGACCCTATCACTACAGCGGTCCGCAACGTGCGTAGGCCAAAATGTCAGCACTGTTCAGCCCTGTTTGTACCCCGATGGTTGGAATAAAGATGACAAACTGGGATGACCGCGAGAGGCACAAAGGTGAACCTTTTGCATGAATGGGTCATCATTTTAGAAGAATGGAGTTTGTGATCTGTACAACAGATGAAATTGGACGGCACATGCCAAACCTACGGCGCAAAATATTGGCTACACAAAACCATCAAAAGTTAATGGCATGATAATCCCCTGCGAGCCAGACGTCCAGCTGCAAGTGTTTCATTCACCTCATGCTACCGCTCTTTGCAATGGAGGTTGGAATGGCGGTGTATCAGTGATGAGTTCTGCTTTTTTCTTTAAAGGTGTATCCCATCTCGAAGATCCTATCCCAATATGTAGTAGATGTAATAATAGAAAATGCCTACAATTAAAAATGTAGTATAGTTCTTCTGATTTGCTATAGAGCCGGCTTTGCAGTAGCGTAGCTATCCACGGTTGCGACCGCTCATATAGTGTCAGTTGATTAACTCTTAGTAGTTGTAATCATGGATGCCTAAGCTACTGCAATGCTTTGCACCTTGAATAAGCGACATAGTGAATCAGAAGAACTATACTACTTTTCTAATTGGAGGTATTTACTTACGATTATTATTATTACTACACCTACTACATATTGGGATAGGATCCTTGAAATGGGAATACCCCTTTTAATTCATTGGTGGAGAGTAGGTGGGCAACACCATGAACAGGCCTTCCATAAAAATCATCACACTGGTTGCCCTCCAGAAATTATGGCTTGGGATGGTATAATGTACGGTAGCCAGACCCCTCCAATCTATATTCCAGGTGTACGAACAGGACGGCGTCACATTGATTTGTTCTTGTAACCAATGCTATGGCCTGTTCTCCAAAGTGTTCCAGAAGCCATTTAGGAGCAAGATAAGGCCGGTACATTTATTGCTTGTTGTACTGTGAGGAGCCTGCATGGCCTAAACTTACTAACATGGCCAGCATGGTCTCTGGACTTGTCCCCCATTGTGCACATCTTAGATGTCAGTGGTCAACAGTTGCAAAGGGAACTACCAGGACCAGCAGCGGATCTTGGTGATTTGCCGAAGCCTATCTACTGTGACCGAACAATCCTGAGTAAATTGAGATGTTTTCAGAGTTTTGTTTCATTTATTATTTGCTTATCATTTACATGCCTATCCAGCCTGTGACTTCCATAAGTCCATGACTTTTTCTTTTAGTGTTGAGGAGAGTATGTTCCGGAGATGCAGCCAGCTAGCTAAGGAGCGAGTCACTTTCATTTGCCACGTATAGATCATGCATGTTTTTGAGACCTGGTTTCCTAATTCACCACATTCCATTTTTGCATCTCTTCAAGAACCGTTCTGTATTCATTTACATTAAGTAAAGTGGATTTATTGTATAATCTGGAGACTGTCTCCAGACCAAGGAGATTGAATAATAATCAGTAATTACGATTGCTCTACAGGAATGTGATAGGGATTTTAATTATATTTTTTCATTTTGGTCCTTTTAATTCCTTCTACAATCTCAGGAGACATTTCTTAGTTTAGCCACAGTATTATGATTGCTGACATTCGTGGTTTTCTTGGAAATTACCAGTCTTCTTAGTAATGTATTGTTCCAAGTGGAAAAAAAACAACAAAGTTTGAGGATTTTGTTAATGTGGGTGAAGCTGAAACATTGAAGAAACCTTAATATTTTCTTCAAGTAAGTGGTTGCCATGAAATAGGGGTTAAAGTTGAGTATTTCCCTTGGGACTAGGCCTGGAATTCAATCCAGAAACCCTTATGGCTGTAGGATACATGACATGCTATTTTGGTGTATATGCCTTTTTTACTGTGGTTCCCGGCCTGTGTGGGACTTCCATTCTTTCCAAGTTATCATTGTGTTAAAACAACTCGATCTCAGCCAGATGAAAGTGAGTAAAAGCATGGTAAAGCCCTGCACTCTGGAGAATAAAACAAAGATAATCTATCAGCAGGCAAGAAGCACTTTTGTCTTTTGGAGCATACCTCTTAAGCTGAGAGTAAAATCCAGTTTTCGCAGGAGCATGTAATATTGCTCAGATAATCTAAGTATTTTACACATTGAAATATCGTTAATTAAAAGGGGTTGTCCAAAAGGAGTGCAAAAATTAACTAAAAAAATTCTTATGTTTGTGTGAAATTGGTAGAAATCACACTTGGGCCCTGGTGGCAGGTAACTAGACACCACTATTGCACATGGTAGGTGGGGTGGCCCTGTTACTGAAGTTGTATTAGTTTGTAGAAAAAAAAAATAGCGGAACTGGAGAGAGCTGCTAAGGATTATGGAGTTATGGTAAAACAACTTTATTAAAACATCAGCTACCCATTATGGAATTGGTCCAACTCTTTCACCAGTCATATAATCATTATATGCCTGATGGAGTTGGATCAGCTCCATGATTCGTAGCTGATATTTTAATAAAGGTTTTTTACAACCATTTCTCCTTTGCATATCCTATATTCTTATAAGAGAAAACAAGGGCGGGGGCTTCACCTGGTATAAATCAATTAAAATATAAAAGTACTCTGGAGTACTCACCCTTTATGGGTTGTGTTCAGACACAACCACTCTCAACGTTTGTTGCAGTCATATAGCTGCTGCAGAGCTCGTGCAGGTGGACAGCGTCCACTAGGTATCATAAGTTGAGAGGATCCAAGAAAAGCACTTCTGAGCATCCGCGCTGCTTTAGTGATAAGAATTCTTCAGAAATCCATATAAATCTTTCAAGTTATTATATGTACTACAGAAACTACGCGTTTCTCTGTACTGCAACCTGAAGAAGAGGTGCGGTTTGTCACCTCGAAACGCGTAGTTTCTGTAGTACATATAATAAAGAACTTGAAAGATTTATATGGATTTCTGAAGAATTCTTATCACTAAAGCAGCGCGGATGCTCAGAAGTGCTTTTCTTGGATCCTCAACTTATGATATCCTATATTCTTGGCAGTGCTCACAGATACGCTATTTTTGTTTTTCTTTAAATCGATGATCTTCAGTTCTGGCACTCACAAGCCCAGGAACAAGTGGTTGTAGCAGCAGTAGCCTTTTGGAGGAATTTACCCTGATTATACAGAGTGCTCTGCCTACTTTGCACAAGCAGACTCGCTGTGTGAAACACCAAAATGTATCTTTGTTGGTCCACACAAGTAGCTATTTTGTCTCTATCCCTCTGTGATGTGATGTATTGGAGCAAAGGAGCCACAAGTAATGCGTCTACCTCCAACTTTTACCCTTTCCTGTTTCTTGGCCTAGGCCAGACTAAGTATATCTGAGCAGGTCCTCTTACTGACAGACTGGTCCAGGGAGGAGAAATGACTCTGATCTCTTGGGTTTACAATCAACATGGTTATGAGGTTATTTTGTCTGCTGTTTGTTGCCAAGTCTACTGGCCTCCACCGCAGTCTACCAGTAGTGCCCGGTCTAACTAACAGCTCTTTAAAACACTTTCAATTAGATCTTGTAAGTGCTACTGTGTACCCAGCCAGCTTTTGATGTTGGGGTGGCAAATAGAGTGCACAGTTCAGGCCAGCAGCAATGCCACTGGTCCAATCCGCCAAACACTCAGGAGTGCACTGTCCCCTGATGAGCAGGAAGCCAAGAAGCAGAGACAACCCTGTTCTCCATTCTTCTTGCAGGCACACTCTGTACTTAAAATTAGGTTGCAAAGTGTGCAAGTGTAAATTTGTGTGAAAGGTAAGTATAGCACTTGTTCTGGGCAACATTGCTCAAAAATTGGGTCAATTTGGTCAACCAGACCAAACCCCACTGCCACTTTGTTGCCTAATAGGGGCATCTACGTAGGTTTACACAATGGTGACTGAATTACTAACTATATCCCCCTCCATTCTTTAGACTTAGGGCGATACGTGTAATGGTGGTATAATGTAATGAGGGTAATGTGATGGGTGATGAGTTCAGCTATTTGGCTGATTTGGATGGCTGGAGGTTTTCTGTACCCGTCTGATTGCTCCTACTCTGGTCGCTGAGAAGAAGCACTTCTTCACTTTAAATGTTTATTCCTTCTGGCAGAACAGGGGTTAATTGGCCATATTGGAAATCCCTGTGCTCACAGCTGAGCTCGGTTAGCTACTCCTTTCCCCTTTATAATCTGGGCTCTGATGCAAATCCTTGTCAGAGCTAGCTTTATTGCTGTATGGCTAATGGAGGAAGAGGAGTTCTTATGAGGAGAGTTGGAATAGTTGTTAGTGACTGTTGCTTGGTTTGTATGCGTGGTAATTCCCTCTGCTTCTCTGTTTTGGTTTATTCCCCTACCTTCACACCCTGGTGCATTCCTCTGTTACATGTGAGTGAACATTTTGTATGCCTGGAGTTTTCTGTTAACCCTTGTTTGTGTTGCCTTGTTGGTTTGATGTACTACGGTGCACAGTAGCGCCCCTCTTCCCTGGGTAGGGGAAGAGCACAGACGGAGGGCTAACGCAGGAGATAAAGCAAGGGTGGAGGCCCCGGCATCTTTACCTTGGGAAGTATCCTGGGGAGTAGGGCGCCCCATAGTGTTAGGGACAGGGAATGAGCCCCTGGTCCCCGGTCACCTGACAGCTGTGTCGTGACAGCAGGACAGTTTTCTTGGTATGCGATCGTCTGTCCTTCTGCCATTTACAGTAGGCTGGGTTCACACGTAGTGGAACTCTCGCGGAAATTACCGCGAGAATTCCGGAATTCCATTCCGCGGGAAAATCGCATTTTAAATTCCCGTGATTTTCCCGCGGAAAAACTAGCATTTTGCAAGCGTAATTAGCTTGCAGAATTGCTAGCGTTTTCCAAGCGATCTGGAGCATCGCTTGGAGAACGGATTGACAGGTTGGTCACACTCGTCAAACATAGTGTTTGACGAGTGTGACCAACTTTTTACTATTGAGGCCGCCTATGCGGCATCAATAATAAAAGATAGAATGTAAAAAATAATAATAAAAAAAATATTGTTATTCTCACCTTCCGACGTCCCGCGCAGCCTTCCCGCCTCTCTCCACGCTCCTGGTCCCAGTAATCCTATGTGACAATTATCGCGATGACGTCTGTTCTCGCGGGATCGTGACGTCTCGCGGTCATTCGCGATGACGTTGCGCGAATGACCGCGAGAATTCGCGATCCCGCGAGAACGGACGTCATCGCTTGCAAAGGCTTACTGGGACCGGGAGCGTGGAGAGAGGCGGGAAGGCTACGCGGGACGTCGGAAGGTGAGAATAACAATATTTTTTTTATTTTAAATTCTATTTTTTACAGGGATATGGTACCCAAAGCCCGGAGGACTGTCTCCTCTCCTCCGGACCGTGGGTACCATCCGCAAATGTTCTGCTTACTTTTCGCATGGTGTGCACAGCCACATGCGGAAAGTAAGCAGAACAATACATTCCTATGGGTGCGGGATCGCCGCGATTCCACGAAATTAATGAGCATGTTGCGTTTTTTACCGCAAAGCGATTCCGCCACGGTAAAAACCGCAGCATTAGCACAGCATTGCGGAATCCCATAGGAATGCATGGGATGCTTATTTTTCGCGGCAAAATTGCGTGGTTAAAACCGCCGCGGAAACGCTAAAAAAAGCCATGTGTGAACTCATCCTTACGGTGCCTTTAGTGTGTGATGGGAGAAACATCAGAATTCTGTTGGCAAATTGTGATAGTGCCTATCCATTCACGGAGTTCAGGTGCCATGGGCGCAGCCACAAGGAGTTTGAAGTTTAACATGCTGCTGGTTTTGTCTCTTCCACTCATACAGATAATGAGTCAGGTAAGCATGATTTACTGGGGGGAGATGCTGATAAGGCAGTTTCTTGGTATAGTATACTACTTTGGATTGCATCTCTGAAGCACTTCACTTCTTCACTGAAAGACTGGAACACTGAGATTTTTAACTTGCAGTTGTAGAGTGTATACACTGTATACCTCCAGCCATTCATTTCTTTAATCTTTGTCTTTGTACTTGGATTATATTTGTGCTCTTTCCAACAATGGACTTCATCGTTCTTCATTGTTTATTTTACCCCGGTGGTCCCGTATGCAAGGATGCACTAGGTGTGAGAATCATATACAGCATGTAGGACATAACATACTGAATGCACCTCCATGTGTGCAGGGGCTTGTGTGGATTGATGCAGAGCTCACGCAGTGAGTGCGGCATGTCCCGAGCCCCTCTAGACACAGACACTGTATGTCCCTGGAGGAGACGGCCGGGCAGAGATAGATGAGCCGTGTTCCTCTGGTCTCTGATTAATGGCTCAGGAGACGCTGCCTTGATGGGACCTCTGGGGAATGACAATGAGGAGGTTCGTAGGGTATAGCTGGCACAATGACCCTCTCTGTGCCAGCCTCTTTCTTAGCATGAATAGCAGAGCATCATTTTTCGCTGTTACATTAACTGTTTTGGAGCAGTGTGGCCATGCCAATATAGGGCAAGAGACAGCAAGATGTCACATGGACTGCAGGAGTCAGGCCTCTAAGTGAGGGACCGTGAAATAATGTCGTCTGCATCTCGAGCATTATAGACTATACTAGAATATGAGACTGTTTCTCGCATGCCTGCATGTATACCCTGGACGCACCATCGAGCATTATTACAGGACCATGCAAACCTGTTATTTGAGGGGTATTTTTTCTGTCTTAGTAGCATCTTCAGTCATTTGCTGCCAGATCTGTTTTTTTTTTTTTTTTTTTTTGCATTTTAATGATTATTTCAGGGAACTGCATTATCAGCAAGTTGTAGCTTTCTGATAATAATCCAGAAAGTGCTGCTGGAAGTCTTCTATTCCTTCTGTTCCCTCCGGGATCTGGGAGCTAAATACAGACAGTGTACGTATGCGTCAGTCTGTGGACTGGCCAGTTATATATTTGCAGGACACCCCAATCTGGGATCATTGTGACCTGTCAGTATTTTGCTGAAGGCACCTGCAAGAAATTGGGAAGTTTTTTTTCCCCCCTTTGTGGGGTTTATTCGGTTAGTTGCTGCTTGCTGATGATTTTTATCAAGTCATGCTGTTCCTAAATTTAAGCTTTGCTTGGATGCCATTTGTTTACTTTCAGCTTCATAAAACCCTTCAATAGGTCCAGACACATCTAAGCCAGGCCTAAGAGCCTGCAGCAAAATAGGGAGCTAGCAACCGTACGTTACAGGCTTGGATCCATACTACAACCAGAGATCCGCAGCCCTTGCTTTATACGCCACTTTGTAACGCTGCATGGGGCGGTAGCCGCAGGCAAGGCACTGGTCTTCTCCTGTCATGCCCCACACGCTACGTGAAACCGTGGATCCTGACTGGGTGTTGGTGTTGTGAGGGCCTTGCACCCATACAGGCTGCCTTTCGTCAATGGTGTTGGCTGCCCAGGACCACAAATTCCACAGATTAATAAAGGAGACTTTCTTTCAAACATGGGAACTTTTCTGAACTTGATAAGGGATAGCGGATGCAGACTTGAGCTCGAATCCTGCACAGTAAGAAGCCTTTTCATCCCCACTATACCCCTCCTCTGTAGGCTACTCCAGGCTCTGCAGCTTACCTGTTTCGGCTCTACGTCGCCACAACTCAGCTTCTAGGCCACAGTCCTGTCCAGCGAGATTCTCTTTACTCGCTCAGTGGTCCCCCTTCCTATCACTATGGACGCCCTGGATCCCTCAGTCCTCTTAACATCTGATCTCTTCAGCACTTGCAAACGCTCAGGTATCTTGTGACTCGGCGTCTTATCCTATAATGCCTTCTGGAAGTCTCTCTTTCTCATCAGTAACTCTTTAGAATCTCACTCTCTCTCCATTTTCTTCTAGCTGTAGATCACTTCTTAGCAGCACTGCACTCCTTTACTCTCTAAATTATCTCCTATCTGACTTCCAGGAAGTCTGCTGTCCCTCACACTAGCTCCTCCCACTTAGTCCCAACTCTTAAAGGGTATTTCTGGGACTTCATAAAAAAGCAAAAAATGTACCTAAGCAATAACAGGCAAGTAATTGCAACTGATCTGCCCGTTGTGCATGGCGCCATTCTTCCCTGGTACAGAGAGGTCATAGACCGTTCCTGCCGGGAATTCAGAAGACTCTGATGACATCATTTCTACAGAGCGGAGATTTATTTTTCGCTCCGCTGTGTTGATGGGTCGGGACTTCCGACGTCATGCTGATTGATAGCCGGATCCCCACTGCCTAACTGGGAGCGACGGTTGTCAATCAGAATGACGTCTGAAGTCATGCCCCATCGCATCAGCACAGCACAGGCAGCTGAATACCTGGCAGAAGAGGTCTGTGACTGCTCTGTGCTGGAGAAGAACAGCACCGTACACAACAGGTAGGTACACACGTGGTCAAAATTGTTGGTACCCTTCGTTTAATGACAGAAAAACCCACAATGGTGACAGATATAGCCTGAATCCGACAAAAGTAATAATAAATCAAAAAACTATGAAAATGAAAAAATGAAAGTCAGACATTGCTTTTCAACCATGCTTCCACAGAATGAATAAAAACAAGCAAAAAAAGAAAAAAACCTCATGAAATAGGCCTGGACAGAAATGATGGTAACCCTGAAAATAATGTGACAAAAGGGACATGTTAAATCAAGGTGTGTCCACTAATTGGCATCACAGGTGTCTACAATCTTGGAATCAGTGAGTGGGCCTGTATAGAGGGCTGCAGTACTCACTGTGCTGTCTGGTGACATGGTGTGTATCACACTCAACATGGACCAGAGGAAGCGAAGGAAAGAGTTGTCTCAGGAGATTAGAAAGAAAATTATAGACAAACTTGTTAAGGGTATGTGCACACGTAAGGTTTTTTCTGCATTTTTTAAGCGTTTTTACCGGCAAAACCACTTAAACGCTTACAAGAAGCATCCCATTCATTTTAATGAATTCCGCACTTTTTGTGCATATTGATGCGGTTTTTTTTCCACGAAAAAAGTGCATCACGGTAAAAACTCAGCATGCTCATTAATTTTGCGGAAAAATCCGCATTTCTAACTATGTTCTATAAGACTGGGGATGATCCGGAAAAAAATGCGCAAGAAACGCACGGAAAAAAAGCGCGTTTCCTGGGAAGGAGTCCGGTTTTTAGTCAGGAATTTTCTGCATATGTGGGTACATAGCCTGAAGGTAAAAGTTGTAAGACCATCTCCAAGCAGCTTGATGTTCCTGCGACTACAGTTGCACATATTATTCAGAAATTTAAGTTCCATGGGACTGTAGCCAACCTCCCTGGACGTGGCCGCAGGAGGAAAATTGATGACAAATCAAAGAGACGGATAATACGAATGGTAACAAAAGAGCCCTGAAAAACTAATGAACAGATTAAAGGTGAAATTCAAGCTCAAGGAACATCCATGTCAGATTGCACCATCGGTCATTGTATGAGCCAAAGTGGACTTCATGAGAGACAATCAAGGAGGACACCATTGTTGAAAAACAAAATAGAAAAGCCAGACTGGAATATGCCAAACTACATGGTGACAAGCAACAAAGCTTCTGGGAGAATGTCCTTTGGACAGATGAGACAAAAATGGAACTTTTTGGCAAGGCACATCAGCTCTATGTTCACAGACTGAAAAATGAAGCATATCAAGAAAAGAAAACTATCCCCACTGTGAAACATGGAGGAGGCTCTGTTATGTTCTGGGGCTGCTTTGCTGCATCTGCCACATGGTGTCTAGAATCTGTGGAAAGGACAATGAAATCTCAAGACTATCAAGGGATTCTAGAGAGAAATGTGCTGCCCAGTGTTAGAAAGCTTGGTCTCAGTCGCAGGTGATGGGTCTGCGACGGACTGCAGCAGACAGACCCAGTGGCCTAGAGAGAGATTTGGCGGGAAGAGAGAGCGTGCAGCAAGGGGACTTGAGTGCTCCGGCCCTCGAGCATCAATATAGCGCAGGCCCGCGCTCGAGCTTCTCCGCCACCGCTGACAGAAACTGTAAGGAGAGACGTGCAGTGTGCCTGTTGGTCACCATGGAGCGAGGTGTTTTACGTTCCAGGCTAGTGAGTACTGCATGCATGCTGCCAGAGAGAGATGGGACGCAGGACTGCCATCTGCGCCCTGATTCACCAGGGTATATCTGCTGGGCCACGTCGGGCTCAGACAGTGCCGTAGCCCACGTTCCTCCGGCCACATCAGTATATGGACTAGGGACCCAGTGGAAGGTACCGGACACCGACTACTGCCGCCAGAAGACAGGCCACCGTTACCAGCAGGGCCTTCTTGGACAAGCACCGCGCCAGCTGTTGTCGACGCTACTGACTTTCAAGCAGCATCCACAGTTGGAGAAATTTCTGACGCGATAAGTGTACAACAGATCTGCCGTTACCTTGTTCATTAACTCTGCATATCGTTTTGCAATTAGACTGTTACACTGTTTATCCCCCTGTTTAACCCATCATCTCACTGTGAGGAGTCAACCGTCTGTTCAATTAAAACGGTAAGAATTGTTATCCCTTGCTCTGCCTCCTGTCCGTCACTGCATCCCACAACCTGCTCACACAGGGATAGGAACATGACAGTCCAGTCCACACTTATTACAAATGCATGTTTTTTCCCATTTTTTTTGGTTCAGGCGGTTTTACCTTGGTCCGCAATTAAAGTACATATTCAGCAAACAAAACATCGTGGTGTAGCTGCCATTGTGCCAAGTGCTGACCCCTCCATCAATTTGGCCTCACCATTTCCTCAGTAGAACCAAAGCCATTATCTGCCTGCTCCCCTGCAGACCCCTCCAGGTGTTCCCTATGACCCTCCAACTCTTCCATTAATGGCAATGGTATAGCCGCTCCACCAGTAGTCATGGCATGCCTTCCCCCTCGCTGAACTCCCCTCTTAGTGGTCTATCACAGTAACCAGCTCTGTGCATTCTATGAAGTGTAGTTATACTTGGCCATGGTGACTACATAATCTGCTCAGTGGCACGGGGGGCAGCCAACATTTCCTAGGGGTATGGCACTAGTCTTGGCTTCATGGAATAACCTAACAACAAGGTCAGACTTTGATGCAGGCAGCACAGCGACCGGCTAGTTGTCGGGGCACATGAAGTTGTATGCCAATCTCTGATCTCATCCCTGGCATGATATAAGCTGCCAATCACATTACCGTACTCCGTCTTCTCATTTGTCTCTTCTCTCTCGCCAGCAGTTCTTCTCATTTCTTTTTTTCGATCTAAATATCAGCCAACCTTGGCAACAAAGACTGTCTGATATTACCACCCTGCAAACGCCACAATACTAATTAATTCTTGACTGTCCTACAGGCCTGCCACGATCTTGGCGCAGCACTCTGGAGAGCCAAGGGGCACGTCAGCTTGTCGGCACAGTGGGCGCGCGGTTCCCCATGCTGTTTTCTTGTTTCCTAAACATATAATTAAGCTATTAAGATCCGTGTCTTGGTTACATTGCCCTCTCAGGCTGAACCGTTGCCTTAACCGACTTTCACAATTTGGTTTGTCGGTGAATGTAATAACTGTCATTAAAGAGGAGAGATATCATTAGCTGAAAGATGGGGTTTAATTAGAAGTGCTCAAAACATAAGTCTGTGCGCTGCACCGTTCTGCCCCGAGCGGTGTCTACGGTAGAGAGAAGTGCGGGCCTGATCACGCTGTGTGTAATAGAGGTGTTTATGTGCATCTTCAAATAAAATGGCCTTTGCTCATCCTCAAATTTTGTTTTACTCATTAATAAGTTGTCTCCTCTAATATCGAATATGAGAGGTTTATACCGGCAGCTGAAAATTCTTTGAGTGAAGAAATAAAATTTTGCGTATTTTTTTTTCTTCATTTTCTGTGTTTGATTTTTATTCATAAATTATACATTTTAAGCGGTATTGTCATCTTGTACACATATACCAGCTTTTAAAAAGGTTTACCGGTTTCAGAAAACCCCTCAGTTTCTTTTAAAATAGCAAACAGTTCTTTATCCACCCTCCTGGGTCCATTGCTCAGTCTCCACTGCTGCTCATTATATCTGTCATTGTCTGTAGCACAGACATCACTTCAACAGTGCGGCATCCAATCACTGAGCTCAGCAAATGTGCACAAGCCAATCAGAGCCACTGAGCTCAATGATTGACAGCAGCGCATTAATAGACACTAGGAGCAGCAGCACAGACTCAGCCCTGGACCCAGGGATGATGAGCAAAGAACAGTTTGTTCTTTCATAAAACAAAGTGTACCAGGTGCAGAGTTTCTGAAACTGAAAAACCCTTTTAGAAGTCTGATCGCCATGAGACTCTCCGTTTTTGGGAATGTAAGAGCTGTTGCACTGGTTCAGCACATTGTCCTTTTTAATTTCCCTCCGGACGGAGGTTCTCCAGGTCTTCCACTGCAGCATGGCAGCTCCCTGCACAGCCAGGCGGCTGGGAGTGCCACTGTGCAGGGGGAAACTAGCAGGAACACATTGCTTAAAAGCAGAGATGAGCGGATCAATCTGCGTTGGATCGAGTTTGGGTTGAATTTCCTGAAATTCAGTCACTGATATTCGGTTCAGAAAAAAAACAAACGTACCCAATGCCATTTTCCACGCTCCTGAAGCATTATGGAGTGGGCTAATGTAGTTTTGTGTTGCTGCGCGGGCCTCCCCATTCTGTCCTGCAGCTATGACATCTGGCGGATTATCAGACCTTTGTACCGCTGTGGTCAGCACCAGGGCCGTCGCAGATCAGAGATTCCCAACTCCAGAGTCCACGAGTAAGGCTCTCACTCCTGTAAGCTCTTATGTTCAGCCGGGTCTTCTCCCCTACGTGTGTTTTCTGAGCAGTTATGAGATTTCCAGTATTGAGATTTGTGTGACTTGCATTTTTGGGGCAATTTTGGCAAAGTCAGCAAATTAAAATTTTAAAAGATCGGCTCATCTCTACTAAAGAGTGGTCGTTCTGGAGGAGTATAACCGTCCTTGTTTTATATCAATGACTATTCATCTCAGTGGTTACAACTTCGGCCTGCAAAATCAGTTTACGAGTGATCAGGTAATAAAGCTGAGCCGTTGCCCCACAGCCATGCATCGTACGGTATGAGCTGCCATTCGTGGCATCCTCTATTCACCATGTTGAGTGGCGGGGATAATAATAAATCCCCCTGCCTGTAAGGTGGGCTGTAAATAGGGGTATCAGGCTATTGGTCTACTGTGTCTGCAGTACACTGATATGGCGCTGTTGGGAAACATTTTAATTTCCTTCCGTTCCCCTCCTCCCCTCGACAGACTACATATTTATGACAGTCTGTATTCCGGATCTCATTTGCAGACTATAGGCCATAAATCGAAAAGGCAAGGGGAATCTGTGGGTAATTTTGATTTCACTGTGCAGTAATTCTGGATCGCTCCCGTAGCTAAATAAAAAGCGGTCCTTGTAATAACCTTTTATTTGTGAATTGATACTTGAACCACTCAATGGCTTCATTTCTGCGGTGTTGCTCCAGGGATGGTGACACACTTTGTCCATCATCATTTTACTCTTTGGATGTTGCAGTTATTACAATGAAAGGTGTTCACAAAATTGGCTACTTTGCAGGGTATTATCTCCGAATTTCAGTATTTAGTCTAAGCGCTTGCTAATGCCTCAGGTGAGTATAACCGATGTAATCTAGTTTGTAACATCCACTTTGTAGTTGAAGAATAATGAAGGTACTAGGGTAGGGCCAGAGATGAAATCCTACTGCTAATTGTCTATCACATCTGTGCACTATGGCTGACGATCTAACCGCTATTAGGCCTTGTTCATCTTTTCCCTAATGGGCAAATGTCCTTTTGTGACATATTTTACAGGTTAACATTTTTTATTGTGGCCTGATGCATATTGGAAAAAAAGATACATGAATCAGTGTTACAGTATTGGCCAAACAGAAGATGGAAATACACATCACACCTCTCCTATGTAGTTGAGTCCATCGTTTTTTTTTTTTTGTTGTTTTTTATTGGATCACATAGTAAGCTGGCACCAAATTATATACAATTGATGAAAAAAAAAAAAAAACATTCATGAAAATAGAAATTTCTACAATGAAAATGTTGCAAAATGAGTAGAAAAAAACAGATGCTTGTTGTGGTTGCAACACCTAAAGTTAGAGATCCAAAGGCCGGGATGATAAATATTCCTCTTTATTAGTAAAGGAATTAAATTGTGGAGACTTACCGCCTCTTTCTGCACTAGTCCAGCTGCAGCAGGACTAAGGTCAGAGCACCCTGCAGCTGGACTTATGCAGAAGCAGGTTGTACATCTCCCAAATGTGTTGTATTTTAACACCTTTACCAGTAAAGAGGAATATTTACCATCCTGGTTTTCATATCTTCACCTTGATGAGCTTCTTTATTCTCTACTCATTGTGTTAATTTCTCTTTCCCCCATGACGGCACCTCGGAGAGAGGGGGATCCGCCCTCAGGGACAGGAAGCCTACAGATGAAAAAGGCGGTACCTCTCTCCCATATCAGTTGGTTTCCTGTCCCTGAAGGGGAACCTTCAGCACGTACCTGCAGTCGACGCGGGATGCCGGGGACCGAGCCAGTCCGGTGATAGGCAGCGGGGCTCCCTTCCTCGGCTGGATCGAGGCCCCCTGCGGGCTTCCCCCGAAGCACCACCACCAGGGTCGGCGGGCCTTGAGGGTGAGTGGGGAGAGGCAGTGAAGAGTGGAGCAAGTCTGCCAATCCCAGGAAAAGGAGAAAAAAAAAAAAGGGGCTGCCTCCTATGAGTAGTGGTGGCGGTCACTACAGGAGGGCCCCCCACCGAGTGCCGGGCCTGGAACAGCCTGTGGAGGATGGAGGCGGCCATCGGGAGCCGCAATACACAGGGCTTCGGCGCGATCCGGAGGGGGATGGCGGCGGCCACCGGGAGGCGCAAGGTGCGGGACCGCAGGGCGGTGGAGGGTGACGGCAGCCACCGTGAGCAGCGGGAGACGAGTCCTCTGCAGGCGGGTACAGATCGCTGGCACCGGGCGCGGGACGCAAGTACAGCGCCATTAAAGATGGGGCTACAGTGCACTGCTGGGTAATCCGCAGTGCGCATGCGCGGGCGGCCACTTCCGGGGGCGCAGGGACAGCTGGGTAGAGGCGGCGCCAAATTCGAAAAAGGAGGAATAAAAAAAAGTGCTCATATTTAAAACCCCACTAAAAGGGAAAAGGAGTGTCAGCATGAGCGAAAAGCAGTTTGAGGAGACGCGGCAGCGGTCCCCGAAGCAGGGGCTGCAGCAAACGCAGGAACAGCGCCAGCATTCACAGCACCAGCGCAACTCTTCCCAGCAGCGCAGCAGCAGCGGTCACGCAGGATCGCGGCGCAGCCAAAGCTCCACCATGGCAGCACAGCCAGACATAGATTCAGCGGTGGAAATAATCTCTACGCCCGAGACGGTATCTCTCGTTCCACAAGGAGGGTGAGTGATCTCCGTGCATGCCCGCTCGCTAATATGCGATTGTTAATTTTTCTGTTTCAGGGGCGTAAATGCACGACCAAATCCAAGCTCATGTTATGTGCCATATGCACGGAGGAGCTACCCCCTACGTGGGAGAAAAAGCTCTGTGCGACGTGTATAGAGAAGACAATACAGGAGGAATCCCCGAGATTTGCTTCAGATCTCAAAACACTAATAAGGACCCAGGTCGAAGATGCCCTTAAGGGCATTAGAACCTCAAAGAAGAAACGTAGGTCCAGGCATAGATCGCCAGAGTCCAGTGTTAGCGAGTCAGAAAGCGAACTATCTGGCTCAAGTAACTCATCATCCTCCCAGTCCTCTTCATCATCCTCAGAAGGGGGATGTAGCTGCTTCCCCATTGAAGAAACACACACTGGTAAAAGCGGTGAGGACAACTCTGGGGCTAGTAGATGAACGGCCTAAGAAAACAGCCCAAGATCTGATGTTCGGTGGGCTGGAACAAAAAAAACGGAGAGTTTTTCCAATCAATGAGAAAATCCACTCCCTAATTAAACGAGAGTGGAAAAAGCCAGACAACAAAAGTCCTCTTAACACCCAAGAGGAAATACCCCTTTGACGACCCGGCTTGCTCCCAATGGAGTAAAGCTCCTAAATTAGACGTAGCAGTAGCAAAAGCTTCTAAAAAATTTGCCCTGTCCTTCGAAGACATGGGCACCCTGAAGGACCCAGTGGACAAAAAGCAGAAGCGTTTCTAAAAAATGCGTGGGAGGCGGCAGCAGGGGGGCAAAAGCCAGCCATAGCAGCCACTTGCACGGCACGCGCCCTAATGGTCTGGCTGGATCACTTAGATTCACAAATAAAGGAAAAAGTCCCAAGAGATACAATGCAAAGGTCGGTTTCTGTAATGAAGGGGGCCGCAGCCTTCCTGTCGGATGCATCTGTAGACTCGACCAGGCTGGCAGCCAGAACAGCCGCCTTCTCGAATGCCGCAAGACGCGTCTTATGGATGAAATGCTGGCCGAGAGACTTACAGACAAAACCCAAATTGTGTGCAATCCCGTGCGAGGGGGAATTTTTATTTGGCCCAACGCTATTGGCCCAACGCTAGACGACATCCTGGACAAGGCAGGGGACAAGAAAAAAATCTTTTCCGGGTTCCCTAGTCAGGCATACAAACGGCCTTTTCGGAACAGAAGGTTCATGCGACGGAAGCCCCCAAAAGGGAACAAAGAAGGATGGGAGGATAGGAGAAATAAAAACAAGGGCTTTATGTTTAACAAACCCCCCGACAACAAAAAGCCACAATGAAGGTACTGCCCGGGTCGGGGGAAGATTATCCTACTTTCTCCAGGCCTGGGAAAAAATATCCGCGAGTTCATGGATACTAAGTATAATAAAGGAAGGTCTAAGCCTAAAATTCAACAACCTCCCAAACAATTCCTTTGTGATAACGCCCCAAAGGACATCACACGAGCAGCTGGCTCTGCAAGAAGAGATCACGAATCTAAGGGACAAGAACGTATTACAAGAAGTCCCCTACCAGGACAGAGGCAAAGGCTTCTACTCCCCTCTCTTCCTTCGCAGAAAGCCAGATGGATCATACAGGGTGATCATAAACCTAAAAAGACTGAACCAATTCCTGGAAATTCAGCACTTCAAAATGGAGACAATAAAATCTTGTGTAAAAGTGCTTTCCCCATCTTGCTTCATGGCTGTATTAGACTTGAGGGATGCATATTACCATGGACCTATTCACAGAGACCACAGGAAATACCTCAGGGTAGCGGTGACGATCCAGGGGGAGATAAAACATTATCAGTTCAGAGCCCTCCCATTCGAGCTAGCGATTGCTCCAAGGGTATTTACAAAGATAATGTCAGAAGTAATGGCCCAAATAAGAGAGCAAAACATCCTGATAGTCCCATACCTGGACGATCTCTTAGTAGCAGGCGTCACCTTTCACCACTGCAAACAGCAATTGGACAGGGTCATGAGATCTCTACTGAGTCTAGGATGGATGCTGAATTTGCCCAAATCCAGACTTGTACCAAGTCAGGTGCAGGAGTACTTGGGGATAATACTGAACTCATCCGAACAAAAATGCTATCTTTCGCAGACGAAGATTCAAAAGATGACACAGATGGTATCACAAATGATAGCTTCCCCAGTCACTACTCTGAGAAAAGCAATGTCTCTATTAGGGTCAATGACAGCCTGCATGCCAGCAGTACAGTGGGCACAAAGCCATACGCGAGACTTACAGTGGGAAATATTAGACGCAGACGTTTCCCTACACGGCAATTTAGACAGGCAACTAGACATCTCACCAGACACAATACGTTCCTTAACATGGTGGACAGACCCAGCCAATCTAACCAAGGGGGTTCCCTGGGCGTTACCAGCGACAAAGATCCTAACTACGGATGCAAGCCCCTGGGGGTGGGGTGCATATCTAGGCAGCCATGTGGCGCAAGGGCCCTGGACTCAGGGAAGAGAGTCAGCTTCCTCAAATATGAAGGAGTTGCTGGCAGTAAAACTAGCTCTCGTGCATTTTCTTGATTCAATTCGCTCCCAACATACAAGATTCTTTTCAGACAGCCAGGTAGTGGTAGCATATCTAAACCACCAGGGGGCACCAGATCTCGAGCGCTGATGGAGGTGACAAAATCTATCTTTCACCTAGCGGAGCACAATCTAGAATCCCTGACAGCCCTTCACATGAAAGGTTCGGAAAACCGAACAGCGGACTTCCTAAGCAGAACACGCCTAAAATAGGGGGAGTGGGAACTAAGCCAGTCAGTCTTCAGCCAAATTGTGAAGCTCTGGGGCTGGCTAGAAATAGACTTATTTGCGAACAGTCATAATCGGAAGTTGGAAACCTTCTGCTTGATCGATCCTCGGGGGGGGGGGGGGGGGGGGGTTTGCCAGTAGCTCTAGACGCCTTCACGATTCCCTGGGATTATCATCTGGCTTACGCCTTCCCCCCAATATCTCTCATCCCCTTAGTACTGAGGAAAATACGGGGGGGGACAAGGCAATGGTAGTGGTAATAGCACCCTTATTGCCACGGAGAATATGGTTCCCCTGGCTAAGAAGAATGTCCATAACAGATCCCTAGGTCGTACCAGAAACTCCAGACCTTCTATCCCAGGGACCAGTATATCACCCCCATATAAAAAACTTACACATGACAGCTTGGCTTTTGAGAGGGAACTCCTAAGCAACAGGGGCTTCTCGTCAAACTTGGTTTCCACACTACTACAAAGCAGAAAGCCAGTAACCACCAAAGCGTATGGCAAAGTATGGAAAAAATTCATGTCAGTGTCAGGCTCTGACCCAACGGGGGAAATTCCAATAGACAAAATTCTGGAATTCCTACAAAAGGGGTTGGAAAAGGGTTTAGCTACTAGCACCTGAAAAGTACAGGTGGCGGCCTTGGGAGCTTTGTACAACCATGACCTAGCCAAGAATAGGTGGGTTATGAGATTTATTAGAGTCTCAAGTAGATCCAGGCCGATCCCCCTACGTCCCCCCCCCCCTTGGATCTAAACCTAGTGCTAAACGCACTAACCAAATCTCCCTTCGAACCCCTAGCTGAAGTTCCCTTAAAAATATTGTCCCTTAAGACCTCCCTCCTCGTAGTCTTAACTTTTACCCGCCGCATTAGTGATATGCAAGCGTTATCAGCCCACTCACCCTTCACGCAAGTGCTGGATGATAGTGTAATTCTTAGAACCGACCCAGCATATCTCCCCAAGGTATCACAGATTCATAGGACCCAGGGAATTTCCCTACCCTTCTTCTGTCCCAATCCCAAGAATAAAACAGAAGAGGTATTATACACTTTAGATGTAAAAAGGTGCCTGGTCCAATACTTGACAACCACGAGGGGGTTTAGGAAGGATGTTTGTCTGTTTTCAGGGTCCCCGGAAGGGTCAAAAAGCATCGAAGGCCACGCTGGTGAGATGGATAAGAGAGGCCATCACCCTATCCTACTCCTCCTGCGGGGTGGCCATCCCAGAGGACATAAGGGCCCATTCAACCAGGGCAGTGGCGTCATCCTGGGCGGAGAAAGCCGGCTCTTTAATAGACCAGATATGTAGAGCTGCCACTTGGTCTTCCCCCTCTACATTTTTCAAACATTACCGTCTTGACCTGACCTCGTCTTCAGATCTCACCTTTGGGAAAAGGGTTCTGGAGGCGGTGGTCCCTCCCTAGATATACAATCTTTGTAATTCTCTCCGTGGTGCCGTTATTGGGGAAAGAGAAAATCGTAGTTACTTACCGTTAACGGTATTTCTCTGAGCCCATGACGGCACCCGTACATCCCCTCCCTTTCACACAGAGATGTGCACATTAGAGTGAGTTGATTAGATTTAGTACTTAGTCACGCGGTGCCTCTATTAAGCTTAATTTGATTAATTTTGGATTTTTTATAACTATTTGAGTTGCAGCTGAAAGTTCTGTGTAATGCTCTGTAAACCAACTGATGTGGGAGAGAGGTACTGCCTTTTTCATCTGTAGGTTTCCTGTCCCTGAGGGCGGATCTCTCTTTCTCCGTGGTGCCGTCATGGGATCAGAGAAATACCGTTATCGGTAAGTAACTACGATTTTCCTACCAATTTCCGATAAGTTTTTGGAAGAAGCAAGTCTGGCTGCTGCCCAAGTACTACATCAAACCTTAAAGGGTTCTGAACTCCAAGCACAGCCCCACAAGGTTAGAAGTATCCTTACTATTGTTGAAAATTGATGCAGATTTCCCTGGCAAAAAATCCATAATGTAAAGGTGGCCAATAGTTCGGCCATCAATCATCTCAGCCGACTCTCAATACACAGAAACACTCATTCAATTGAATGCTGGTGTGTTCTCTGAGAAACCTGCCGACTAACACGTTGGCCTGAGGCTTATCTCTAGGAATACAATGATTGGCAGTCCGAAAGCCGACATGTCCGACCGGCATCTCTCCCAATGATCCGTCGGCCAGCTCTCCCATACAAGTTAGATAAAAGCTGGTTCACCTGACCTCAGTCTAATGTGTATGGGACTTTAGTCCTGCTGCTAATCTGCAAATTCATGATCCCCTTGAGAGAATTATTTTGATGGAATTAAGTGTCAGGTGTTCAATACAACTGTCCGGAGCTCAGAGTGACACTTTTTTTATTATTTCACAGTCCAGGCCATGATCCGCTGAAGGAAATTTACAGCCTTCAGGGTATGTGCAGTGTGCAGACAATGAGGAATTGGCAGCGCATTGGACGCAGCACATGTCTGCTTCCGGCTATTGAACGCAGGTGTATCCACATGTGTTCGTTGAACCGTGCGGAATCACAGCGTCCAATACATTGCACTGGTGAAATTTATCTTGCAGAGACTCGTGTCTCCACAAGATACATGGACATGCTACGGTTTGGAGAGACGCGCTGCATGTCCGTCTCCCTGGCATCTGTGGACGCATAGTGGGCATGGGATTTCTTGAAATCCCTTCCACTATGTTGTAGTATCCGGACCCTGCGGGTTGGACGCTACACAAGTATGCAGCAACCTGATCGTGTGCACATGCCCTTAGACATTCTTTTAAACCAATCATATATTGGTTTCTTGAACCTCCTTGAGTGTACGCGTAGCATTGTTTGGAAATGGCATATTAATCTTCACTACAATCGTACATGTGTGAACTTTTAGATTGATTTGTTCACATGCTGCATTTTTTTTTCTGCTAATTTTTCAAGGTTAAAGCCCTGCACTTTACAATACCAGCAAAGTGAATGAAAGTCCTGGACGCTCATACACACGCTGCCTATTTTTTTTACTTTATGGATTTGAACCATCAAAGCATTCTTTCAAATCAGCCACATGTATATTCTTAAGCATTTTTGCAGCTTTTTCTATCCATTTAAATGGGGGAGAAAAACACGTGAAAAACTTCAACAAACACCTATTTTATAAGCAGCACTCTGGTATTTGGTGCAGAAAAACCTGCTCAAGAAGAAACTCAATGTACAGAAGCCTTAGAGTAGGGATCTCAAACACGCAGGCGGCATGCATCCCCCGAGACAGTTTAATGTGGCCCGCAGGCACTGCAGACCCCTTGACGATTGCGGCCTGGTCCAGGAGGCTGCTGATGGCAGCGCTTTATTTCAGTTAACTGTGTGTCCTTGATCATTCAGTTGAAATGTAGTGCCACATACAGGCAAACTCCACTACATTGCCAGCCGCCGGCCAATCACAAGCCAGCAGCTGACTTCATGGTATCGGCGAATGGCAGTGACGTCATAAGCCGCCGCGCTGGCCCCCCGATGTCAGCTGCTGGCCTCTGATCGGCCAGTGGCTGGCATTGGTATTTCTGTGTAGAGATGGTCTTTGTGCAGCAATTCATTTATATTGAATGTGCAGCCAAGCATTCAACTGAACTAAAGCGCTTCCGGCGGCGGACATCTGGACCTGGATGCGATCATCAAGGGGTCTGCAGTGCCTGCAGGTCACATGTGCAGTAAATATGCCAAGGGAAAGGAGGACAGGTGATATATTTTTTTCTGTGCACAATAGGGGACTTTACTCCTGGATGGAGAAATGGATGGGGACATTACTCCTGAATAGGGACATTTCTCCTGGATGGGGATAATACTACAATATGGGGCATTTTTACAAGAAAGGAACCAGGATGGGGCACTGCTAGAAGAAAGGAACCAGGATGGGGCATTGCTAAAAGAAAGGAACCAGTATGGGGCATTGCTAGAAGAAAGGAACCAGTATGGGGCATTAGTACAAGAAGGTAAACAGGATGGGAGCATTACTACAACATGAGGACCATGATGAAGGCATTACTACAAGAAGGGGACCAGGATGAGGACATTTCTATTAGATGAGGACCAGGATAGGAACATTGCCACAAGAAGGGGAGCAGAAAGGAGACATTATACCAAGATGAGGAACAGGATGGAGATATTACACGAAGATGAGGTATTACTGCAAGATGAGGGACATTAGTACAATATGGGGACCAGGATGCGGTATTACAAGATCTAGACATTACTACAAGAAGGTTATCAGGATAGGGGACTTTACGGAGATGTTTGCAAGAATTACTATATGGTGCTAATTGTAAGACAATATCACTGTATGTGGCCATTTGGGGGAAACAAAATTGTAAAAAAAATAAATAAAATATAGCATGAAAAAATATTTTGCTGCTAAAAATGAAGTTTTTGTAAAATATAAGCTAAACCGGTAAACCAAAAAAGTGCATGTTTATCGCTATATCCATAACGACCCAAGCTATAAAACTTCCAAAACCCATACAATGAATTCCATTTAAAAAAACTAATATAAACACTGCGGAAATGTACAAAAATGATCAAGATGTGTATAGAAAAAATGGTATCTCTAAAAATGTCACTTCGTCCTGCAAAGAATGTGGCCCCCAAATTCAAATTTTTGCTACGTGCGGTCAATATACCCAGCCAACTTTGAGACCCCTGCCTGAGAGTGATCTAGGGCTTTTAGTCTCAACCCTAAATGCATTCAGACCATATTACTGTGTTGTATATTCACATATATTTGTTGTTGAAGTCATGCTTCTCATTTATAATTAATCATCAACCTATCTATGGCGATTTTAATCACAGCAGGATCCCTACCTACCCATATAATTGTAGGCAATCAGCCCAGGAGACATATCATATTAGGTTAGGTTCCCAGCAAAGAGGATCGCCTTGTTGTTGGCTTCTGGGCTCACATGAATTGGCCAATTTATGCGCTAAGTATATTTGTTTTTTCCTATTTTTAGAGCAGTAATGCAGTTCAAATTTCTTATATTTCATGTTTGCATGCTGTAGTGCCACAGAGCCCTGCTGTTTGTTTCTATGTATAATCAGACAATGCCTCATTTATAGGGCGATAGGGATGGTAAATAGCTACTAACTCTCAGTTTAAAAATGTTAGACGTTATTAATATGTATTATTAATGTCTAAATGTTTATAGAAACTTAAAGTTTACAAATATCAATAATTAGACATGAGCGTATTGATTCGCAGGGCAATGTTCCAGTGGTCAGATCATTAATCTGTGGCTGCTGGACAGGAGCCTCCTACCTGCAGGCTCCTCTTTTGATTAGCTGACATGGCGCAAAGTCATCCTTGCAATGTTGTGCCAGGCTGGCTAATCAAAGGAGGACCCAGGAATGCCGGCAGGTAGGAGGTGATCCGCAGGGCTCCTGTCCAGTGGCCTTGGAATACTGATCTGATCCCTGGGCTAGGGTCCTGCAAATTTAATATCTAAGGCTGGTTTCACATTAGCATTTTTTGGTGCAGCGCATCGTGCGTTAAAAAATACATGCGTCTTAAGAGTTAGCATGGCTTGAAACTGGTTAAAGCGCTTGCGCCTAAAAAACGCAAACTCATGCAAAACGCGTGATGCGTTTTTTGCATGTGTTTCTATTGCGCACGAAGCGCTGCGCTAAAAAACGCTACTGTGAAAGTAGCCTAATCTCTAATAAATAAATGTTATGTTCTTCAATTCAACACCCCAATTTACAAAAAAAAGTGTCATCAACTCCCACACTCAGTAGCTTTTATTCTGTCATTGTCAACCTGAAGAAGAACATGCAACACAAATCATTACTGTGTCATTATGCCCACATTAATGAATTTTGGCCAAATAGTATCCCAGAATGTGAATTTGAGTTGGTACCAGGGATAGATGGTTCATTTTCTATATGCCAAGAAGTTTAGAGACTATCAGAATCTTTTTGTTTGTTGCACGGTTGATTGTTGAACAGTTTGGGGTTGTTTATCCAACCTATTTAGTTTTTTGCGGTTGTAGCATAGCTGGGAAGGACAGGTTTGAATCCCAGCTCTTCAGGGTCTTGATTAGATATACCTGTAGGATTTAGGTAAGAACCAGGAAGTAGCTTCATGGAGTGGCAGTCACCTGAAGGAGTGTTAGTCTGCTGAGTGAAGCAGAATCGAGTGTGCTGCTTGTGAGTGTCTAGCCAAAATCTGAACTGTAGCTGAGAGAGAAATGCAGGGGTTCCTATGTGAATGGAGATTGCGCTAACCAGTGTATGGGAGCCGCAGAGACCTTTGTGGAAACTGTAGCCTGTTCAATGTGAACTGTGCTCTGAGTTAAACACTTCTATTTGGCACTTGAAGCAGGGCTGTGGAGTTGGTAAGCCAAATCTCCGATTTCTCAATTTCCCTGACTCGGCCTCCACCGCACTGCCTCACTATTTGGAGCATGTACATATATAGAATGCAGCACAGGGTCATCTCAACTAAAAGCTGAGATCCTTAGATCAGGCATTGATAGATATTTATAGGACATTTCATAACTTTCCCAAATTCTCATGAAAAAAATGTATAGCACATACTGCATTGAACTACTGTACTCAATTTATTATATACACTCCTCAAAAAAATTTGCGATATTTTGCTTTTGGGATGAACCTAAAACGCATTGTAACCTTTTCAGGTGAACATAATATGACCACTTCTAAATTTTTGAATGCCCGTGTCCAACTGTTCAGTGTTTCAATACCTTTTGCACAACTTGCTGTTCTCTTACAAGTAGCTTAATATCAATATTCACCTCAGGTGTTTGATCCAAGAATCGGCCAGTAAATCTCTGGGTTCTATTAGAATTGGTATTAAACAGTCCTCCACATTATGCTGTTCACATTTTGACATCATGAGATCAAGAAGTCACCTAATAAATGATCAAGAGTACCTCGCCGCTTCGAGCAGGATGTTCTCAGATGGAAGTGGTCACAGAAAGTCATCAGCAGGTTGCAACAGTGATCTAGAGAGACTGTAAGAGTTACAGAATGGCAGGAAAGTGGATGTCTTTTAGCCACATCCCACACTGATGACTGCTTCATTGTGAGTACTGACCTTCTGAACCGTATAATGAATGCTACACAACTCAAGGCACACTTAAGGGAGGTAAGAGGTACCCAGGTGTCACATCAGAGCATTTGAAACTATTTACGTCATTGTGGTGTGCGTGCAAGACTACCTTCAAGAGTACTTGACCACACCACCAGGCACAGGTGTCAACATCTTGCATGGCCAGGGAGCGTGTATGCTGAATGAGGACATTGTGGGCCTCAGCGTTATTCACTGATGCAAGTCGACTTACACTGAGCAGAAATGATGGCTGCCAATGATGTTGGAGACGTAAAGGAGAGCGCTATGCATCAGCCACTGTTGTCACCAGTGGTTGTGGTATTAGTGTTCGGAGGTGTATCTAGTCAATACAGATCTGCCCTACACTTTGTGAATGGTACCGTGACAAGCACTTACTACTTTTAAAACATCATAAATCTGGTCATCCATGACAGCCCTAATTTCATCGTCATGGACGACAATGCTCCAGCAAATTGAGGTCACATCGTTATTGAGCGGCTGATGGAGACTGCGGTATCTCCAATGGAGTGGCTTGCATTTTCTCCAGTCCTGAATTCCATAGAAAACCTATGGGATCAGTTGAGTTGCCTTGCAGAGGCTCGTAACTCTGTGCCCCAGAACCTCAATGACCTGAGGGCCACCATTCAAGAAGAGTGGGATGCCATGCCTCAACAGATAACAATTCGACCTGTGAACAACATGTAGTTGTCAAGCTGTAATTGATGCTCAAAGCCACATGACAAGTTATTCAGAGATTGACATTTTTTGTTGGGGTATACCCACCACTGTTGTTGGCTTTTGTCACAATAAATTGTTTCAGATGCATGCCTCTACTTAAATGCCATACTTTCATGATAAAATATCACTGTAGCGTGAACTTTTTACATTTTCCATAAATTTCGCCAGAAGACCAAAAATCCCTAACTCTTTTGTGAGTAATCTATTTTAGGAGTCGGAGTTGTTGCATTTTATTCCAACTTCTCCCAAATGGACTTCTCTGGTGGGATCTCTTCTCAGTATCACGTCAGCTCTGGGAGAATGGACTTTAATCGTTTGGGTGAGCCCACACTGACATATGTGATCATGATTAAATGCACAGGTCGTGTGAAGAGAACAGCAAGTATCAGTGGTTGCTATGGACAATAGCTATTTTGTGGGACCAAGCTGGGGCTAGCTCAGCCGTGTATGAGTAGCCAGGGTCTGTTCAGTTTAGTTAGAGCCTGGGCAAGGCCAGGGATTTATGTTTGCTTGTTTTGGTGCTGGGCAACCTGTTGAAAGCAATCAAAACAAATGGTGTTTGGACCAAATCTGCATTACCTGTGTGATCACTACCTAAGGCCTAATGCCTACCAGAGCGAGTGAATCCCTTCATCACATTATGAACCATTAATCCAAATGCAACAGTTAACAATAATGGAAACCATTTAATTTCCAGCTTGTCCCACTCCCTAAGCAGACGCACATATTGTCCCTGAAAAGCTTTCCTGGCAGTCGTTACCTTCTGTCATCTTAGCAAAGCATAGATGAGTTGTAAAAACTTGCCGAATACTTGGGGCACCTCAGTATGAGCAGGTAGAAGGCCCCTCAGTGCCGCTAGATGGACAGCCATTCTCTAGGCCTGAAATAACCATTCCGTATCGTAGCTTTTAGCCCTTCCTGGACAGACCTAGTTTGATTCTATGGCAATAAATCCAGGGTTCCAGTTTAATGGTATCGGCCTGATGTAAAGGAGCTCATTGAAAGTTTTGTCTTGTCTTGAGGGAGCTAGCTGGGCCTTCCAGACTTCACATGAAGGAGGGAAGAAATGTTTCATCTAAAGAGGCAGAAAACAAAAGCGCAGCTTTAAATGACTTGCATACTAGACTATTCTAGCTGGAAGATTCTTTATTTTCTTGTTTGTTTGTTTTTTTTTTTGTACAATTTTTTTCTTTTTACATTTTTTTTCTTTTTCTTTAAAGCAGTTTGCAGTAAAACCAAAAAGCTCATTATTTTAATTACATGCGGTTGCCCCATGCTAATGAAGTTTGCAACTTGCTAATGTGGGTTTCTGACTCCCTCCCCTGTTAATTAAACTTGCTCCGCTCTGTGAAAGCAGGAGGTCCCAGCCAGCAGAGCGTTACCCTGCCTGCAGCCTGGACTCAGTATGTGTGTGAAGAGCGTGCCAGCTTAACTCCTTCTGTGCCAGAGGCATTTTGTTTCCTTGGCGGGGAGGCCTAAATGCTGCCTGTGCAGCGCAGTTGGCTTGCAGCCTTGTTTCCTTGGTTTGTTCGAGTGAGTAATCAAAGTGTACTAATACAGCTTCTTATAATACATGGTCTGAGAACAAAATCTGTGTCTGAAATAAAGGGTGTCTGGGCTCGCAAATAGTAATTTTCCAATATTTCCGATTGTAAATTGATGATTTTACGTCCTTACTTATTTTGTATGTTGGAGATGGAGTAACTATTGCCCATTCTCTCATTGTTTTACTCATACTTCCCAACTTTTGAAGAACAGAAAGAGGGACAAAGTATGCATCGCGTACCTTGGCAAATGTTGGCCACACCCCAATCCACTCCCATTTACCTTTTTTTTTTCTACCAAGAAAGGAGGAGATGTTAAATCGGTGGTGGCAGTGAGGGAAAATCAGCAGATGCCCGAGACTGCAGGACGTAGACCCAAATCCGGGACTGTCCGCTGTATCAGGGATAGTTGGGACTAGAGATGAGCGGATTTATTCACGGGACTGCGGTCCAGCGTTCTCGGCGCACGCGCGGCTTTTGATTTGCCAGAGTTGGCGCAATGTCATCTGTGTGTCCTACACATCTCCAGTTGAGACCTATGGGTTTATTTTTTGTTTCTTCATTCACAGTCAAAGCAGCCAGATCTCTCTCATTTTTATGTAGCATAACTGACATCTGGCTTTTTGGGGTCTGTAAAGTTGTGTTGACACGTTGCAGAAATACTATGTTTTTTTTGCAGGTGTCCACACCAAAGCTACACAGTAACAATCTTCTCTGATGATTGAATCTTTGCTTGATTTTTCTTAAGGCCTTTTCACCTTTATTTGTTGCATTTTTGGGGCAGATGTGAAGCCGCGTTTGTAATGTGTTTTTTTTTTTATAGGACAGAAAAGCTTTGATTCTTCACTTAAAAAAGTAACTGCAGTTTTTTACATGCTGTTTTTTAGGCTCCACATAGAAGCCTCGAGAGAAAAACGCACCATAACCGCACAGTATACCAACGTCCTTAGACGCACACATCCACTTTGCTTGGACACAGCAGAATTTCTGTACACAAAAAGCAGTAACAAAATGCAGCATTTACTCTTTGCGTGAACACTGCCTCGGTGTTACATTTTTATTACCTTTTTTTTATATGTTTAATTGAGAAAAAATATCAATGCTCTGCCATTTTTGACACCACTTGCCAATCCCTGTAAATAATCTGATCTTTGTTTTTGCAGATTGCTACAATTACAGGGACACCAAATATGTTTTACTTGCTGATTTATGATGTCTATTACTTTTTTAAAAAGTTCAATAAAAATTACATATTTTAATTATTTTTAAATAGTTTAAGTACTTTTATAGGAAGAAAAAAAAAATCTGTTTTATTCTCCCTCTATAAAACAAGTGTAAGGAAGGTGACCTGACGGATGGACAGACTTGTCAGAATAGATAAAGGAAGGTTTGCACAGTTTAGACAGGTGTCAGTTACTACAGTGGGGAAACAGCTAAGAAAGTGTAGTGGACGTGCAGTACCTTGGGTTGACCATTAGAGGGCAGGGAGGAGTCTGAGCAAAGGACTTGACATCAGTTAAGGGCTTAGGAAACCGTTGGTCATGGGGGGCGGAGTTACAGGGAACCAGGAAAGATATAAATTTGACAGGAGGATTCCAGAAAGTGCCAGTCCCCAGGGGGAGCTCCAGTGACAGGACGACTACGACAGTTTGTGCGCTGTGAGGAAAACCGTACCAGGGGGACTGAGGAGAGAGAAAGTCAGGGGGGTGGTCCTGACACCAGAGTACCGCAGTATAGACGAGGCACTGAGGTAACGCATACCGTATTGAGAGAGAGACGACAGTTCAGTAAAAGTGCTGTTGGTTTACCGGCCTAAGGCGGCCACAGTGACGGATCTGAAAGGAGCGTCAAAGAGTGAAGAGGGAACGGTGCGTAAATGTACGTCCCCGGTGTAAAGTACGGTGTGCGGGAAGCGGCCCTGGAAACGGGGGGCCAATAAGTGAAGTGAAGCAAAGTGAATTGAAGTGCGGTGTACTCCGGAGGCCGTCAGGTGGACGGCCAGAGAATAAACTTGGACCTGTTGTACCCGAAACTTGCTTCATCGTGTGTCTGTACGTCACTGCGCGGTATATCGAGGGACCCCACCCCCCAGCTCGGCCCACCGACCCTACACAGGGACGGAAATTAACTGTTACATACAATGTACAGTATCTTAATGTATCCGTATAATCCGTCTGTGTGGTCACATCATGCAATACAAATCAAGTATGGTGCACAGCCTGTGGCTCAGTTAGAATCATAGAATGGTAGAGTTGGAAGGGAACTCCAGGGTCATCTGGTCCAACCCCCTGCTCAAAGCTGGATTCACTAAACCATCCCCGACACCGGTCTGTCCAGTTGCTTTAGCTTCTTCTTTAATGTTGAAGTTTATGGGTTTGAGTACTGGGGATACACAAAAAAAAAAATACTTTATAGGAACAAAAAATCTGACTATTTCTTCACCACTAGTATACAGTTAACATAGAATTACATTGTTTTTACATATGCACAGATACATTGTATATATCTGCTTCTGGGTTCACTGCCTGCAGTGCAGGTCAAGATGACTAGATTTGTCCATCTACATCATTGTGGGCTGTGACTCTTAGCTTGAACTGCTGTCTGCAATTGTGTTGTCCTGAGATGAGACTCGGGGAAACCTGAGAAGAAGAGAATAGCTAATTTATGTACTAGCAGAGATGTGGATCTGCCCTGAGGCTTTGTGCACACGCTGCGGATTCTGCTGCAGATTCGCAGCGTTTCTGCAGCTGCGGGTCCGCAGCAGTTTCTGCTGCGTTGTACAGTACCATTGTTTTCAATGGTGAAACCAAAAACGCTGTGCACATGCTGCGGATTTTTCTGCAGGTTACAATCCGCAGCATGTCAATTCTTTGTGCGGAATCCGCTGCAGTTTCACACCTTATCCATTATGAGGTGTGAAACCGCAGGGCTAAACCGCACGTAAACCGCAGGACTTTTGACCTGCGGATTTACCTGTGGTTTTTTTACAAATCCGTGTGGACAAATCCGCAGCTCTTAAAAGTACGTGTCACATAGCCTGAGGAGGAGCTATGATGAAGACGTCGGAGAGTAGAGTGGTGAGTATTTTGAAGTTTGGATAAAAGCCCTGACGTTCTGGGACTGAGCTCTCAAATTGGGACAGTCCCATTGAATCTGGGTCTATTGGGAGCTATCGTTTTCTATATGTATTGTTGCCTCCTAGTGATGAGTGAATGTCCTCTGATAAGGAGTTATCTGAGCATGCTTGTGTGCTAACAGAGTGTCTTCGGCGTGCTCGAAAAATATGTTCCAATCCCCGCGACTGCATGTCCTGCAGCTGTATGACAGCCACAACGCATGCAGGGATTGCAGGTGTCAAACAGGTGTGAGACATGCAGCCGCGGGGACTCGAATATTTTTTCTGAGCACACAGAAGACACTTGGTTAGCACACAAGGGTGCACAGATAATCCGAGCACATTCACTGAGTCATCACTAGTCATTACCCCTGCTTGCAAGGAGTACACAGTGGCGTTCTTACACGTGACTTCTGCAGTATTTTCTCCATTAGTGGATAAAGACAAAGGTCCATCAAGTTCAATCTCTCTACCAGTTATTTAAGGGCTTTGGATGGAATAAATCATGTGTGATGCTGTATTCATTTTTTTTATGAATTTGTTTCAGTTCAATGCTCACTTGCAGTATCTGGCATCCTTTGCTTTTACGTGTCGGTGGCAATAGTCCGGTGCCATGTTACCAAAGTTGGTAATTGTATTGTGGAACGCATTGCTGCCATAATCTCAAGTAGGCACACTCAAAACCGAAAAAATCACTGTAGACTGAAAGTAACATCTTGCTGCTAAAACCAAAATGCTTAGGATATATTTGTGTCTGGTCATAAATAGGTGAAAATTGACAACTAGTTTAGTCTAATTGGCTTCAAATTGATAGTATTTGGCCGTCCTTGGTATTTGTTCCATAACCCTCAAAATTAGAATCCCCATTAGTAGGATGGCAAGCAGCATTGAGTCCAGGGACACCCATAAAATGTCTCACAAATGAATACTTGGATATATATCTGCAATAGTCACCACCTTGTGAGGTCTGCTTCATGGGGCAATCCTGGAAGGAACTGTATGGTTGGGAGGTCTGCTCTCATAAGAGCATATTTTGGAATTCATTTTATAGTAAGGTTAAAAAAGCTAGCAAAAAACATGGTAAAACATTCTCACATTTAATGGTACGCCATGCCACGTACTAATACATTCTGTTTACACAGAAGATAATAGCGCTCAACAGCAGGGAAGAAAATACGTGGTGAAGGATGTCTCCTGCTCTCTATCACCTATTAACCAGAGGAATCCCTTGTGAAATCTTTTCGTTATCACACACAACAGTTTCCTAGTGTATCTTATACGTTGTATGGTGGTGATGGGTTTTCAGCATGATTACTTCTATTAGGTCTATTTCCCCCCTACTGTTTTCTCGGGACTGTCCTAATACTCATCTTGTTGAGAAAAGATCTTAATCTGCTCATAGACTGTAGAGCAAAGTCTGCTAATGTACTGATCCTTCAGCTCATAGACTTCTATAGATAATACTGTAAGTCTGCACTGGCTCTGACACCCTACATAGATGAGCTCAACCAAAAGATTTAAGACCCCCATACACATTACATAGCTGTCACCAGAGTAAGCACTCTCCTCCCCTCCACCCAAACACAAGAGCACTCTGCTTGACCATTGGAAATCCAACATGTCGGATCCTTCCCCCCCCCCCCCCCCAAGATCATATGGCAAGAGAGTTGGAAGGCCCTCGTATACATGGCACTGCAGGTCGAGGGTTCGTCCAACTTTAGCGTAATGTGTATGTGGGCCTTTAGAATTAAAAGTTCAACTAAGAATAGCTGAGCGTACACAATTTTTTTTTTTTAACAGGTGCTTTGCTTTGGTTGTCAATAGCAAATATGTGACGGCAAATAGCGAATGCTCCCAATTTATAAAAGTCATTTTTACCTAATTTTTGTTTTTATTTTTACATGCGTTTTTGTTGCAAATTTTCCTCATTAGTATGAGTGAAATCTGCAAGGAAAAAATAACGTGCATAAGACTTCAGGAATCTCATTCACTCTGCTGGCACTAGGAAATGCTTCATGTTTGTGACAAAAATGCAATGGGTACACAGATATTTAGGGTGCTTCCACACTGCGTTCCAGGCACCAGTAGAGTGGCCCCATCGGGGCTTACATCCAAACCCTCTGCAAAATGGGATTCTGGCGTATTCGCTGATAGAGCCTTAGGGTACAGTTACACGTAGCGATGCACCAGCGATCCCGACAACGATATGGATCGCTGGTGCATCGCTAAGTGGTCGCTAGTGAGCTGCCACACAGGCAGATCTTACCAGCGACATCGCAGGGTTCGGGGGTCGCTACTTACCTGTCAGACACGGCGATCCTGGCGTCCTCCCGCCCGCCTCCACGTCTCGCTCGTCGGCACCACAGGAAGCCCAGCAGGAAGTGGCCGACGAGGAATGGTCCAGGGAGTTCTCGCGTGACCAACGATGAGCAGCGGGGGAGCCGGTCGGAGGTAAGTATCACATGCCGCGATATCGCTAGCAATATCGCTGCAACGTCACAAAATCGGTGACTTTACAGCGATATTGCTAGCGATATCGCAGTGTGTAACGGGGGCTTAAGACTATAATGGAGCCAGCACAGTGACCTAGTGTTCTGACATGCATAATTTTTGGGCATCTGTCTACTGGAGGCGGACACTCCGATGTACACTGCGTCTGTGTGTCCGCCTCCAGTAGTTGTAGATTCCTGAAAATGATGCACGTCAGCATGTAGTCTATGGACCCGTTGACACATACACCCGAATTCTGTTTTGTGAGGGCTTCAAATGTAAGACTACCAAACGAGTGCCTGAATGCAATGTGAAAGCTCCCTTAGGGTCCATTTACAAACAGACCGGCTGCAGTTTGGTAAACTTTTACTGTTTACCAGTCTTTTCATAGCCTGTTTACACAGACGGACCGTGGTGAATGTTGCACACTGAACGATCTATAGTCGACTTCTCAGTATGCATAGGCTGACATTGTTTTTGACGGTGCATCACCCTGTGTATACTGGACATACACTGCTGATCTGTTGCGTTGCACAAAAGATTTCACCCGATGAGCAAACTTTTTGCTCGATCATCAGATGATCAGCAGCCTGTTTACAAAATAATCATGAAACAAACTTTAAGAATGTTTGTCTATGATTATCTTTCAGTGCAAAAGCGGCATTAAGGCCGTGTTTTGCGTTTTCGCGGCAATTTTAAATGCGCTATTTTGCCGCGAAAACACACAAAAAAAAACATCCTATGCGATCCTATGGCATTCCGCACATGCTGTGCTAATGCTGTGGATTTTTCCGCAGCGGAGTTGCATCGTGGAATAATACGCAGCATGCTCATTCTTTGTGCGGAATCGCGGGAAAATCTGCACACATAGGAATGCATTGTTCTGCTTACTTCCTGCATGTGGCTGTGCCCACCATACGAAAAGTAAGCAGAACTTTTGCGGATGGTACCCAGGGTCTGGAGGAGAGGAGATTCTCCTTCAGGTTCTGGATACCATATCCCTGTAAAAAATAAAATTAAAATAAAAAAAAAAATCGTCATATTCTCACCTTCCGATGTCCCTCGCAGCGTCGCCAGGCCTCAGTGATGCATTGCGACAATGACCTTTGATGACGTCGTGAAACCGTCGCGATCTCGCGAGACCGCAACGTCATCAAAGGTCATTGCCGCAATGCATCACTGGGAACGGGACCTGCTGGGAGCATCGCGATGATCGGGAACACTGCGCGGGACGCCGGAAGGTGAGAAAAACACCATTCTTTATTTTTTTTTTATTATTTTTAACATTAGATCTTTTTACTACTGATGCTGCATAGGCAGCCTCAATAGTAAAAAGTTGGTCACACTTGTCAAACACTATGTTTGACGAGTGTGACCAACCTGTCAATCAGTTTTCCAAGCGATGCTCCAGATCTCTTGGAAAACGCTAGCATTCTGCATGCTAATTACGCTTGCAAATCGCTAGTTTTTCTACGGGAAATAGGCAGGAATTAAAATCCGGTTTTCTTGCATATTTCCCGCGGAATGGAATTCCCGCGGAAATTTCCGCAGCAATTCCGCAACGTGTGCACATAGTCTAAGTCTCATTGACATGTCGATGTTTAAACACTTGCTGGAAAAAATTGTACTGGTGTCCATCAGAGATTTGGATCATTGTGTCATCAGTGTATGGTCCGTGCATCCATTTGTACCATGAGTTTTTTTCATAGATGGATGAATAATTAAATTACATAACTTCTATCTTTTGGCAGTGTTAAACACGGACAGCACACAGACTGTATACTGATGCCATCCGTGTGCTGTACTTGTTTTTCACAGACCCATAGACTTATATTGGCCCCTTTCATCTATGATGCCAGATAAAAACGACATATCTCCGTGAGAAACAGACACACAATCCGTGAGAAAACATGAACATGTGAATAGCACCGTAGATTATGTTTGTGTTCTATCGATGAAGAAAACTGATAAAACACATACGTGCAAGGTGGATGTCTGAATGAAGGCTTACTCTTATTTTTCCCTGCAAGTGTGACGCCACAGTGGAACTCTACACAGATCCCATTTAAATGAAGCTTCTCAAACAACAGAGGACAGGTCATGCAGAGAAAAAGATGATATTTTTATTTGCTCTCCACTCTGTGTCACGGTCCATAGATATATATGAGGCAGTCAAATTTGGATCAGGAACCCTGTGGACAGACTGTGCTCAGACCATGACACAAGCTTGTGTAAATGTGGCATAAGAGATGAGGATCCTGAGCAGCAGACCCTTCTGTTTATAGCAAAATTACATATTTAGGTATAAAAAGATTTGTTTTTATAAACTGATGTAGGGATTCCCTCTTTCTCACCGGTACAAAACTTGTTGATGCAAAGGAAGTTTTATTTAACTTCATAAACAGAATGAGTAATGGAAAAAGAAACAAACAGAAATGTCCATACACCTGACATCTAGGCTTTGCAGGCCCCATCAGCCACTTGCAAGGCCGACTAGTTTCTAATAGGTCCTTCACCCAAACCTAAGGTTCAGAGGTGCTCGCTCACACCTCCACAGCCAGAGAGTTATGAGCAGCTCTTCTGCCCTTTTAACTTCAGCTGAACCTCCTAGATTGGAGGATGTGAATGACTGGTCCTTCCCATCACTTACCAATTATTCCTGATACCTGGACCCTTAATGCTCCACTAAATCAAAATGTCTCAGCACCCTATCAGTTCTGGAGCCTTTTTCAAGTGCCATCCATCCCGTTTCGGACCTATGGGCAGCAGCAGAAGCCATCTTACTGTCTGTATACATAACCTCCCTGGCCACTGACTCTCTCCAACACTTTCCATGACATCATGGGGACCTTGCTACTTTGCCAGGAATTTGCTCTCTTCCGTGGGTACCAATACCCATACCCGGTCTCCAGGTTTAAACCGGTTCATGCAGGTCAACGGACTGTCAAGATCAAGCCCTTTGTGCCCTGAGGAAGTGTTCTTTATACTGGCTCCTAACTCTAACCGACCCTTATGCCCAGCCTAGTGCGGAACATAATTACCAGGACCTGACTCTAGAAGAAGGTTTCGCACCCTTAATTTTACCCTAGTCCCTCAGTTGGGTGGTTCCAATGTTACCTCTGGACATCCCCAGCTCAGGAACATTCGCTTAAAAGGATTCTACCTTCTCCCTGTTACAGATGAACCCGGAAACCTCAGCCTGCGACAAGGCTTCTGTAAATTGTACCTGGGCTGCCATCTGACTAACCCAGCGACACTGCTCTCCCCCATAAGTCCCAAAACAAAGGAAAGTCTTGTCTGATTATCACTGGGTGTTTTAAATCTTTTACCACTCCCATTTTGGCACAGACTGTGGTTTCATGCTTCACAAGATCAACCTGGGTCACCAGAAAGATCTTTTAATATCCCCTTAGATACATCACACCCCATCAAATTTTCCAGGGACTGGCACTTGTGGAAGTGTGGCCCTACCAGGTTCACCAGACTCCCAGAGTCCTGAAGTCCAGACAATACGACACTATACACAGTCACCCGTCGCACCTGAGGTCCTTCTCCAGGTTGAGGAACAATGCTGTAGGCAGGGTTGGCAAAGTAGGAGCAGCGCCAGCGTATGCTGCAGCCCATTGGCTCTGAGGTCAGGGGACCATAGATAACGTCATGGGACTGGTCTCTCAGCTATGACTCAGACGTCTACTGGGACTTTAATTTGCGGGTTTACTTCACTTCTTTTGTGAGCCATCCCATCTTTCTTATCCCCAGAAAGGTGACCTTACCCACCTTGACCACCCAGGGAACTCTCGTCAGCTCAATACCTCTCCACTGGACCCACCAGGTCATCTGTGTTTTGGGGATCTCCATGGGCAACCCAGGACTGAATCGACGTGGGCTGAGAGTAGATAAACCAATCCATTACCACTCTTTTGACCATCTGGGCTGGGGAACAAGTCTCTGGTTGCAGCCACTTCTGTCCATCACTTATCAATCGTTCCTGACAACTGAACTTGTATTGCCTGGCTAAATCAAAACTTTCCAGCACTCTGTCATTGCTGGAGCTTTTTCAGGTGTCGCATCAGCGAGGCCAGGTACCTCTGTTCTGGAGCTGTCAGCAGCAGAAGCCATCTTGCTGCTTGTCTACCCTGGACAATGCCTTTCATAAAGCATATTTGTCACAATGTACATTATATATTCATTATGTAGCTCCACAAAAAGCTATATACCTATTATAACTAGTTTTGAGCGATACCTTCCGATATTGGGAAATATCAAGATCAGATTGGATCGGACCGATACCCCAAAAATATCGGATATCGCCGATTCCGATACCGGACCAATGCAAATCAATGGGACACAAATATCGGAATGAAAATAAACCCTTACTTTCCTTGTAGGTTAATTCTACATGAAGGAAAACAACTAAGAATAATGTAGAATGTATTGGGGGAGGTGGAGGAGACATTAAAGGCATATAGGTTTAGCCCAATCAAATGGAATAGCAGGAATTAATTTTTTTTTTAAGACGTTCGGAGTTACAAAGATATTGACTATGTTAAGCTTTTTTATATTTTGTCAGATATTTATGTTTCACTACTTCCATGCTCTTCACCTGCTCTTTTACTTCTCCCACACTTTCTCCTTCATCATCCTCTTCAGGGTCATCTTCTTGGTCTTCTTTGGGTTGGTCTTCAGGGTCATCGTCTTCGGGGTCGTCGTCTTCTTCGGGGTGGTCTTTAGGGTCGTCGTCAGGGAGATCCAGAGTGATTACCAAAAACCATTTCAAAAAGCTTGAACTTGGAAATGAAGAAGAAGGTACAATAAGGTTGAGGAACTGCTGAGAACCAGCTGACGGTACTGGAACCTGGATGGGTAGCCGAAGGTACAAGAGCCAATGGAACTACCGAGGACCAGCTGATGGTACTGGAACTCGGTTACTAAGCAGGAGGTACCTGTGCCAGAAAGCAATACCAAGGACCAGCAGACGTTGGTGGAACTCGGATACCGAGAAGGAGGCACCTAAGCCAAAGGCTCTGCCTGGAACCAGCTGACATTACTGGAACCAGGACATACTGGACATATTGAAGATTGACTTCCAAAGAACCAGCTAATGGTACTGGAATTCAGATAGGCAGCAGAAGGTACACATGAAAAAAAAAAGTTGCAAGGCCGTGAGCCGGCCAGAGTTACCGAAACCTACAGTCCTACAGGGGGAGCTTGTCCTATTGGCACTACTGAACCAGCCTTCATTGCCAGATCCCGCAGCCCACATAGGAAGCACCTAAACTGCAGGCACCATAGAGTCGACTAACCCGACCGCAACACGACAGCACAACATATTGGAGGCAAAGTGACGTTGACACTACCCGGAAACAGCTGGCGTGCTGGAACCATGCTGGGCAGGAGGGAGTACCCGTGCCAAAGACACTTCTGAGCAGCAACTGGCGGTGTTGGAGCCCAGGAATTACAGTAGAAACAGAGTGTAGCCAGAGGCCTAATTGGAACAAGTTTAATCCCTTAACCCCCAAGGGTGGTTTGCACGTTCATGACCGGGCCAATTTTTACAATTCTGACCACTGTCCCTTTATGAGGTCATAACTCTGGAATGCTTCCATGGCTCCTGGTGATTCTGACATTGTTTTCTCGAGACATATTATACTTCATGCGAGTGGTAAAATTTCATTCATATAACTTGCATTTATTTGAGAAAAAAATGGAAATTTGGCGAAAATTTTGAAAATTTCGCAATTTTCCAACTTTGAATTTTTATTCCCTTAAATCACAGAGATACGGCACACAAAAAACTTAATAAGTAACATTTCCCACATGTTTACTTTACATCAGCACAATTTTGGAACCCAAATTTTTTTTTCTTAAAAAGTTATAAGGGTTAAAAGTTGACCAGCGATTTTCTCATTTTTGCAACACCATTTTATTTTTACGGACCACATCACATTTGAAGCCACTTTGAGGGGTCTATATGATAGAAAATACCCAAAAGTGACACCATTCTAAAAACTGCACCCCTTAAGGTGCTCAAAACCACATTCAAGAAGTTTATTAACCCTTCAGGTGCTTCACAGGAATTTTTTGAATATTTAAAAAAAATGAACATTTAACTTTATTTCACAAAAAAAATACATCGGGTTCAAATTTTTTTATTTTACCAAGGGTAACAGGAGAAGTTGGACTGCAAAAGTTATTATGCAGTTTGTCCTGAGTACGCTGATACCTGATATGTGGGGGGGAACCACTGTTTCGGCGCATGGCAGAGCTCAGAAGGGAAGGAGCGCCGTTTGACTTTTTCAATGCAAAATTGGCTAGAATTCAGATCGGACGCCATGTCACGTTTGGAGAGCCCCTGATGTACCTAAACAGTGGAAACCCCCTACAAGTAACCCCATTTTGGAATCTAGACTCCCCAAGGAACTTATCTAGATGTGTGGTGAGAACTTTGAACCCCCAAGGGCTTCACAGAAGTTTATAACATACAGCCGTACAATTAAAAAATATTTTTTCCACAAAAATGATCTTTTCACCCTCAATTCTTATTTTTCCAAGGGTAACAGGACCCTAAAAGTTATTGTGCAATTTGTCCTGAGTACGCTGATACCCCACATGTGGGATTGGGCGCATGGCAGAGCTCGGAAGGCAAGCAGCGCCATTTGACGTTTTTGGCTGGAATTGAGATCGGACACCATGTCGCGTTTGGAAAGCCCCTGTTGTACCAAAACAGTGAAAACCCCACACAAATTACACCGTTTTGGAAACTAGACCCCCCAAGGAACTTATCTAGATGTGTGGTGAGCACTTTGAACCCCCCAGTGCTTCACAGAAGTTTTTAAATAAAAAAATCGTATTTTTTCCACAAACATGATCTTTTAGTCACCAATTTTTTTATTTTCCCAGAAGATATTGGACCCCAAAAGTTGTTGTCCAATTTGTCCTGTGTACGCTGATATACCCCATATGTGGGAGAAAACTACTGTATGGGCACACGTCGGGGCTCGGAAGGGAAGTAGTGACGTTTTGGAATGCAGTCTTTGATGGAATGGTCTGTGGGTGTCATGTTGCTTTTGGTGAGCCCCTGATGTACCTAAACAGTGGAAGCCCCCCCACAAATGACACCATTTTGGAAACTAGACGCTCCAAGGAACTTATCTAGATGTGTGGTGAGCACTTTGAACCCCCCAGTGCTTCACAGAAGTTTATAACGCCCGGGCGTGAAAATAAAAAAATCATTTTTTTCCACAAAAATGATATTTTTGCCCCCAATTTTTTATTTTCCTAAGGGTAACAGGAGAAATTGGACTCCAAAAGTTGTTTTGCAATTTGTCCTGAGTACGCTGATACCCTATATGTGGGGGTAAAACACTGTTTGGGCACATGGCACAGCTTGGAAGGGAAGGAGCACCATTTGACTTTTTCAACGCAGAATTGGCTGGAATTGAGATCAGACGTCATGTTGCATTTGGAGAGCACCTGATGTGCCCAAACAGTGGAAACCCCCCAATTCTAACTCCAACCCTAACCCTAATCTCAGCCCTAACCCTAGCCCTAACCCTAATGAGAAAATGGAAATAAATACTTTTTCTTTTCATTTTATTATTTTTCCCTAACTAAGGGGGTGATAACGGGGGGTTTGATTTACTATTTATGGCGGTTTTTATATTTGGCAGCTGTCACACGCTAAAAGACGCTTTTTATTGTAAAAATAGTTTTTGCATCACCACATATTGAGAGCTATAATTTTTCCATATTTTGACCCACTGAGTCATGTGAGGTCTTATTTTTTGCTGGACGAGTTGACGCTTTTATTGGTGTCATGTTCGGGCACGTGACATCTTTTGATCACTTTTTATTCCGATTTTTGGGACGCAGAATGAACAAAAACCAGCGTTTCATGAATTTCTTTTGGGGGGTGTGTTTACACCGTTCCGCGTGCGGTAAAATTAATGAAGCCCTTTTATTCTTCAGGTCAGTACGGTTACAGGGATACCTCATTTAGGTCTTTTTTTATGTTTTGGCGCTTTTATGCAATGAAAACAATTTTATATAAAAAATAATTATTTTTGCATCGCTTTATTCTGCGAGCTATAACTTTTTTTTATTTTTTCACTGACTCTGTATGGTGGCTCGTTTTTTGCGGGACAAGATGATGTTTTCAGCGGTACTATGCATATTTTATGCGTCTTTTTGATTGCGCGTTATTGCTAGAGTTGAGCGATACCGTCCGATACTTCAAAGTATCGTATCGGATGGTATCGGCCGATCTTTAAAAAAAGTATCGGTATCGCCGATTCCGATACCGGAAGTCCCATTCAAGTCTATGGGACTTCCGGTATCGGAATAAGAAAAACCCTTTCCTGCCCTTGTACAGCCTCTCTGGGGTCTGTACGGGCCTTTCGGGGGGCTGTGCCGGCCTGCCAGGGGGTCTGTGCAGGCTCCGGTGGTCTGTGCCGGCCTGCCGGTGGTCTGTGCCGGCCTGCCGGTGGTCTGTGCCGGCCTGCCGGGGGGCTGTGCCGGCCTGCCGGGGGGCTGTGCAGGCTCCGGGGGGGGCTGTGCCGGCCTGCCGGGGGGCTGTGCCGGCCTGCCGGGGGGCTGTGCAGGCTCCGGAGGTCTGTGCAGGCATCGTCCGATGGGACTACAAGTCCCATCGGGCGATGCCTGCTACCATGACAGTGATTGATACATTAGCCAATGATGGGACAGTAGTAGTCCCATCATCCGGCTAATGTGTTAAATGTAAAAAAAAAAAAAAAAAAAAAATAAATTACATGCTACATACATACAACATGCATACTACATACATGCTACATTCATACTACATACTACATACATACTACATTCATACTACATAAATACTACATGCAACATACATACTACATATATACTACATGCATGCTACATACATACTGCATGCTACATACATACCACATATATACTACATACATACTACATGCATGCTACATGCATGCTACATACATAACACATATATACTACATGCATGCTACATACATACTACATGCTACATACATACTACATATATACTACATGCATGCTACATACATACTACATGCTACATACATACTACATATATACTACATGCATGCTACATACTACATGCTACATACATACTACATATATACTACATGCATGCTACATACATACTACATGCATGCTACATACATACTACATGCTACATACATACCACATACATACTACATATATACTACATGCATGCTACATACATACTGCATGCTACATGCATGCTACATACATACTACATACATACTACATGCTACATACATACCACATATATACTACATACATACAATACATTCATACAATACATACATAGACATACAGTACATATAACATAGAGTAACATACTTACCAATACTTGTCACATTGTTCCCCGAAGCCATTGTCTTTTCCGGAATAAATATTAACATAACAAACCACAAAAATACTCACCCACGATCCGAAGCAGTCCACGAGTGTGTCCCACGACGATCTTGGGTAGAGAACTGCAGCATCAGCTGTTGCTGCCGTTCTCTACGGGCTGCAGGAATCCAATGACGGAAGGTAGGTATCCTTCCGCACTGTATTCCTCCGCCACTTAAAAAAAAAAAAGTCCCTAGTCTCACTTTATGCCATTGCTGTGTGGGAAATTCCCACACAGCAATGGCATAAAGTGAGACTAGGGACTTTTTTTTTTTAAGTGGCGGAGGAATACAGTGCGGAAGGATACCTACCTTCCGTCATTGGATTCCTGCAGCCCGTAGAGAACGGCAGCATCATCTGATGCTGCAGTTCTCTACCCAAGATCGTCGTGGGACACACTCGTGGACTGCTTCGGATCGTGGGTGAGTATTTTTGTGGTTTGTTATGTTAATATTTATTCTGGAAAAGACAATGGCTTCGGGGAACAATGTGACAAGTATTGGTAAGTATGTTACTCTATGTTATATGTACTGTATGTCTATGTATGTATTGTATGAATGTATTGTATGTATGTAGTATATATGTGGTATGTATGTAGCATGTAGTATGTATGTAGTATGTATGTAGCATGCATGTAGCATGTAGTATGTATGTAGCATGCATGTAGTATATATGTAGTATGTATGTAGCATGCATGTAGTATATATGTAGCATGTATGTAGTATGTATGTGGTATGTATGTAGCATGTAGTATGTATGTAGCATGCATGTAGTATATATGTAGTATGTATGTAGCATGTAGTATGTATGTAGTATGTATGTGGTATGTATGTAGCATGTAGTATGTATGTAGCATGCATGTAGTATATATGTAGTATGTATGTAGCATGTAGTATGTATGTAGTATGTATGTAGTATGTATGTGGTATGTATGTAGCATGTAGTATGTATGTAGCATGCATGTAGTATATATGTAGTATGTATGTAGTATGTATGTGGTATGTATGTGGTATGTATGTAGCATGTAGTATGTATGTAGCATGCATGTAGCATGCATGTAGTATGTATGTAGCATGCATGTAGTATGTATGTAGCATGCATGTAGTATGTATGTAGTATGTATGTAGCATGCAGTATGTATGTAGCATGTATGTAGTATGTATGTAGTATATATGTAGTATGTATGTAGCATGTAGTATGTATGTAGCATGCATGTAGTATGTATGTAGCATGCATGTAGTATGTATGTAGTATGTATGTAGCATGCAGTATGTATGTAGCATGCATGTAGTATATATGTAGTATGTATGTAGCATGCATGTAGTATGCATGTAGCATGTAGTATGTATGTAGCATGCATGTAGTATGTATGTAGCATGTATGTAGTATGTATGTAGTATATATGTAGTATGTATGTAGCATGCAGTATGTATGTAGCATGCATGTAGTATGTATGTAGTATTTTTTTTTTTTTTTTTTTTTAACATTTAACACATTAGCCGGATGATGGGACTACTACTGTCCCATCATTGGCTAATGTGTCAATCACTGTCATGGTAGCAGGCATCGCCCGATGGGACTTGTAGTCCCATCGGACGATGCTTGCACAGACCCCCGGACATCAGCACAGCCCCCCGGCAGGCCGGCACAGCCCCCCGGCAGGCCGGTACAGGCCCCCACAGGGTGCACAGACCACCGGCAGGCCGGCACAGCCCCCCGGCAGGCCGGTACAGACCCCGGGCAGTCCACACAGCCCCCCGGCAGGCCGGCACAGCCCCCCGGCAGGCCGGCAGAGACCCCCGGAAGGCCCGAAATGACGGCGCATCATGATGCGCACACACCGCGCATCATGATGACGTCAGGCCGTCAATCAACTGAACTTCCGATTCCGATGCCGAATTCCGATATTGAAAAAATATCGGAAGTCGGTATCGGAATTCCGATACAGCAAGTATCGGCCGATACCCGATACTTGCGGTATCGGAATGCTCAACACTAGTTATTGCACTTTTTGTTCGGCAGTATGATAATAAATCATTATTTTTTGCTTCGCTTTTTATTTTTTAAGGGGTTCGCTAAAGGGGTTAACTAATGGGACAGTTTTATAGGGCGGGTCGTTACGGGCGCGGCGATACAAAATATGTGTACTTTTATTGTTTTTTGTTTTTTTTTTTCAAAAAATGAATTTATTAGGGAATATTTGTTTTTTTTTTAAATTAGCGATTTTTTTAAAATTATTTTTACACTTTTTTTTAACTTTATTACATTGTCCCAGGTGGGACATCACTGTCCTGTGACAGATCGCTGATCTGTCACATCACAGATCACTGTCACAGATCAACGATCTGTCACAGGCACTGCACAAGGCTTCCTCCTTGCCTTCGCTTTGCAGGCATGAGGAAGCCAGCTCCCTGCAGGCCCCTGAAGTTCCCCGTCGCCATCTTGGATTCGGGGACCTGCAGGGATGGAGCCCCTTGCAGCAGCGCTGCACATTGCGCTGCTGTGGGGGGCTCAGGGAAGCACGGAGGGAGCCCCCTCCCTGCCGATGCTTCCCTTTAACCCCCGGTACACCGCAATCGTGTTTGATTGCAGTGTGCAAGGGGTTAACGTGTCGGGGGCGGTCCGTGACCGCTCCTGACACATTGTGCCGGGTGTCAGCTGTGATAATCAGCTGACACCCGGCCGCGATCAGCGTCGCTCACCAAGTGGGCGCCGCTGATCGCTGTGACGTACTATCCCGTCCCTGGGAATTAAGTCCCAGGGCACATGGATGGGATAGTACGTCACATGACAGAAAGGGGTTAATATCTGTAGTAGTGTGAATGTGGACAGAGCAGGAGAAATTGCCGTACACACAGCAGGGGATTAGCTGACGTTACTGAACCCCAATAACACTGGAGCATGTGTTGACTGTGCAGACGGCGCTTATGAGCAGCAACTGGAGGTGTTGGAGCCCAGGGATTACAGTTCAGGTGGTAGAAACATGAACACAACAGGAGAGCTGGATACTGTTGCCAACCAATTATTTAATCTGGAAGCGGACTGGCAAATTCCTGCGAGATCCAGGCCTTGTTCATTTTCAGAAAAGTAAGCCGGTCAACGTTATCGGAGGATAGTCGCATGCGACGGTCTGTTAGTACACCACCTGCCGCACTAAAGACGCGTTCCCATAATACACTAGCAGCAGGGCAAGCCAACACCTCCAATGCATACTGGCTAAGCTCTGGCCATGTATCCAGCTTAGAGACCCAATACTTGAAGGGGGAAGAGCCGTGTGGGAGAACACTAAGAGGGCAAGACATGTAGTCTGTCACCATCTGATGGAAACGTTGCCTCCTGCTGACTGGAGCCGTCTGTGATGGTGTAGACATTTGTGGCGGGGACACAAAACTTTGCCACATTTGGGCCATACTGGTCTTGCCTTGTGCTGAGGCGCTGCTTCTGCTCCCTCTTTGTGCAGAGCTTCCTCCACTGCCTCGACGCACTGATCTGCTTTGTAAAGCACTAGCAGCACTGCTCTCGGGTGGAATGGAGAACATGATGGAATGCACCAGTGTGTCTTGGTACTCCCGCATTTTACGCTCCCGGTTCAATGGTGTTATGAGGCTTTGTAAGTTGTCCCGGTAGCGAGGATCTAGGAGGGTGTACACCCAATAATCAGCCGTGTTGAGAATGTGGGCGATGCGGCGGTCGTTCCTCAGGCAATGCAGCATGAAATCAACCATGTGCTGCAGACTGCCAACTGGCCAAGAAACGCTGTCCCCTGCTTGAGGCGTCATCTCTGCCTGCTCTGCATCACCCCACCCTCGCTCTACATACTGACTACTAGAGCATTGTGTACCTCCCTCCTCTGGACAGATGTCTTCCTCCTCCATTGACTCCTCATCCTCACAAAGTGTCCCCTGCCTAGGCCTTTGTGAGGAACCATGTTGCGCAGACTGTCCAGAAGCAGATGGCATTTGTGACTCCTCATCCTCCACCTCTTCCACAACCTCCTCCCTTAGTGCAGTGTTTTTTCAAGCAGGCTGATAAGGGGGATAGTCAAGCTGACTTGTGCATCATCTGCACTCGCCATCCGCGTGGAATCATCGAAGGCACGCAAAACGTGGTAGATGTCCTTCATAGAGTCCCACTCAGTGGTGGTGAAGTATGAACGGCGCGCAGTGTGACTTGTTTGTGCCTGATGCATCTGGTACTCCGTTACTTCTGCCTGCTGTTCACACAACCTCTCCAACATACAGTCATGGCCAAAAGTATTGACACCCCTGCAATTCTGTCAGATAATATTCAGTTTCTTCCTGAAAATGATTGCAAACACAAATTCTTTGGTATTATTATCCTCATTTAATTTGTCTTAAATGAAAAAACACAAAAGAGAATGAAGCAAAAAGCAAAACATTGATCATTTCACACAAAACTTCAAAAATGGGCCGGACAAAAGTATTGGCACCCTCAGCCTAATACTTGGTTGCACAACCTTTAGCCAAAATAACTGCGACCAACTGCTTCCGGTAACCATCAATGAGTTTCTTACAATGCTCTGCTGGAATTTTAGACCATTCTTCTTTGGCAAACTACTCCAGGTCCCTGATATTTGAAGGGTGCCTTCTCCAAACTGCCATTTTTAGATCTCTCCACAGGTGTTCTATGGGATTCAGGTCTGGACTCATTGCTGGCCACCTTAGAAGTCTCCAGTGCTTTCTCTCAAACCATTTTCTAGTGCTTTTTGAAGTGTGTTTTGGGTTATTGTCCTGCTGGAAGACCCATGACCTCTGAGGTAGACCCAGCTTTCTCACACTGGGCCCTATATTATGCTGCAAAATTTGTTGGTAGTCTTCTGACTTCATAATGCCAAGCACACGGTCAAGCAGTCCAGTGCCAGAGGCAGCAAAGCAACCCCAAAACATCAGGGAACCTCCGCCATGTTTGACTGTAGGGACCGTGTACTTTTCTTTGAATGCCTCTTTTTTCTCCTGTAAACTCTATGTTGATGCTTTTGCCCTAAAAGCTCTACTTTTGTCTCATCTGACCAGAGAACATTCTTCCAAAATGTTTTAGGCTTTTTCAGGTAAGTTTTGGCAAACTCCAGCCTGGCTTTTTTATGTCTCGGGGTAAGAAGTGGAGTCTTCCTGGGTCTCCTACCATACAGTCCCTTTTCATTCAGATGCCGACGGATAGTACGGGTTGACACCGTTGTACCCTTGGACTGCAGGGCAGCTTGAACTTGTTTGGATGTTAGTGGAGGTTCTTTATCCAACATCCGCACAATCTTGCATTGAAATCTCTTGTCAATTTTTCTTTTCCGGCCACATCTAGAGAGGTTAGCCACAGTGCCATGGGCTTTAAACTTCTTGATGACACTGCGCACGGTAGACACAGGAACATTCAGGTCTTTGGAGATGGACTTGTAGCCTTGATATTGCTCATGCTTCCTCACAATTTGGTTTCTCAAGTCCTCAGACAGTTCTTTGGTCGTCTTTCTTTTCTACATGCTCAATGTGGTACACACAAGGACACAGGACAGAGGTTGAGTCAACTTTAATCCATGTCAACTGGCTGCAAGTGTGATTTAGTTATTGCCAACACCTGTTAGGTGCCACAGGTAAGTTACAGGTGCTGTTAATTACACAAATTAGAGAAGCATCACATGATTTTTCGAACAGTGCCAATACTTTTGTCCACCCTCTTTGTTATGTTTGGTGTGGAATTATATCCAATTTGGCTTTAGGACAATTCTTTTTGTGTTTTTTCATTTAAGACAAATTAAATGAAGATAATAATACCAAAGAATTTGTGTTTGCAATCATTTTCAGGAAGAAACTGAGTATTATCTGACAGAATTGCAGGGGTGTCAATACTTTTGGCCATGACTGTATGTAACGTTGAATTCCACCTGGTGGGTAGGTCACATATGATGCGATGTTCTGGAAGGCGGAATCGGCGCTGCAGAGCTGCAATGAGCGATCTTGCCATGCTGGAACGCCGCAGGTGAGCGCACTCTATGCGGGCCTTGTGCGGCAGTGCATCAAGATCCGGATAGTCCCTCAAAAAACTCTGCACGACCAAGTTAAGCACCTGTGCCAGACATGGGATGTGAGTGAGGTTGCCTAGGCCCAGAGCTGCCACCAGATTTCGGCCATTGTCACACACTACCATGCCTGGCTGGAGATTCGCTGGCACAAACCACACGTCGCTCTCCTGCTTGATGGCATTCCAGAGCTCCTGCGCTGTGTGGCTTCGATTCCCCAAAGAAATTAATTTCAATACGGCCTGTTGACGTTTGGCCACGGCTGTGCTCATATCGGTCGTAACAGGTAAGCGTTCACGGGTCCATGTGGAGGTAGACTGTGATGGCTCCTGCAGCGCTGATTTAGAGGAACTGGAGTATGAGGAGGAGTCAATGTGTACAAACTGGATTCCTGCAATGCTTGGAGTTGGCAGAACACGTACAGCGCCACTCTCAAGATCTGTACCCGGCTCCACAACATTTACCCAATGGGCAGTGAGGGAAAGATATCGTCCCTGTCCATGGTTACTGTTCCACGCATCGGTGATCAGGTGGACCTTGCTACTGACGGCGTTTAGTAGCGCATGTTTAATTTTTCCCTCCACATGCTTTTGCAGGGCAGGGACGGCTTGCCTGCTGAAATAAAAGCGGCTGGGCACGTTGTATTGTGGGACTGCCAATGCCATGAAGTTATGGAAGGTGTCAGTCTCCACCAGTCTGAATTAGAGCATTTCAAGGGACAGTAGTTTGCAATGCCAGCATTCAGAGCCTGTGCTCGCTGGTGGTTTGCCGAGTATGGGCACCTTTTCTCCCATGCCTGTGCTACCGATGGCTGTATACTGACCTGGGAGTGTGAGGATGACAGGGAACGCTTTGCTGTGGGTGGAATGGCACTGTGTCTCTGTACAACAGTGCGAGAGGTTCTTCCATGTCGATCCTGTGAGGAAGCCGAACCAGCTGTGTGTGAGCTGGAGGAAGAGGCTACAACACGAGCTGAAGAGGTGGTAGGTGGCGCTGTAGGTTGGCCTAGGTCTTCAATGTGTCTTTGTAACTCCACCACGTGCTTGGTCCGCACATGTTTCCACATATTTGTGGTATTGAGGTTGCTGACACTTTTCCCTCTTTTCACTTTCTGATTACACAGCTTGCATTTCACAAAGTAAATGTCATCTGCAACTGTGTCAAAAAAGGACCAGGCACTGCAAGTCTTTGGGGCGCCCGTTTTGGAAGAGGCATGCTCCTAATGGGTGCCGAAGTGGAGGCTACAGGCAACCGAGTCTGCCCCCTCCCTCTCCCTCCTTTTTTGGCCGTTCGGGGAATCTCTTCCTCAGAGCTGCTCCCACCAGCTTCCTGTACCTCATGCCATGATGGGTCAAGGATCTCATCATCTACACTACCCTCTTCAAACGACTGCTTCTCCTGGGTAGTCTCGACAACACAGTACGCACCAGAAAGTGGCACGTGAGTCTCATCATCAGATGCGTACTGAGGTGTGCTGACCATAGGCACTGGCCCACCCGCCTCTTCAGATTCAGAGAGACAAAGCGCAACATACTACCTCTTCTTCAAATTCTCGAATGCTGCTTGGCTGGCCCCCTCTTTCCAAGCCAACAGATTCAAAGAACAGAAGTAGAGATGGCTCCTGTCCAGGGCTCTCTGACTGTCTGGGCAATTTGGCAGGTGGTGAAGAGACAGATGGGTGCTCTTCAGTGCTTTGGACCTGAGAGGATCTGGAAGTAATTGAAGTCGATGCGTTAGCTGCCATCCATCCGACAACGGCTTCAATTTGTTCGTCCCGCAGCAGTGGGGTACGGCAAACTCCTACAAAGCTGCGCATAAAGGGCTGTTCCCTGGGAAAACTGGGGGATGCTGAGTCACTGGTGCCCGCAGCAGGCACAGAATCCCCACGTCCTCTCCCTGCAGAAACTCCACGACCACGTGCCTTACTCCCTGCCTTCTTCATCTTGGTAGACTTTTAAAGATAGGCAGAAAAGTACTAAGGGCTTAGTATGCTTATTCCTGAACAGCTGCTAACAGGTATAAGAAACAATAATTTTATAAAGTGTGGGCTAGACTTTAATATGAGCTAATGTGGCCTACACAACTGTAAAGTGGAGTGTTTGGTGAACTTTATTAACTTTTTTTTTTCACAAAGACACTGGATGTGCCCAAAGATGTGAAACCGATAGTATCACAAACTTTTTGTAGCTATTACAATGCAGGAAGGTAACCTACAATACAATAGATGAGGCTGCAAAAAAATAGGCTAATACTAATCTGGCTGGGGCTGCAGGGCACAAGCCAGCAGAAAGGCTCCTCTATCTACTCCTATATAGTGTTTGCAAATATTCTAGCTGGATACGGATGGAACCACACTAATAGGAGAAATCTGGAAAAATGAGCAGCACTAATGCAAAAAAGGACAATGTATGAGGCAGTGACACACGCTGAGCGGACTACAACCGGAGGTGGCTGCAGAACACACTACAGCGTGAGCTGCACTCACACACACAGACCTCGCAGACAGCCGTGAACAGCGCTGCAAGGCAAAAGAAAGCTACAGCTGTTGATAAAGTAGCCTGGGTAAAGCACAATATAGCAAATCGCTAGGTGACACTGTCCCTCAGAACAGCAGCGTCCAATCCCTAACTGAATTCACAGCAGAGTGAACCCAAAATGGCAGCGGCAGCTTTTATAGTGCATCATGACTTCATTTGAGCAGCCAATCACAGCCATGCCAGTAGTTACATGCCTAACATGCTCTAACAGGATGTTCTCACACTTCTTAGGATCCTCATTGGCTGAATAAAATCAAACTGGCTCATTGCATTATGGGAACTTCCGATTCCGGTATTCGATATACAAAAAGTATCGGAACTCAGTATCGGAATTCCGATACCGCGAATATCGGCCGATATCCGATATTGCAGTATCGGAATGCTCAACACTAATTATAACATACCAAGTAGATTATATAAATCATTTTTAGTTTGACTAATTGCTCTGATATTTGATTGTGTGCCTCATGTTTTCTTTATTTTTTTGTTTCATATAGATTTTTTTTAAAAATACAAGCTTATAATTTTAGGATGATGGCAAACATTTATATAATCAGTGAATAGCTTCATTGAATATATTCAGACTTTTCAGGAGTCTTCACAGTGTAAATTCTTTTTATTTTTTTGCTCTATTATAGAAATACTGTAATTTAATTTAAAGGGCTGAATAAGGATTTCAGAAAAGGTGGTTTCTGATAAATACAATCCCTCAAATGTCCACATGGTATGTGGGGTATTGTAGAGTTGAGCAAAAAGATTTATAGGACCTTGGCACATGGCCGTTAGACTAGAGCATCATGAACCTGCAAAATCCCAAAGAGAAAGAGGTGCTGGTCGTGTCGCAGGTAGCAGGCGAATCATAGTCCATGGACTATCAACATGGTCTCTGGACCCATGTACAGGTCTTTTTTTTTTTTTTGTTCAACTCTACAGCTCAGCCCAACAATCATTAATGAGCTTTAAGAATTTAATTGTATACAGTATCCTACTACTATAGTTCAATAATGCCGTGTGAAATGATTTTCCTGTAGCTTTCTCTCAGATCCCAACAGTTTTACTTCTCTCCCTGTGCTCTGTATAGGACCTTGTTTCCTTTGTCGGCACGCGAACAGAGCTGTGGTGAAGTTGGCTGGCTAACTGCTCGTTCTAGTAGCTAAGACGGATACTTACTCTTATTGCATAAACCGGGTGTTCCAAACCTGCAGCTCTAGAGCCACATGTGGCTTTCGGGTCCATGATATATGACTCGCGGCTGTCTGCCATCTTCATACATTAGCAGCAGATCCAACAAACCTCTATGAAGAGCAGGTCTCCAGATGGAGACTTTTCTGAGTAGCCCTGCATGGTAGAGCAGAGTTGGATGCCCCTGTACTATGTAGGGGTGAGGGTGGGGTAATAATGCTACCAGTGGAAGAAATGAGTATGGTTGATGTAAGAATATTGAATGGGCGTAAAGTGAGCACTCCAGGATGTATTGTAGGTATCCTGCCTATAAGGAAATGGGCACAAGTTCACGATGTGCTATTTTTGGGGAAGCTTTGAGTGTCTTTATACCTGGTTGAGTATGGCTCGTGACCATGTCTCAAGACTGAATGTGGCTTACATGCTAAGAAATGTTGGGGACCATTGGCATAGACAAAAAGGGTTCTAGTTTTAACTATTTAAATGTTCAGTCAGCCAGCCCCTTTCCAATAAACTTCTGCCCAAGATTGGCAAGCTCTGGCTACCTGGCCACCTGGCATTATTAAACTATATTAGTAAATGATGTTCCTTACTCTTTGATTTATTACTGTTTTTTGGCTGGAGAACCCTTTTTATGCTGATCTGCAGTACTACACCCAACCTCTGACCAGTGTGGTGCTGACTCTGTAAAATCTGCCATGTATGTCTAATGCTGAGCAGGTCATCTCCGACCTACTGTAATATCTACGTGAGTGTTCAGAAATATATGTTAGATGTGTCATTGGCTAATGTGTTAAAATGATTTATGTATCATCTGTTGGAGACTTTTATTTTAATACCTTTACGTGGCTGATCTGTTCAGTATTGAGTTCTGCAAGGTTGCTTCACTTGCTGGAGTTATAGTTCTGTTGAAGCTTTAGGGGCTAAAACTATAAAAATAAAGCAGTTGGTAGGTGTGGAAAAAAAACAAAACCTGAATACAATTATTAAAGCCTGTATTAGTTTCGATCAGAACGCAGAGGCTTAATATTGGACATTAATCACTGTTGGCTGCGTCTTATGGCCCTGGATGAGCCCCGGCTCCATAGCTCGCTGGTGTCACATAGAGGCTTTCTAGTGCTTCGTTTAAAAGCTCTCTTCTCTAATTCATCAAAGGCCGGCAGATTCACTCTGGAGACAGCAGGCAAATTACTTCTGCTTCAGTTCCGCTAACCTTGGCCACACCAAAAGGACCAGTGCTGGTCCGGGCCTGCATTAGCTGTGAAGGTTAAATGTGCCAGGAGTGGTGGCGTTAGGCTTCATAGTTCTGTATATCGATGCTGTTAAGAATACGGGGGCTGTCAGATGTAACACTGCATGTTACAATTATTTAGGATCTCTTCCTCATGGAGATATTTTTTTTATTTAATTTAAAATGATGTAATATTTTCTTATTCATGACACTGAACATATTGTTTTAATGTTTTAAAATGAACATTATATACTGGCATGTAGACAAAACCAGTACCCTGAGGTATTTATAGTTGGGATCCTTTCACACAGTGTTTTTGCCCACGTTCTTTGGACCCGTCGGGGCTTGTGTTCCTTCCATGCAAAACCAGACTTGGACATGTGCGCCAACTGAGCCATAGGCTGTAATGGTGCCGACAAAGTCCACGTGCGTTCTGACATGCATAACTTTTGGGCATATACGCCTACTGGAAGCAGAAACCCAGGCGTAGTAGACTGTGCCTGAGTGAACTCCTCTAGTAGATGTTGTAAAGCAGCGGCGTCCATACTGTGCAGAGATGAGGCAGTGACCCAGCAAGTTCAAACAAAAAAAAATGTGTTTAATGTTCACAAAAAAAACCACTCACAGTGCACAACACGCTGTATCCTCCGGATCGCAGCCGGGAAGCAACAAAACAGTCCGTGGCCAGTTGCCGTGAGCGACCGCGTTGCCCGGGTATAAAAGGGGTGCCAGACCTTGGCTCAGCTTGGCCCTGTGTTGCCTCACACAGGGAGCTCTGCAGACCACTGCTCTCTCTCTGTGCACGTCAGAACTGACACACCCAAACCCTTTCTGCAGGGTTTTTTTTTCCTTTCTCCAATCTGTGGCCATAGGCCACTTATAAGACCTGGGCTGGAGGAAATGGACCGGACCCCGCTACCTTCCTGCAGTCCGTTTCAAAAATAAATGCCCATACCGGGTTATCCTGAATAAACTCCTTGGTCCAAATAACGTGACCAGGCTCAAACTCACTTTTATTCTGCCCTGTGAGTCACAGGCACACTGCTGCGATGACAGGGCACTCCAGCGGATCTAATACGCTTCTGAGCGCATTCTGGGGGACACATAGCGACCCTCACAATGTGTACACCTGAAAATGACACACAGCCGAAGGATCTTTGACTTTTTCCGCACCATTATAGTTTACGGCCCCGTTGGTGCATACATCCAAAAATAAGACTTAAGCCCTGATGGGACCACCGAACCTGTGAAAGGGAGCTTAGTTCTTGGAAGACCTCTTCTCCCCCATTCATGAGAAACAAAGTTAACGGGAACCTGTCAGCAGGATTGAGCCGAGTAACCTGCACACAGTGTCAGGTCAGCACTGTTATACTGATTACAATGATACCTTGGTTGATGAAATTCGTCTTGTGGCGGTTTAATCTTCATTTGCAGTTAATGGTATGCTCGTTCTCTGGGGCAGCCTGTGGGGAAGTCTTCATGTGGTGTACTTCTTCCATATTCATCTACAGCTCTGGCAAAAATTAAGAGACCACTTTCAAATGTTCAGTTTGTCTGATTTTTCTCTTCATAGATATATTTTTCAGTAAAATGTAAATTGTTTTTACTCTATAAACTTTTGACAACTTATCTCTGAATTTCCATGCAATAAATTTTGTATTTTTTTGTGACAAAGAAAAATGGTCAAAATTTAAAAAAACAAAAAAACCCAGTGCTTTCGACCTTAATTATTTTTAAAAAAAAATAAAAAACAAATCTGAACTGAGAAAAGTAAGTTAATGTGTATGCATAATGTAAGTGCATATTAACACATGACCATTAACCAGAGAAAACAAAAAAACAAAAAACACAAATATCCTGAACTAAAAAGTAAAAAATATACTGCAAATAATGCATAAAGGTAATAATAATAAGGGTATTTAGTAAACATAATTTTGATCAAAATAATGTACAAGCCATCCCACCACGTCACGGCAACCCTTGTGGGACAGTCCCTACTCTAGTATTTAAAACCTTTTCACTTGCCAAGTGGCGTGAATGTGAATAAGGGTCGAGCGGCTGAACCACTAGTAACAGCTTAGGCCAGACTGGATGGCTTTCTGATTTTTGTCTCTGCTTTTGCGCCGCCTCCTGGCGGCCATGTTACTGGAGTCCACCGCACAGGAGGAAACCACAGAACTGCGCCGGGGGGGACTCTGGCCTTTCACGAAATGTCGGCAGAGCCCCCCGCAGCGGCGGACATCCCAGGCAGCGGCAGCATTCAGCGGCGGCAGGCTACTTACGGGTAAGCGGTTACCACCGGTATATCCGCATTGTAAGACGCACCCCCATTTCCCCCCCAAATTTGGAGGAAAAAAGTGCGTCTTACAAAGCGGAAAATACGGTATATCACCAAATTAATTAAATGGAGATTATACATGTGATCATGCTACCTAACTTTTTCAAAATATAGTAGATGCAGTATGTGAAATAAGGAGCAGATCAGTGACCTGTCATAAGCCATACAGATGAATATGTAAGTAGAGCACCACTGAAAGACCCCCCACCCACAGGCCGCCCTGGGGCATGAGACTCTAATTTTTAACTGTAGTTTTCATTAAATAAAACAACCTCAAGATGGATTTCATTAACCAAGGTATCATTTTAATCCGTATAACGACGCCAACCTGACACTGTAGGATACTTGGCATAATCCTGCTGACAGGTTCCCTTTAAACAATGAAATTCTATATATCTTCTGAGGTTGGTGGTACAAGACTATTCAGTCTATTGATTGGCTGTAGCGGGCACATGTTCTAATCATGACATCACTGTTGCAGCCTGTCAGCAAAATTGTCGGGAATTATCTGAGAGGGACCACATGGAGGGGCGGGCTAGGAATTCAGTAGGTACATAATGGATTAGTTTTTACTTTAAACCTTAATGGGGTTTTCCACTACTTGGACGACGCCGGTCTCAATCGGCATGTTTGCACCAGCAAAATAGGTGTCTGCACTAGTTGTGCCGGGGCACGCACGAGATGTCACTCGAGTCATGCGCCCAATGAGCGCTGGCTTCACTGTTCCCACCTTCAGATGAGTCAGACATTAAAGAGGAATTTAGAGCTGATCCGAAGGCAGGGAGAGTGAAGCTAGCACTGATTGGGCGCAGTGGTCATGACATAATCTCAAGCGAGCCCCGGGAAATTGAATGCCGATACCGGATGCGAGCATAAGAGTTGCTATTGTGCTTGTGCAATCATGTTATTTGTGATGGGGTTGTCTGAGTAGTGGACAATTCCTTTAAGCAGGTCCGTTAACTTGTGAGATGAGGTCTCCATTGTCTGGCTTGTTTTTCTCCTTCGCCTCATTGGGGGACACAGATACTGTGGGTGTATGCTTCTGCCGCTAGGAGGCTGACACTATACGCCGTATACACCCTCGCCCCTATTGCGGGCGGAAATCAGTTTTTTGCTTAGTGTCCAGACTTCTTTCATCTTTTTCCATGAAGATGAGACAGGGGCTACGGATCCTATTGAAAGGGTCCGATTTCCCCAAACCAGCAACGGGCGAGCACGTGCGAGTGTCCCTCCACGTATCCTCTTCTGCGACGTGGGACACAATGCCGGACTTAGCCCTGACCACCCCTAGGTATTGAAACCATGGGCTGTACAGAGGCACAAGACTAGTCCGTGCGGCCCCCACTGCTCCACCAATGCTAAGACTGCAGTGCTGCAAGGTGGCGGACGTTCCCTCTCCTCACCCCCTGAAGGGGTTAGATGGAGCTTGGGTGCCTGTACCGTCCTATTTTATCAAGGCCCCCTCACACACCTGCGTTCAAGAATCTGATGTGGATCGTCGGTGAGGAGAGGGCCTGGGAGGGCTCCTGCAAGGATCCGAGGGCTGGAGCTCTTAGCCGGCGGAGGCCACCGGCCATTCACCGTCATGCTTTTCTGCGCCGTGAAAAGAACCGCCCCCCCCCCGGTCGGGTAGGAGATAAATAGAGGCCGCGGCTTTGGCCGGAGCTAGGCCGCTGCCGGAAGTCACGCCTCCGGCCGCACGTCACTTCCGGCAGCCCGCCCCGCACTGGGCAGCGGTGAAGAAATTTAGGCCCCGGCTTCAGAGCGTGGCTAGGCCACAGAACGGAAGTACCGCCCCTAGAGTGGTTTTATATGCTGGTGGCTCACTCCCACAGCTGGTGGCGCACGATTTGAATGTGGAAGCATCCAGGACGGGGGGCGCAGGACTGGGGTAAGTGCTGCCCGAGAGGCCACGCTATAGGGAAAACAAGGGCTACCACCTTCCCCCTCCCCAGCTGCGGACAGATGCAGCATGTCCGAAAAAGGCAAAGGCGCACACGTTGTTTTACGCTGCATGCATCTCTTGTCGGGCTGCGTTTCTGCGGGCGCAGAGCAAGCGGTTATGCGAAGCCGAACGCGCCCAGGAGCCCTCCCCTAAGACCATGAACAAGGTGTTGAACCCCCAGGAGTGTGCCCTATCACTGTCACAGTCCATGGCGTCACTTACGAGAGCAATAGAGTCCCTTCAAGCCCCAGATAGGGGCAGCGACAATGGCTCGCCGACTTTAGAGGGAACCTCCACCTCACAAGAGCCTCCGGCCTGCAGGGGCCGCTCTCACTCCAGGCAGACCCGGAGGAAACGAATCCACACGGTGTCGCCCAGTCCATCCGGTGCCTTGGCATCCGTGAGCTCTGCCTCTCACTCCCCGTCACCAGTGGTTGATAGCGAGCAGACCTCAGATTGTGACTCAGACGAGCCCCTTGACCTGGACACTCCAGGGTCACGGAAACGGTGGACAGCCTCACAGAAGCCGTCCATCAGACCCTGGGGATTGAGGATGATCCCTGTTGTGAGTTCATTCTCTGGTTCACCAGTCGTGAGTTCTCCTTCCAGACTCCCTCTGGTGGTAATGGGAGGTAGTGAGGCTGATTTGATCAGTGGAGATCTGCCACCTGAGAATGAGGATGACGATTTGATCTCAAGAGTCTCAGATTGGATTTGACAGCCGACGCCCTATTCATTTGCTGTTGATTCCTTTTGGCTTGTCAGCTCTTGGTTTTCAGCTCTGTTCCAGTCATCTAAAGCTAAGCTTTTCTGCTAATGTTCACACTTGATTTTGTTGGTCTGTTCAGTTTTTTGTGTGGTCAGCCAGCCCCGGCTGGGGGCTGTGCTGAATTTCCACTCTTATTTATCTGTATTTGCCAATTTGCTTTTTGTCCCTTATTAGATTGGCTTCTTTTTGCTCTGTCTCAGAATATTTCAGAGTGCTGATATAGTGGGAGAAGTCTATTGACTTCAGGGTTAATTTTGTTATCAGAAGTGTTGGACATTATTTTGTAGGGTTTTGGGCAGATTGCAGACAGTGTCTGTCCTATCCTCTCCTTTCTAGTTACTTTGGGCCCCATCGTTTGCTCAGTTTATTTTCCTACCTGTGTTTGTGTTTTCATCTTGTTTCACCGTCAATACATGTGTGGGGGCTGTCTATTCCTTTGGGGTCTGCTCTGTGGCAGTTAGTTTTCCCTTTTCTTGCTTTAGGCTTATTTAGTCCTCCGGCCGTGACGAGGCGTCTAGGTTCACCGTAGGCACGCTCCACGGCTGCTGCTAGTTGTGTGGTAGGATCAGGGATCTGCAATCTGCATAGTTCCTCTCTGGTTTTTCTGGGCTTAGCATGTTTAGGTTTTTTCCTCCTCGGTGACCCATTCATAACAGATCCCGCAGAGGCTACGGGGCATAACGTGGCATTTAAGCGAGTAAAGTGCCCGCACAGAACTTTTTCCTCTCACCCTGAGTTTGAGGACTTAGTGCAGCGACACAGAGAACGTCCAGACAGGCGTTTCTCAGGTCAAAAGGCGCTCGAAACAAGGTATCCGTTTGCTCCGGACCTCCGTAAAAATGGACGGAATCCCCGATGGTGGATCCTCCGGTTTCACGCCTAGCCACTAAAACCCTGTTATCTGTACCTAGTGTTTCCTCTGTTAAGGATCCCACGGATCGCCTCATGGAGAGCTTAGCTCGCTCAGTATATGAGGCGTCAGGGTCAGCATTTGCTCTCTCGTTCGCAGCAACTTGGGTAGCCAAGGCTATGGTCTCATGGTCGGAATCATTAAACCAGGTCGCGCAGGAGCAAGATCTACCTGCAAGAAATATCGGAGGTCGCAAGTCAGATGGCGATGGCCGGAGACTACGTAATCAATGCATCTTTGGATGCGGGCCCAATTGCTCGGCACTTGCTGCCGCCAATGCAGTTTCTATCAGAAGAGCTCTATGGTTGAGAACATGGCGAGCCGATTCTACTTCCAAGAAGTCCCTGACTTCCCTGCCTTATCAGTGCGGCCGCCTATTTGGGCTTATATCCGACTCCACAGGAGGAAAAAGCGGGTTTCTCCCTCAACAAAAGAGTTAAACCTCTTTTTCGTCACCGTTTTCAGGCACGTTTCACAACCCCGGGTGGACCACAGCGGCCAATTCCACCGCTTCAGGCCACCCCAACCAGGATAGGGAGCGGCAGGTCTCATGTAGAGCCAACCCATTGGGGAGAATGCGTACTCAACAGCCCAGATTGAGGGGATCCAGATCCCAAAGATCGTCAGCCAAATGGCTCGAGGCGTTTGCCAGACGGTACACGACGCATGGGTAAAGGAGTTGTTGGCTTCAGATTACAAATAGAATTGGTCAGATACCCTCCAAGACGGTTTTTTCTTTCTCGTCTGCCCAGGGTGGAACCCAGGCAAGGGCTCTGTTAGGAGCCATCAAATCGCTCCAGCAAAACGGAGTCATTGTTCCAGTGCCGGAACACGAAAGAGCTCGGGGCCTCTATTCCAACCTGTTTGCGGTTCCCAAAAAGGACGGATCGGTCGGGCCTGTTTTGGACCTGTTTTGGACCACAGTGTTCACAAAGGTTAAGGCAGTTGTCATGGCCATACTGCATTCTCGAGGCATAGTCGTCTTGCCTTACTTGGACGACCTCTTAGTCAAGGGCCCGTCAATACGGGCATGCGAGGAAAATGTCAGCACGCTAGATACTCTTGCCCACTTAGGGTGGTTGGTCAATGCGAAGAAGTCATCCCTTGTGCCAGCTCAGAGGATTTCCTTCTTAGGAATGATCTTCGACACTTGCCGACGGTTGGTAATTTTCCCTCAGGAAAAAGCGCTAGCTCTCTGGCAGGGAGTCCGGACACTTCGCCAACCAGTCCCTCATACCATCCGATCCGGGAGGAGGATTCCAGGGAAAATGGTGGCAGCATTGGAAGCAATACCGTTCGCCCAGTTCCATCTCAACCCCCCCCCCCCCGCAGCACGCCCTCTTGTCGGCCTGGGACAAGAGCCCCTTCACGCTCGGTTGTCGGTGCTGACTATCCTCCCCTACGGCCATGACCAATGTGTTGAACCCCCAGGAGTGGGCCCTATCACTGTCACAGTCCATAGCGTCGGTTACTAGAGCAATAGAGTCCCTTCAAGCCCCAGATAGGGGCAGGGACAATGGCTCGCCAACCTTAGAGGGAACCTCCACCTCACAAGAGCCTCTGGCCTGCAGGGGCCGCTCTCACTCCAGGCAGACCCAGAGGAAGCGAATCCACACGGTGTCGTCCAGTCCATCCGGTGCCTTGGCATCCGTGAGCTCTGCCTCTCGCTCCCCGTCACCAGTGGTTGATAGCGAGCAGACCTCAGATTGTGACTCAGACGAGCCCCTTGACCTGGACACTCCAGGGTCACGGAAACGGTGGACAGCCTCATAGAAGCCGTCAATCACTTTCTAGCAGGCCGCCCTGTCTGAATTCAATTGGACAACGCTAACGGCGGTAGCTTACATAAATCACCAAGGGGGCAACCGCAGCAGAGCAACCAGGCGCGAGGTGGGGCACGTTCTTCAGTGGGCCGTAGCAAACCACTCAGTGATTTCGGCTGTCTACATCCCGGGTGTGGAAAATTGGGCGGCAGACTTTCTCAGCCGGCGGGGTCTTGCGTCCGGAGAGGGCTCTACATCCCGAAGTCTTCCAGCAGATTTGTCGGCTGTGGGGAACATCGGACATGGACCTGATGGCGTCCAGAATGAAAGCCACGGTGCCCACATATGTCGCTCGGGCCAGGGGCCCGCAGGCATTCGCTGTGGATGCGTTGGTGCTGCCATGGAGCCAGTTTTACCTCTCATATCTATTTCCCCTGCTGCCACTGCTTCTGAGGGTCATCAAGAAGATCAAGACGGTAGGGGTTCCGGCGATTCTGATGGCCCCAGACTGGCCCCGTCGAGCGTGGTACGCAGATCTAATGCAGCTGCTCACCGACGTTCCTTGGTGCCTGCCAGAGCGCCCAGATCTATTTTCTCAAGGGCCGATTTGCCACCCGAACTCAGGGGCCCTGTGTTTGACGGCATAGCCATTGAATCTTGGATTCTAACCCAGGCAGGGTTTGGGAGCAAGGTGGGCACTACAATGATTAGCGCCGGAAGCCGGCCTCAGCACGAATTTACCAACACACCTGGAAGGTGTTCTTCGCTTGGTGTCGAGGCCGCGGTGTTTCTCTGCTGAGATTCTCGATCCCCAACATCTTGGCCTTTCTCCAGTCGGGCCTAGACTCGGTCCTGGCCCCAAGTTCCCTCAGGAGACAAATATCGGCTTTATCTGTCCTGTTCCAGTTCAGAATGGCTACCAATTTGCAGGTTAAGACTTTCATCCAGGGAGTCTCCCACTTGATACATCCCTATAAGGCGCCTATGAATGCCTGGGACCTTAACCTGGTCCTAAGTGTTCTGCAGGAAGCTCCATTTGAACCGCTTCAGCAGATTTCTTTGAGGTACCTTTCCTGGAAAGTGGCGTTCCTAGTGGCCAGCACTTCTATCAGGCAGGTTTCAGAGCTGGCGGCACTATCCTGCCGAGCTCCGTTCCTCACTTTCCATAAGGATAAGGTGGTTCTCATACCAGCCCCTCCTTTTCTACCGAAAGTCGTGTCCTCATTTCATATTAATGAGGACATTGTCTTACCTTCATTTTGTCCAGCACCAGTGCACCGTGTGGGAAAGGCTCTTCACACATTAAACCTGGTAAGAGCCCTTCGGAGGTACGTGTCGCGGACGGGTTGGGATTAGGGTTAGGGGTGTGTTGGGGTTAGGGTTGGAGCAAGAATTGAGGGGTTTCCACTATTTACCAACTTTTGGGGTCTAAAAATTGGGGTCTAAAAAAATCACTTTTGTGGAAATAAAAAAGACACTTTATTTTCACGGCTCTGCGTTTATAAACTTCTGTGAAGCGCTTGGAGGTTCAAAGTGCTCACCACACATCTAGATAAGCTCCTTGGGGGGTCTAATTTCCAAAATGGGGTCACTTGTGAGGGGTTTCCACTGTTTAGGCCCACTAACATGAAGTACAATATGTCACAAAAAAACATTCTCAGAATCAGCAAGATCCATTAAAGCGTTCCAGAGTTATAACCTCATAAAGTGACAGTGGTCAGAATTGTAAAAATTGGCCTGGTCATTAAGCTGCAAAATGGCTCTGTCACTAAGGGGTTAATATAAGGGTGGTGTTTTGTTTTGGACATGTGGTACCTGTATTAAGGCTGATTTGTTGTCCTCCCACTGCTTTGGCACCAAACTGATTTCCGCCCGCAATAGGGGCGAGGGTGTATACGGCGGAGGAGGAGCTAACCTCTTTATTTTCACTTAGTGTCAGCCTCCTAGCGGCAGAAGCATACACCCATAGTATCTGTGTCCCCCAATGAGCGTCTCCGAGAAAAGGATTTTACGGTGAGTTACCACAAAAATCCATGTTTCCAGCAAATAACAGATACTCTATGAAATATAGATCTGGGAATTTGGAGGCCAAGTCAACACCTTTAATTTTGTCAGAATTTTTGTAGCATGGGATCGCGCAGTCTTGCAGAAAAAGGCAAGTACTGTTCCATGTCTTCAGGAGTGCCTCCTCCGGCTTGCTTTCTTCCCATAGTGCCTCCTGGTGCCATTTCTTCTCCAGGAAAGTGTTGAACACTCACCAGGCCATCCACATAGTGTATAAGAAAATGTGATGGATCAGAGCTGGCCATCTTCTATTGTTCTGTGGTTCAGTTCCCATGCTCACATGCCCATTGTGACAGTGGACATGGGAAAACATGACCACAATGACTGATCTGTGGCTATTCAGTCTCATCCGCAGTAACTATGTGGTCTGACACCTTAATATCATTGCTACAAGTAAGTTTTTCCGTTTTTGCTTCAGTAGCTCTTCTGTGGGATAGGACATGACTTGCATCAGTGAACCTTGGGCAGCCTTGACTCCGTTGCCTGTTGTCCTCTCTTGGACCACTTTTGGTCGGTACTAATCACTCACTGGCTCCCATGAACACCTCACAAGACCTCTGCCATTTTGAAGATGACCCAGTCATTACAATATGACACTAGTGAAAGTTTCTGAGGTTCTTGTTCACTTTTCCTGCTTCTAACACCTCAAACTCTGTAACTGCTGGCTTGCTACCTAATATATCCCATGCCTCGACCATTGGAATTGTAATGAGGTAATCCATGCTGTTTAGTTCACCTGTCGGTGGTTTTATTGTTCTGGCAGATGAATATATAGCTCCTCTGTAGCACTGGATGCTGTGCAGATATTCCGGTCTCCTTCTGCCGTCGTGCCCAGCACTTTCCTGTCTCCAGCTTCCCCTGAGTGAAACAGGTTGCAGCATTTTACAGCTGACAGAAATAAGTGAGAAGGTGATAAAACAGAAAGTGTATAAATATTAATAGTGTGTTAAATTGGATGTATGTATACAGCAGATTTGTTTTTCTTTTTAATTAGCAAGACATTACCACCAGCATCACTTAACATATTCAGCCCTCATTTATAGAGCGGGTAACAAACTAAACCTAGTATTTATTGTCGATTTACTGCCGCCATCCCCTCGGCCTTTTCTTTATACTCCAGATTCATGTTGTGTAACCCCTTCATCCTGGGTGCGAACAATCATCTAGTGCGACATTGTCCTTGTATTTGATGCCTTCCGACGCTATGAATACGTTTTGTAGGGCTTCTCTGACGTAGAGGTGATGAATATGTGAATGTTCGTTATCCCTTACCGCGGCTGGTGCACAGTCCTGCCAGGCTTTGTGTTGTGATGGATGCCTGACTGATCATTTTTAACCACGTTGAATAGACTAAAAGACCGCTCTGATCTGTCCATCAGGCAATGGCACCAGTGATGGGACCAATTGACCAACTTTTATTGTATTAATCATTTTGAGGGTTTCTGAGGTTGAGTTTTCTCCGCTGCTTCCCAACAGACAGGCTGTCACCTGGCCACAAGGCTTGTGACTTGGCAGATGATACTACCTAATAGAGAGCATATCGCTATGTACTCTTCAAAGCCAGTGTATGTATATACTTGGAGATTTTTGAGAGCTGAGTAATTGATTTAAACTATTGAGTTATATCTGCGTTGTATGCCATCTTGTAGACTGCAGCTGTAGCTTAACTTAAATGGGTTTTCTGGTCAGGATATATTGATGAGCTCTCCATGTTATAGGTCATCCGTGTCATATCAGTGAGGGACGCCAAGCACCACCACCAGTCAGCTCTTACAAGCGCCAGTGGTGGACCGCTATAAACACATGGATGGGAGCTGCACTGCGCCCCCAGTGTCTAATGGCAGCTCGCAGGTACAGCTCCGTTTCTTAAGAATAGGTCATATTCTGCAATAGCCGGCCACAATTCAGCTCGGTTCCATGTGTTCTCATCCAGCCGCCACTGGAGGTATCAGTTCATTGGCTTGGGTGCCAAGTGTCTGACTCCTACCAATCTGGTCAGAGAGGGTACTTGTGTTCAATCCGCCGCTCATCAGGTGTTGGCAAATATCGTGCTTAGGTCCCATTTTAATAGTGTAAGTGCACAATTCTTGGCAAGCAGCTGAGTGATGCCAAATCAGTAGTGCATCTCATGCCTCAATGCGGAAAAGTGATGGCTGTTTTTTCAGTCAAAATTGTGTACATCAAAATATAGGGCCTGATTCGGCCAATCTTCCATGCCAGAATTCTGCCATAAAAGCTTTGTAAAGTTACAAAAGTTAGGCAGAGCTGAGGCTGGATGGGGGCATGGCCGGGAGTGATTCCTCAGCTCATCAACTCATGACGAGCTGTGATGTTCCTTACATCAGGAGTCTCACTCCAGTCCCTGACGTAGTGCGTGGAGTCGCACGCCACTCGTCAGACACTGATTTATGAAGAGGCGTGCATCACTTCGTGAATCATGAGCGTCGGACTCCAGCACACCCCCTCGTCAACACCCGTGTGAACAACACCGGCCTCGATGAATTGTGCCCATATTGTTAGACCATTTTAGCCTGAAAAATCCTTGCGATAATGTTGAAAAGAGAAAAGAATTATGGCTTACTTGGATAACTAAAAAGAAATATATTTAAAAGCTTTTTTGGGCCACTTCATTGGCCAAGTTTCCAAACTCCAATTAGCCAGTAAAGGTTTCACTTCTGTAAGACTTTTGCCTTTTTATACACAAAACTGTTATTCACGCTCAAAATATTAAGCAACTTGGTGGAACCAGTGGAGCTTAACTATAAGTCAGCGTTGTCAGCCTTTTCTTTTACCGCATCATAATGTCTGTTATAAATGGAAGCCATGATGCCAGTGGGAACATACCCAAAAGCGTTGTGTACTTCAGCAGGTGGAATCCTTTGCATCCATCTCTCTTTGAAACCTGCCTTGCTGATTAGAAATGACTGACCCAAATAGTTTAAATCCGTGGCCTCTGCCCCGTCATACAGAGACTTTATGCTGTCAATAGGCACCGGTCAGTCTCCATTTACAATGCACCCACTCTGACCATTTTGGTCCCATTTGGTGTGAAATAGATTCCCACTAGAATCATAGAATCATAGAATCATAGAATCGTAGAGTTGGAAGGGACCTCATGGGCCATCTGGTCCAACCCCCTGCTCAAAGCAGGATTCGCTAAATCATCCCAGTCAGATGTCTGTCCAGCCTCTGTTTGAAGACTTCCATTGAAGGAGAACTCACCACTTCTCGTGGCAGCCTGTTCCACTCATTGATCACTCTAACTGTCAAAAAGTTTTTTCTAATATCTAATCTGTGTCTCCTCCCATTCAGTTTCATCCCATTGCTTCTAGTCTTTCCTTGTGCAAATGAGAATAAAGTTGATCCTTCTACAATGTGACAGCCCTTTAGATATTTGTAGACAGCTATTAAGTCTCCTCTCAGTCTTCTCTTTTGCAAAGATGGAAGGCGTTAAAACAACAAGACGTGCAACCAAAACTTATGGTTGTAATAGACCCTTTTAGCGGCCATTGAGCCCCTAAACGTATCCTTAACAGATACTGACGCGGTGCCTTGTTGCCCGTGGGGCATGCACCCTCGCTCTATTTTCATCCTTTTTACATGTCTAACGTCAATGTTATGAAATATGTAATATTGATCTGTGATCTATACATTACTGTAGAGACAAGTGTCTCCTCCAGGTAACACCTGTCACTGTCCGGAGTTCTGTACGAGCAGTGGGAGTGGGTTTATCTGTGGGACTGATTCATGTGCTGCCTGAATACACTCATCCACACCTCTTCCACGTTGGTACACTTTATTTTCCGCCTCCTAGTAGATGAAGCTTTCTGAGTCACTTGGGTGGCTGACATAACGTAGGCTTCTGTGCCTTCTCTTTTTTTTTTTTTGCACCCTTCTGAATGCCGTCTCTGTGAGGAGACTGCCCACTCCGCCAGTGTGCGTCTGTCACTCAGCTCCGCTGTGACAATAACTCACCCCACATTGTACAGGCTGCTACTGAAGCTTTACACCTTGAAATACTGGAGTAATACCAAGGAGCCGTGAATGTAAAATTCGTGCTGCTTACTGTTAGTTCTGCAAGCAAAACACATAGCTTCCTTTGTCTAGATACGGTTGTACTGTTCACAAATTGGACGAGGGCCACACATAAAGGTTCCAATGTCAGTAATCACTTAAAGTGAGTGTGTCACCAGGTGCTAACTACCCCATCTGAGAGCAGCATATTGTAGGGGCAGAGACCCTGATTGCAGAAATGTCACTTACTGGGTTCCTTGTTGTTGTTTTGATAATATCATAGTTTTATCTACTGCAGATCTGGCAGTTCTGTGACTGCTGAGCCCTGTACAACCCCACCCACACCACTGATTGCTACCTTTCTGTGTACACTCTGCATAGGCATAAAGCCGCCAATCCGTGTTAGAGGCGGGGTTATACCGAGCTCATGAATATGGAGAACTACATGGTAGCAGGATAACTATTGCTCTAGTGATAAAATCACTGTTTCGTCACCAGGAGATTATCAGAACTCCAGCAAGCAGCCCAGTAAGTAATACATAGCTGAAATCCGAGTCTATCTCGCTACATCATGCTTTTCTCAGATAATGTTAAAACCTGGTGACAGGTTCTCTCTAAAGCAAACCTGAATTCGGCAAAGACCATATTTAAGTGAAATAATATTTGCAAATAAAATTCATAATCAAAATGTTATGGTATTGCATTTATTTGGTGATCCCGGAGTCAGCCAGGGTGGGTCTTGTAGCATGGTCAGTCGCTTTGGTCTTTTAGTTTCACATTAATAGTGTCCAGTGGTGAAGTGGCTGAATGGAACCTAAAAGATTACAAAACACATTTTAAAGGTAATGTATCAGATATATATACCGTATTTTTTTTTAATAAGTAAAACTAGATACTAATATATATTCTTTTTACCTAGCTTTCTTTTAAGGTTAGTAATTTTTTTGCTGTGTTTAAATTTTCTGTAGATGAGTCAGGGCAGCCATATTGCCTGACCTAATGATGACCGCATTATTGAGGTGTTTGCCTCGTTCTCTGCAGTAACCTAAAGACTGGAGATGACTGACCTTCTATAGCCTCCGAGTGTCACATCTGAGGGGTCATATGAATATGACAAGTTTGGTCTGGGAGGCCCGCCAACGGTCCATGAATCAGGGCGAGTTTTCGGGTCGTTTTCTGTGACCTGCGCAGAGACCATTACTTAGGGATGAGGGACGAGACCACCGCATATCTCCTACATCCTACACTTTTGAATGCTATGCAGCTTAGGAGGGTGCTTCATGTTTTCTGTTGTGGCCATTATCTATTTCCTGTTTGTCCTTTTGGATAATCTGTATCATGTACCCGGCCATCTTTTGTCATTATTGCCTACCCCTGGACTAGTTGACTACTGAATAATTTTTCTTTACCAAGCAGCCAGCTGTGGTAGGTCCCATTTACTTCAAGCGGTTACCTTGGCTCAAAAGAAAAGTCTGCAGTCTTTCTATGTGACTGCAGACATCTGAGAGTGTCCAATACGATCACTGTCACTATTAGGCTGGGGTCAGACTTGCGAGTGTGATGTGAGAAATTCGTGCGAGTCTCTCGCATAAAAAGATCAAGAATCCAGTGTCCCTGTTCGTGAATGGGTCGTTAGTGGGCATGTGTGACCAGCGTTTCATTCACAGTCTATAGATGAGGTGTTCGTGCACGTGACTGCTGCTCTCAGAAGCCCATTTTAGTACATACAATGGTGGTGACGCATGTGCGCTTATTCACCAGTCACTTGACGCAGATTCCCAGTTCTCCTGATCGATGCTGGTCCCATCGGTCAGACCCCAACGATCATACAGTGGCTTGCGAAAGTATTTATCTCCTTAGCTTTTTACCTATTATGTTACATTATTATCGGTGTTTAAACATTTTTGTAATCCAATTTGTGTGTGACGCATCAGCACTAAATAGTCCAAATTGGTGAAGTGAAATAACAAAAATATAGGAAGAAATTACTTTTATGGGATAAAATAACAAAAAATTGGCATATGTATTCACCACTTTTGCAATGAAGCCTTTAAAAAAATTCTGGTGCAAGCAATTGCTTTCATAAATCACATGTAAGGGGAAGCGTATAAATGTTTTGGAGTGACCTAGTCATACCCCAGACCGTGCTCCAATTGAGAATCTGTGGTCAGACTTGGAGATTGCTGTTCACCAGAGGAAACCATCCAACTCGAAGGAGCCAGAGCAGTTTTGCCTTGAGGAACGGGCAAAAATCCCAATGGCAAGATATGGAACGGCTCATAGACTTATCCAAAGCGATCTACAGCTGTACATGCCGCAAAAGGAGGCTCTACAAAGTACTGACTTTATGGGGTGAATACTTATCCACACTGAAATCTTCAGTTATATTTGTCCCATTTGTTGTTTGCTTCACAATAAAAAGGCATGTTGTAGGCATGTTCTTTACAAAACATGAAAAATACCGAGGGGCGCAGGGTGGAAGAATGGGGGTGAATACTTTTGCAAGCCACTGTACATTTATCGCCTGTAGCATAACCCCTTTAAGGAATTAAACTCCAGGCCATATTTATATGTAGCTCTAACAGTTTAAGGTATTTAGGAGCAAATTATTGTTTGGGTTCTTTTGAGAGCAAAAATAAAGCATCTCAAGTAAAATAAATGTAAGCTGTGGAGTGTAGATGATTGTTACACGCTGGAGCTGTTTATGTATGCGTTCATTTAGATGTATTGATGTGCCGCTAAGCTCACTGTGTATGAAAAATACAAATAAAGCAGGTACGCAGGGCATATCTCCTCGAGTGTGAAGCCCCATCTTGGAGATATCGCTTAGTATGTAGACAAGAGCTTATTTTATGTAAATTACCGTTGGCGACATCAATATTCTCTGTTCCTCGTAGTCACTGTGCAGAGGCGCATTGTCACCATGTGCACGGAGTTTAACACCCCTCGTTTTTTCCGTACTGTATCTGGCACATGCCCCAGCTAAAGGTTTCTTTTTTTTTTTTGGTGTCATCTTGAGATGTGCTAAGTCTGGAACAGATCACTGCTCTTTAACGAAGGGCGTGAATATATTTTCTTCAAATGCCATTTGAAGTCAATTTAAATCAAAACTGATAAAAGTCAAAGTCTGCTTCAATAACTGCACAGATACTATAGATTTGCCACAAGTAATCAGCTCCCGTCACAATGGCCAGAAATTCCTGCATAACCTGCCTCTGTTATAATATGAGCGGCTCAACAAGGTTCTGCATTTAGACTTATTTTGACAGAATAGGCTGACACTTTGGTTTCAAGACATATTACAGTGACGTGGGATTTATTTATTTCTTTCCTCAAGTTTAATATAGACCAGAATCTGATCTACTGGAATAGGAGAAATGTACAAGTATGTCGTAAACGAATGCTGGATATTCTGTGGTGAATGTATGCCCTGAATTTTATCTGTTGGGGAAGAATGAAAAGTAGAATAAATTGTTCCACATGCTCATCCAATGAGTGAAATATGCATAAAATATAATGAGAGCAGCCATGAGCATAGAACCACCTGCCTGATGTAGTCTTGCCACCAAAATGGCTAAATTATGAGTGACCTCTACAGATCACACTTGCTTTACCACCATGCCCCACACATTCTCAATCAGATTGCAAATGTGAGTAATCCATTTGAGCTATTTGTCTTGTTCCTTAAACCATGACTGCAGTATTCCCTCTGACTATCCCCTTACCACTCAACCATTTTACATCACCACCCCATGCCCACGGATCCTAACCAAATATACGCTCGTATCACCTTTCTCTTTGGATCAATTGGCCAATTTGGCCTTTTATTATACAAACATTACAATAAATAGCTTGTAAGAAGGTTCTTGAAGCTCCAAAACCTGGTGGAGACCAATAAATAATTAACTATCCAGGACTACCCCCAGGCACAACCACAGGCTCAGAGGCACCTTTTTTGCCAGAAAACCTTTGCCATACCACAGACTCCCAGGGACACCACCCTGAAGAGTCCCAAAATCCGACAGGCAATTAAACAAAAGCCAAACATAGGGGAGGTATGTAGAATGGGGGGATTTAATGGCAGCTTACAATCCTCCTTCATCATGTGTAGCTATAACAGGACACCTGCTCGGCAGGTGGTCCAGCCACACCAGCTATTATCCAAGCTCATACAAGATGACCTCCTGCGGAGCCCTTGCTGTCTAAGGGCCCCGTTACATTTAGCGATGCACCAGCGATCCCGACCATGATATGACCCGGTCAGGATCGCTGGTGCATCACTAAATGGTCACTTTTGAGCTGCCAAACAGGCAGATCTCAGGAGCGACGTAGCAGAGGTCGTTACCTGTCAGACGTGGCGATGATGACGTCCTCCCGCCCGCGTCCACGCGTTGGCCGTCGGCGCCAGCAGGACGTTTTTGCGCGATCAGCGATAGCCAGCAGGGGAGCCGGTCGGAGGTAAGTGTCACATTTAGCGATATCGCTAGCAATATCGCTGCTGCATCACAAAATCGATGACGCTTTAGCGATATTGCTAGCGATATCGCTATATGTAAAACCCCCTTAACTGCTTTGCCCAGTCAGAGGGGAATTTCATAAGGAGATTAAAGATGATTATGGAGTTATTGTAGATTCTAGCCCCACGCTGGTTACATTTTTGAGATCTCTGTAACGGGCCAAACGCCTTCCAAGGGGCCAAACGCAAAATGGCTAGTAGAAGCCAGATAACAAAGCAGTGTGTGGTCTCCAAGTGTAATTGTGGCCGGTCGAATCTGATGGTGCCAGAACAGCCGGCGGCTGACTTTCCATTGGGACGTTATGATCTTTCATAGGTTTAGGGAGTTTTAGCTTTAACCACCCAGGGGAGGGAGATAAGGCCCTTTGCCGGGGCAAAAAGGGTGTGACCTCTCTCACATTTTCATGCTTGCTGTTCACTTCTAAAGGGGGGCACTTTGTGTAATGTGCTGGAAGGAACTGAATCAGCTGGCAGCTCCTTGCCTCCATGCGGCCCAGCACACATGGTTAAACATCAAACATGATGTTAGTTGATGTAATTCATCTGCTTAGAACTTCTGTGCGATCCCTTATATTTGCACATCTGACCATTATACAGGTGTCTCACAAAATTAGAATATCATCAAAAAGTTAATTTATTTCTGTTCTTAAATACAAAAAGTGAAACTCATATATTACATAGTCATTACTGAGTGATCTATTTCACGTGTTTTTTCTGTTAATGTTGATGATTATGGCTTACAGCCAATGAAAACCCAAAAGCCATTATCTCAGTAAATTAGAATACTTTATAGCTTGAAAAATGATTTTAATATCTGAAATGTTGGCCTACTGAAATGTATGTTCAGTAAATGCACTCAATACTTGGTTGGGGCTCCTTTTGCATCAATTACTGCATCCATGCGGTGTGGCATGGAGGCGATCAGCCTGTGGCGCTGATGAGGTGTTATGGAAGCCCAGGTTGCTTTGATAGCAGCCTTCAGCTCGTCTGCATTGTTGGGTCTGGTGTCTCTCATCTTCCTCTTTACAATACCCCATAGATTCTTTCAACTTCTGAGGTTAGTAATGGAGAGGTGTCTATCAGAAAAAAAACAACGCATCTTTATTTCAATAAAGACACCCCCCCACACACACACACACACTGTCCCTAGTTCACCAATTTACTGGGAAAAAAAAAACACATCAGGGCCACCAAATCCAATGTAGTCCAGAAGTGGATACCTAAAAAACATAAAAAGAGAGAAATGAACATGAGACAATCCCTCGTTCACCAATTTATTAGCAAAAATGTTCCCACGAACCTCCGATGTAGTTCACGCTGACGTCTGTGAAGAGCAGTAAAGTTCTTGCTATTCACAGGCATCGGGTACTGATGACAACGCTCATCAGAGCTACCAGGTGTCACAAAGAATAGCATGAACCAGTGAAGCTTATGAGCGTCATTAGTACTCGGGGCCCCTGTGAATAGCAGGACTTTTACTGCTGTTCACAGACGCCGGATTCGGGGAACGTGGACTACTACATCGGAGCTCTGTTGGATCATTTTTGGTAATAAATTGGAGAACGAGGGATTGTCTCTTGTTTTTCTCTCTTTTTATGTTTTTCAGGTATCAATTTCTGAACTACATCGTATTCGTCGGACCTGCGTGGGATTTTTTTTTTTTTTTCAATAAATTGGTGATTCAAGAAAATGTTGGGGAGTCTTTACTCAAATAAAAAAATTAAAAAAAAAACGCACAGACAAAATAAACTTTTTATTACTAGGTTAGTAATGGTGGTCTCTGATAGACACCTCTCCATTACCAACCACAGAAGTTGATGTCAGCTATGATTTTTGACATCACAGCTGACATCAACCCCAATATCATTACCCCGATTGCCAACGCACCAATCAGGAAGAGCTGGGCAAAGCATTAGAATTGGCGCATCTAATGGATGCGCCAATTGTGGGGTGGCTGCAGACTGTTATTTTTAGGCTTGGAAGGCCTCACTACCCAGGGATCTTCCCAGTCTGATAATATCAGCGCACAGCTGTCTGCTTTACCTTTGCTAGTTATCAAAAATGGAAGGGACCTCACGTCATTTTTTTTTGTTTATTAGCTTTAATATATGTACAGTAAACTACACAAAGCACTAATTATATATCTCATGGATACCTATCTACCACGTATCTATCTATTTTGAACACCTGAACATCTGTCATTTCTATTCGACATTCTGTTCCAGTGTATATCACATGGATGGTGCACAGGGATGACACACACGTACAAACTGATAATACCGGTACTGTTTTTCCTGGACCAAAGATATCAGGATATGTGAAGGAGGCCTATGGCTGCACAGAGTACCTATGCCTTTCTGATGTACATCCATAGGAACTCTGTGCTATGTGACAACATAATAAGTAAGAAGTCCTGTAAAAACAGCGCTATTTACCAGATAATGAGTGTTGGCACCAATCCCCTTTAGATACAGGCACATACCATTATTTTATTGCATTTGTGATCAGTATTATGGCTTCTAATAGCACTTTAAAGGAATCTGTCAGACGATTCTTGCTATTTAATCTGAAAGAATCCTAATGAATGGGCAAGGAGCCTGATTTAAAGGATGTGCCACTTGCACATTAGTTTGATATAGTTTCAATACAATCTAGTGTTTTATCAGCAGGAGATTATCACTAGAAGTCTAGGTGTTGCATGCAAGCCAGTCATGCTAATGTGTGTTACCCCGCCCCCACCAGTGATTGGCTGCTTGCTAATAATGCACAGTTTATACAGGAAGCAGCCAATCAGTGGTGTGGGTGGGGTATACAGAGCTCGGCATTCTGACCACTGCTACATCTACAGGAAAGAAAACAGGGATTCTATCAAAATTGCATCAAGTAGCCCAGTAAGTCATACATAGCTGGAATTGGGGTCTCTGCCCCTATATTATGCTCCTCTCATATTCCATAGCAAAACCTGCTGACTGATTATCTTTGATAGACATCTCCTACAATGAGACAAAAAGAGACTGAGCTGCTGCAATGTGTGGCCACTCCCTTAGATATTTCCCTGATATATTTACTCATTATGTTCCTGTCAAATAATAAACTGTGCAGTGCTATGTTTTATACTATATTTAATGTTGTTTTACTGTTTTTAGACCATTTTATGACCAATTTTATACTTGTGATTGCGATTTTAGTGTTTACACCCACATAAACGTTTTGAATTTTTCACCTTAAGAAATAATAGAAGTCCCCAGTCCATTCTCTGCGCTGCTTGTTATATGGTATTGTGGATATACAATGTATTTGTAATCATCTCCACTTTTCAAGTCCGGTACATTGTTCTTTCCATAGTCGGTGCCTAAGTGCGCGCTTTTTGGAGTAAGCGTAGGTATGTTTGGGTTGGTGCATTTGCTATGCGCACTTTCATATTTCATATGTATGACCCGGGCAGACCTTCCCTCCCTTCCTTTTTTAAATCCTCACACACCACATGTCTTTGAAAACCTTTTAGTAAAATTGTTTCCTTAAAACTTTGTAATAAAACTTAATGGTCTGTCTTCAGCGCAAATTGAAGCAAGAGGTGAAATAGACTCCTTCTGGGATCTGACACAACAGGGCGAGCCCGTCGACTCTGCAGACATTGTACAGGAGGGAAGATGTGAAAACCTACACCCGTCTCCGAGGTCTTCAGACATTTACTGCCTCTATAATGTCCTTATTATTTTCTACATTATTTATTTATTTTTTTTTTTATGGATTTTTTTTTGCTCTTTTAGAAGAATGATTATGGGGTACAAGTCCTGATTACAACACTTATCGGTCAAAAGATTAAGGGGGTTTTACACATAGCGATATCGCTATAACGTCAACGATTTTGTGATGTTATAGCGATATCGCTATGTCTGATACTTACCTCCGACCGGCTCCCCCGCTGGTTATCGCTGATCGCGCGAGAATGTCCGGCTCCATTTCTCGTCGTCAGCTTCCTGCTGTGACGACGAGCGACGCGTGGAGGCGGGCGGGAGGATGTCAGCATCGCTGTGTGTGAAAGGTGAGTATCGTTCGCTGCATCGCTGTGAGATCTTTCCGTGTGAAAGCTCACTAGCGATCATTTAGCGATGCACCAGCGATCCTGACCGGGTCGGATCGCTGGTCGGATCGCCGGTGCATTGCTAAATGTAAAAGGGCCTTTATTCTATGGTTAGCCATGTCAGTATAGCTTGTATGCATAATGAAGACTTATGGGGTGGAAGTCCCCAAGATTACTGCAATTTAGAGAGATTATTGGAGGGGGGATATTGTTTTGACTTCTTGAAGCCAATTAGACCATTTCAGGTGCCAGTAGTGTTTTTTTTTTCTTTTCAGTACCCTTAAAATAAATGCCATAAATATCAGAAACTAGATGCATTCATAGGTGCCTGATCTCTGTGGCCCCTGGGAGTTGCCCAATTCTGCGTAGATAGAACCCTTTTCCTTGAAGACCCCAGCAGTAATTCACTATGAATGTCATTGTTGAGTGTCAAAGTCTGATTATAATTATATATGTCTAAATATATGTGGGTTCTAATCTACTTGTCTTGACAGACATACTAATGGTCTGACTGCTGTTTTACCATTTCCACTTAATTAACTTGAGAGCACCATGATTAAACTTCGAAGTCCCTGTGCTCAAGAATCCTCAAAGTAGATCACAATTTAGCCTGTAATTAGTTATTAAACATGGGTAAACCAAGTGTCTAGGGATGGCATTGGGGTCAGTAGGAACAACTGATAATGAGGGAGGACTGGAGATAAATGCCAAGTAGCACCAACATGGTACTAATGAAGAGCGGAAAGGGTCAGAAAGACGGCTTTTGTGCTGTTATAATGTGACCTTTAGCAAATGTTAGTAAAATCTACAGCAATGAGCCACGAGTAAATGGTCTTTACTTAGATATAACCGACTACAACAGCGGAATAAGCTCCTTTATCACTGGACAATACAAGGGCTGCATCTCATTGTTTCTGTTCATTGATCCTGGAAATGGCTCCTTTTAACCCTTTAACTCGCCTTTATGAATAATTTAATTTGAATGATTACGGCTATTGTCAGTGTCATGCTTCCATGGTAGTAAACACTGTGATATAGGATCTATCTGTGAAAGACTGTACAAGCCCCTCTCGGTTCCTGTACAGACTATAGTATCCAGTAATAAGGGATCAGGCGGAATCAGCGCAACCTGGATAAACCCTGATGATAAAACTAGAGAAGACAACTCGGACCTGGCTCCCTAAAAGGCCGTCAAGTGTATCACGTACTTCCTAATGAATCGAGGGAAATTGCAGCGTATGAAAGAAACCCCAGCAGTACACTTATCTGACGGGACTAGATCCTTAGAAGTAGAACGTAAAGTCTAAGCAGCATCCACTAAAAACTATCACCAGCAGAGAAGACCAGCAGTGGGTAGGTTTAAATAGTAGCACCTGCCGTGTGATAAGACTGGCAGGATAACAAATTAAAAGCACCTGCTGTCCGGAAAGAATGGACAAAGGCAAAAGGATATCGGCACCCGAACAAAGACAGAGCCTGCTGTGGCTCAGCGGACGGAGACACCAACAGAAGAGCGCAGGACCACTGGATTTAATCTCGAGGCATGACAGTCAATTTAAAAATGGATGCTATAGTAAGATTGTCGCCAGAGGTGTCAGTATGGTGATTGTGAAACGTATTGTGAAAGAACATGCATTTGGATAAAAACACGTCTGCAGATATGGCACTACAGTGATGAGTTTGCAATACATGAGACTGTGAGCGTACGTGTCACCATGCTAATAGACACAATCCAGGTAATCAGTACTTACTGTTAGGGTCAGCTTAGTTGAGCCACATTTTGCTCACCTGTTCCAGGGACTGTCCCAGCATAATTGTGACTGCGGGCAACTGTGTATGAGATACTGCAGTTTGTACTTTTCTGTAAAACTATTATCCTAGAATATATCATCACTTGCAAATTAACAGAGGTCTGACAACTGTGATCCCACTAGTCATGAAGGCAAATGGGTTCGACCATGCTTATGAGATACTAATTAGCAGAACATTTGCTTGGTCACCAGTTAACCACAAACTCTACTCAGCCAAGCATGTGAAAAGCAACAAGGTGAGAAGCGGATGCCTGTAAAGCGATGTAGAATTAATGGCGCTATATACGTGAGTAAAATAAAAGCTGAAGCCTCCATGGAATTTTAAAAAAAAAAATCACGCTGGTTCAAATCAATGTTGTCATACGAAAGGGGTTTTCAAAAAGTCGCAAGTTCTCCCCTGTCCATAGGATCTGGCACTACAGAGAGCACACTTGTCAGCATCCTAATGTGCACAATCAGGACATTTCAGGACAATCAGGTAGGAATGGAGATGATTTTGCAGATCACTGAGTGTCTCACTTCTGGGAACCCCAGCAATGCCAAAAACAGGGCTTAGGGGCCCTGGGAACTGAGCTGCGTCTTGATTGGGGGGGGGTACACAAGCTAAGTCTCACAGACAGTGAATGAAGTGAGGCAAACGGAGAAAATCTCTTTTATTCTATGATCGCATTTTTCCATGAGCTCATCTGCATACGAGAACTCATGGTTCTAATTAATGATCCCATGATCTCGTAGTACGCGTATATATAGCCGCACTTGTCCTCCGCCGATTCTTCCTCCTGTGCCCAGCCGTACTCTGACATTCTTACGCTTTGTGTACGGTGGATTATTTTTGGAACCTTTATGACACTTCGTTCTATGAGGCTTTTTTAAAGTCTATTTCTGTTCACACTTTAGTTTTCATCTGAGAAGATGCTTTGTTTCCCCTTTTGTTTTCTGTCTTTTTGTGTTATTTTTTTCCACTGCAAAATCTCATGACAACTCAATTCCTGGGGGACTTCTCCCATGACACCACTCTTGATCACCACTTCAAATGCTCCGTATTACAATGTGTTGTGACACTGGCACTCCTAAGCCAAGCAGGGAATGAGAAGCAGCTGTTTAACTCTGGTTATGGCTCGGGGGATAGGTGTGCCACAATTGACTTTTACAGGCATGGGCTGTGAGTGAATGGGTTAAACATTAGATCAGTTGGTGCTGGCTGCCTCTGCCCTCACTGAGCTTATCACCACGCGTTTCGCTCTTTGCCCCCTCCTGTTGTAATACAGTTTGTCATTTCCGATCACTATTAATATCACCTAAGTGCCCAATGGGCTTCATTGCTTCTCGCTCTGCCCATCAGCCTCACCTCTCGTACATGGGGATGGAAGGAATAATTGCCAAACCTAGCATCTAATGCTTGAGGCACCGACCTGAGATTATTCCAGCCTGATTATAGGCTGCGGGTTGCTCTTTTTTTGAAGCAGTCAGTTTAAAGACACAACCTGTTACTTAGCAAAATCCTTATAAATTGCCTCCGTGTTTCCTACTTCTCACCTTCGCTGTAAAATAATAATAAAATAAAAATCTCGGCCGGATTTTGTGTTCTGTTCTAAATAATTCTGGATTTATTTCCTTGCCCTTATCTGTGAAATTTCGATGAACAGCTTTATGACTCAGCCACGCTAACCGGGCGCTAGAATATCAGTGACATTAATTCCTCGCTTTCAGATTAGCACAACGGCGGCAGTAATAAAAATGTCTCGTACTCTCGGTGGATTGGATGGTATTGAGTTCAGCTCCGAGGGCAAGACTTTGTAATGCGTCTATATTAAAAGGGAAGTTAACATGC
>NW_027361684.1:39665000-39802500 GCF_039654945.1 Dendrobates tinctorius
GCCAGTCTCCAGATCTCAACCCTATAGAAAACCTTTGGAGGGAGTTGAAAGTCCGTGTTGCCAAGCGAAAAGCCAAAAACATCACTGCTCTAGAGGAGATCTGCATGGAGGAATGGGCCAACATACCAACAACAGTGTGTGGCAACCTTGTGAAGACTTACAGAAAACGTTTGACCTCTGTCATTGCCAACAAAGGATATATCACAAAGTATTGAGATGAAATTTTGTTTCTGACCAAATACTTATTTTCCACCATAATATGCAAATAAAATTAAAAAAAAAAAAAACAGACAATGATTTTCTGGATTTTTTTTTTCTCAGTTTGTCTCCCATAGTTGAGGTCTACCTATGATGTAAATCACAGACACCTCTCATCTTTTTAAGTGGTGGAAATTGCACTATTGCTGACTGACTAAATACTTTTTTGCGCGTGTGTGTGTGTGTGTGTGTGTGTGTGTGTGTGTGTGTGTGTGTGTGTGTGTGTGTGTGTGTGTATATATATACACACACACACACACTATATCAGATAAACATTACCTTTTATTATGCCCATTAAAAAACACAAGACGTTACCCAGCATATAAAAAAAAAAAAAAAAAAAAAAACACAACCGTGCTGGCTACCATAGCCCTAAATGTGAACCCTAGTAACAAACTACCTACCAGCGGAGGTTGCACCTACACACAATCGAGATTGGCGCCCCCGCTCCTCGGCGGCTGACCTTCATTTAACCAAGGAAAGGAGCATATAGAGGTTGCCAATGAAAGATTTTTTAGGTAGGCAACAATAGACAAATGTGCAAAAAGACAGTGATGGTAAGGCCTGTTTCACACTTCCGCTTTTTCAAATCCGTCAAAATCCGTTTCCGTAAAAAAACGGATCCGCCATTTTTTTGCAGGATCCGTTAAAAAACGGATCCGTTTGCATCCGTTTCCGTCAAAAAAACGGATCCGTTTGGCGGACATAAAAACGGAAGTGTGAAACAGGCCTAACAGACAATAAAGTGACAAGTGCAAAAAACAATCAAGTACCCAACTATGCTGTTTTTTGGTTTGTTTTTTTTAAAGCTCCTAGTATCTCTAAATGACAGGGACACCAATCATTTCAGCTTCTCTGTGTTGTCCCTCAAAAAGCTCAGTGCACCATTTAACCCCCTCATTTAGAATCCACACCACCTTCCCTCAACTTAATTGATAAATTTACAGACTTTACTTGCCCGGAGCAAGCGCTGTCCAAATTGAATTCCTGATGCCCGCAGTGTCAGTGCGGGAACATTCTTATCCCTCACTCCTCTGCACCATGTTATGGTGTGATTTTGTGTACAGCAAGCTGCAGACAGGAGAGGGATGAGAGTAAGCCTACAAACTTCACCTTTGCTTTATTACCCGAGTGATGAGGATGAGTTACTTACCCAATAGACATGGGAATTTTGAGCTTCCTGTAAAGTGAAAAAAAAAGTGTTAGAGAAAAAAAAAAAAGTAAAGAAACCTTCTCAAAAATGATTACATGGGTTGTGTGAGTCTCAACTGAAAACTTGTTCTTGGGATGGATCATTAGTATCAATTCAGTCAGACACCATCGATCAGCCAATCACTGATCTGTCATGCAAGCCAATGGGAGATAAAGTGCAGGGCTTGTGTTTTAGCCCATAATTCACTTGGCTATCAGCTGATCGGTGGGAATCTGACACTCGGGACGCTTAATCTCCTAATGATCACCCATCTCAAAGACAGGTCATCATTGAACAGGTCCTTGAATGATTCCCATTTATACTTAAAATGGGCGATCAAATCTCCCTCGTCACACACAGTTTTGTCCCAAACCAATCATTTCATGGAAACACTGACTGCAGTACAGATGTGACAACCCAGTTATACACAACCACCGTCTGCTGAAGTCAGACACGCGCCATTACTGCAGTAGTGCCAACCAACACTGGTGAAGAAGCAACAGGGGATTTTAATAATTAGGGGTTGTTCATCCACCCTTTCAGCCTGACCCAACGTGGAGAAATTGTTGCTGAGCCCACCATTCAACACCCAGCTGGTCTAGTCTAATTAGTAGTCTATCACCACGATGAACCCATTTCTTTTCTTTGCACATAAAAGCTTAAAAAAAAGTCATAAGGATGCCAACGACCAATGCATGGAACAAAAGCAAAAAGATTTTTCCTGTATGTTGCCTGAATGAGGATATAACATACAAAACCAAAAATCAGGATTGTAGCGGGTATGTGACATCCTGAATGTAAAGTAAAGGTTGCAAGATTAATATTGCTTGCAAAATGGCCTAAGATTAACTGTAAGGCCGGGGTCACACTAACCGACGCAAAATACGGTCAGTATTTTACATGCGCAATACGGATGAATGGCCCCTAAACAGTGCTCCGTATTTCATCCGTAATCAAGGTGTGGTCACGTATTTTGCGCATGTCTGCATCCGTATGGCGAGATTTTCTCGCAGGCTTGCAAAATGGACATAATGGAGCCCTATGACAGGGTTTATAACAGAAACCAAAGTGTGTGTGTGTATATATATATATATATATATATATATATATATATATATATATACACATATACATATACATATACATATACATACATATACACATACACACACACACACACACACACTATGTGTCTATATCTATTCATTCATTTCTTTATTAAAACTGTCAGTGTGAGTTTACTGTATAGCACACTGAATTGCCGGCTTTGCTAAAAGACACCGGGTGCGTATTTCTCGCAGGTCACATGTGTAATCCGTATTTTTTGCGCACCCATAGACTTGCATTGGCGTACTACGGCCGTAGTATGCTGACAATCGCAGCATGCTGCGATTGGCACGGAGCGTAGAATACGGATGAGAAATATACGGCTGGTGCGAGGGACCCCATAGAGAATCATTGGTCCGTGTCCAATGCATGCTTTTAGTGCCTCTCACTCAGCCGTATTCCTCGCCAGTGTGACTCCGGCCTTAAAGTTCTCTTCGGCCATGAAATTGCATACACAAGGTGGTGTCAACACTGGTTAATAAAACATAACAGACCCTCATTCCCATGTAGAAGGGAATCACTGTGACACGGATATTCTCAGTGGTCTCCCTATGCACATCAGATAGCTCAAGCCAAGGATGATTCTTCTCCTGCCACGCACGAAGTGTTTCACGAGCTACAAATGGTGGCACTTGAAAAGGAAAAAAAAAAAAAAAATATGGATGTGACTTGTACATGAATTCTCACCTTGGACATTTTCAACATATCCACAGCATTTGCCACAAATATTTGATGGCTATGGGGACATGCACCTCTATAGATAATGGGAGCTCCCGACCTTCCTGCTGAGGCAACTAAGCCACCGCATCCAACCTTAAAATGGAGGACAAGTAGTCGGCAGTAATTTTACCAGGTACATTGAGGTACTCGCATCCTATAATATCTAGTGGATACGCTACAAATGTACAATGTAGTACTACCCACAACATCTGACATGAAATACAGACAAGGTAGTATTGGAGCTTACCTTTGGTTTGATCATAACTCAGGAATCTTTCAAATAGTTCATGTTGTATAGGGATTTGATCAGTAGAATTGTAAGGAAGTATATCCTCATGGCTTACATAATCTAAACCTAAAAAGGCAGAGAGAAGAAAAATACTTCTAAGGCTAGTTTCACATTAGCGTGCACGGCCGCCGCTAAGCCCTGCCGGTAGCATGACGCTGCATGCGTCCCCTATCTTTAGCACTGGGGACGCAGGCCATGCGCAGTATGCGTTTGGCGGCACATGCGTCCTTTTGACGCTGCGCCAAGCGCACCAAATTGCAACCTGTTGCGTTTGGCGCAGCGTCAAAAGGACGCATGCGCCGCCAAACGCATACTGCGCACGGCCTGCGTCCCCAGTGCTAAAGATAGGTGACATAGGACGCATGCAGCGTCATGCGCCCGTAGGCGGAGCTACCGGCGGAGGCACGGCAGGGGCGGGGCTTAGCGGCAGCCGTACGCAGCGGCCGTAAATGCTAATGTGAAACTAGCCTTAGAAGTAAATGCAAGTATGTCATGGTCTAGTCCAGGGTTCCCCAACTCCAGTCCTCAAGGCCCACCAACAGGTCATGTGTTCAGGATTTCCTTAGTATTGCACAGGTGATAATTGCTTCACTTGTGCAATACAATGGAAATCCTGAAAACATGATCTGCTGAGGGGCCTTGAGGACTGGAGTTGGGGAACCCTGGTCTAGTCTGCGTGTTACTATTTACCCTGATGTAATGTAAACATGCAATAATTGATATAATTCAGCTAATGAAGTACGGTACTGATAAGAGCGCATAGTCAGCAGTCTCAATCTGAATTACTATCTTAGATTTGTTTTCCAAGTGTGGCTTAATGATATGCAAGTAATGGAAAAAAAAAAGTCAAATCATTTTGATTTATTTAGTATCTAGCCTGAGCACCACACACACACACACACACACACACACACACACTCTTACACTCATTGGCTGCCATCAATCAGGTTATTAATGCTTCTCTGAGGCTTGCTCTGCAACGCTGAATGAACTAAAGCACCCAATCTTAAGGAGCGTGTTATTATAAGCAATACAAATACCTGATTCTTATTGACTTGCTTTTACTTCGTCCCTCCAAGCACAAATCTTAACCACAACATGGGTATTCAGGTTTCAAGTAAGCCGAGTAACAGATACTCAATGTCACGCAGCAAAAGTGAGTGATTCCCTACTAAAATTTAAGAAGGGTCTGGATGCCTTTCTTGAGAAGTATAATATTACAGGGTATATACACCAGTTTCCTTAATATTGCGTTGATCCAGGGAGCTAGTCTGATTGCCGTATGTGGAGTCGGGAAGCAATTTTTTCCCCAGTGTGAAGCTTACCGTTTGCCACATGGGGTTTTTTTTGCCTTCCTCTGATCAACATGTGAGGGCAAGTTAAGATAGGATATGGGTTGAACTAGATGGACTTAAAGTCTTCCTTCAACCTTAATAACTATGTTACTATGTAAAAGTAAATAATATTATAGGGTTTTTAAAAAAGAAAATCCCAATATATTGTTACCCCTCTACAAATTACTGTTAATGCCACATCTAGAATATGGAATCCAGTTTTAGGCTCCACATTTTAAAAAGTATATTCAGAAGTTAGAATTAGTCCAAAGGCAGGCAAGTAGATTATTTCATAGGATGGAGGGCCTCTGATATGATTAAAGGTTGGAAGAGTTGGGCTTGCTTAGCTTAGAAGGGCAAAAAGGAAAAAAAAAGGAAAAAAAAACAAACCACCACACACGCCAAATATAAATATGTGTAGTCAATACAAAGGACTTATTCTTTCCAAGGACCACAGGGCACTCATTATGGGTGGAAGACAGACAATTCTGGCAGCTAGATAGGAAAGGGTTCTTTACAGTTATAGCAGTCAGACTGGAATGTTGTACACAAGAGACAGTAATGGCAGACACCAACAGCTTTAAGGAAAAAAAAAAAAAAAAAAAACCCACACACACACACAACAAGGGTTGACTTTCCCCCCTCAGTACACATTGTAGGTTATAGATTGCAAGCTAGCGAGCAGGGACCTCACTCCTAATGTCACTGTTTAAATTGTCTTAACTTGTATTGAATTTATTGTCTGTATATGTCCCCGCTTAATTGTAAAGTGCTGCGGAATATGTTGGCGCTATATAAATATTTATTATAGATAATTTAGTGAAAAAATGTATAATTGGTGGAGAAGAATTGAATTTGATGGACAAATATTGAAAAGACCTATGTAACCAAAAGGTAATACTTGGTGCCCAATTCATTAAAGCTTTTGTGCCAGGCTTCATGAAAACGTCAAAGACATCACGGAGATGTCAGACTCGTCAGATTCATGAAGAGGCGTGCAACCCTTATTGAATCAGGAACGTCCGACTGAACCACGACGTCTACTCGAGACGAGCATGAACAACGACGGTATTGAGCCTTTAGTTTTTTTCCATAAAAATAATATCTCATCATCCAACACTTACCAGGAATTGCATACAAAGCTCGGCTATCATCATGATTCGCAAGGAACGTCACTGCTTCGGTCTGTGATCTCTGTGACTGTTACAGAAAACAATATGAAGCATTTAGATTTTTTCGGCTATTTTTTTTTTTTTTAGAATATACATGGCTATAAATACCTCTAGATGGACAATCATACATACAAAACTGCAACATGATGCATCAATGAATACAGGATGTAAAGCAATACTTGGACTTTTTACTTTACAAAGGCTATCTGCTGTATAATATTCTCACAACTGGCATAATTTAAGTGAAGTTTGCAGAAATACGAGCAAATATTCTGACTGACCGGAAGTCCGAAGTAATGTTCACAAGCTCTAAATCTAAGTCTGAGAGCCTTGTTCTGACCTCATTCTGGCTCGCATAGACTTACATTGAATTATTACTTCTGGATCGCCCAGCAAAGATTAAGCTATCCAGCAGGTCACAAACTGCTGGAGCCCGAAAGGAGCGGCGCAGATAGAGATGAAGACGCTGCACATGCAATGCCAAGGGTTAATAAACAATACTTACTATGTGAGGACAGTCCCGTGCATCTATTAGTACTTGGTAATAGGTGTGTGTTTTGCCCTTAACTTCTTTGGATCCATGAACTGGTGAAGTCTCTGACCTAAAAATAAAAGTCAGCATATTCATTGATACTTTGCACTTTATTGCAAAAACATCAGCTTCCCACTGAATGAAGCAAGGAAAAAAAGTAAAAGTAAAATAAATACCAAACCCACTTTTCTGAGACCGGTGAAGAGACATCACGATCGTATAATCTTGCCTGCCATGGAAACAGAACGATGCCTCTGTAGCCAAAGATGCTGTGCAGAAAAAGCTGTAAAGACACAAACATGCAGATTGTTACAGGAAATCGTAAGAAGGGCAGAGATTCCAAATCGATAAAAACAATGAAAATTCCCACTTGCTATATGCAGATATTGAAAAGTGTTAAGGGAATCTATCACCAGGATTCTCACATATAACCTACGGCCACCACCTTTGCGCCCCATGTGACAGCATTCTAAAATGATAGATAGTCTCCAGTTCGCCCTGCAAGGCACCCCCCCCCCCACCCCACCTCACCTTTTATTATACTCCCCTTCACAGTGGTCCGGTGGGCATCGCTTGTCTTTGTCTGGTGCCTCCCCTCAGTCATCCACAGTGTTTGGCGCACTTCTCGCTGCCCTGCCAAGGGCAAAGAAAAACACTGTTCTGTGCATGTACAGGGAAGGGACTAAGAGCGCCGGCGCATGCACATTACAGTACTTTACTCTGCCCTTAGCAGGACAGAGAAGTGCACCTGCGCAAGAGAACAATGGATAACGTAGGACAAGTCATTCACATGAAGCAAAGGACAGCATCACAAGAAAAGAAGCGGCACTGGACCAAGACCAGCGAAACTAAAAAAAAAAAAAAGTTTAGTTTTTTTGCCTTACAGGTTGAATTGGAGTCACACAGCATTTTAGAGTGCAGTCACATGTGGCTGACAGGTGGTGGCTGTAGGTTATATGGGAACAACCTGGTGACAGGTTCCCTTTAAAAAGGAAAATGTTTTTTTCTATTTAATCTGAGGGTTGCAGGAGGTAGAGGCTGAGACATGGATTTCAATATGTCACTTAGGCTGTGTGTTTCAATACGTGTTTTATTAGCAGATAACACTTCCGCTCTGTTTTCTGGTCCTACTCTGCCCCAAGCACTGATTAGCAAACATACAAGTGCTTCTCGCTCAATTAGAAGTTAATTTCAGCTCTTCAATAGAAAGTGAAACTCATTATATAGAATCATTACACAGGGATTCATTTCAAGTGGTCAAAAGGTCCCTTATTCTGTTTCAGTAGGCTCCACAATCATGGGGAAGACTGCTGACTTGACAGAAGTCCAGAATGCAGTCATTGACAAGGAGGGCAAGCCACAAAAGGTCATTGCTAAAGAAACTGGCTGTTCACAGAGTGCTGTATCCAAGCATATTAATGGAAAGTTGAGTGGAAGGAAAAAAAAAGCGTGGTAGAAAAAGGTGCACAAGCAACTGGGATAACCGCAGCCTTGAAAGGTTTGTTAAGAAAAGGCCATTCAAAAATTTGGCGTGAGATTCACAAGGAGTGGACTGCTGCTGGAGTCATTGCTTCAAGAGCCACCACACACACACGTATTCCGGACATGGGCCACAAGTGTCGCATTCCTTGTGTCAAGCCACTCATGACCAATATACAACGCCAGAAGCGTCTTCCCTGGGCCAAGGAGAAAAAGAACTGGACTGTTGCTCAGTGGTCCAAGGTGTTTTTAGATGAAAGTAAATTTTGCGTTTCATTTGGAAATCAAGGTCCCAGAGTCTGAAGGAAGAGTGGAGAGGCCACAATCCAAGCTGCTTGAGGTGTAGCGTGAAGTTTCCACAATCAGTGATGGTTTGGGGAGCCATGTCATCTGCTGCTGTAGGTACACACTGTTTTATCATCAAGACCAAAGTCAGCACAGCCATCTACCAGGAAATTTTAGAGCACCTCATTCTTCCCTCTGCTGACAAGCTTTTTGGAGACGGAAATTTCATTCTCCAGCAGGACTTGGCTTCTGTCCACACTGCCAAAAGTACCAATACCTGGTTTAACAACAGCATCACTGTGCTTGATTGGCCAGAAAACTCACCTGACCTTAACCCCATAGAGAGTCTATGGTGTATTGTCAAGAGGAAGAGGAGAGACACCAGACCCAACAATGCAGACGAGCTGAAGGCTGCAATCAAAGCAACCTGGGCTTCCATAACTCCTCAGCACTGCCACAGACTGATCACCTCCATGCCACGCTGCATTAATGCAGTAATTGATGCCAAACAAGCCCCGGCCAACTATTGAGTGCATTTACTGAACATACATTTCAGTAGGCCAACATTTCAGATTTTAAAATCATTTTTCAAGCGGGTATTATAAAGTATTCTAATTTACTGAGATAATGACTTTTGATGATTATGGCTTACAGCCAATGAAAACCCAACAGTAACAGAAATAAACACTTGAAATAGATCACTCTGTCTGTAGTGACTTTACATATGAGCGTCACCTTTTGTATTGAAGAACTGAAATAACTTCTTGATGATATTCTAATTTAGCGAGAATCACTCGTATGTGGGGAATCTCCATGAAGGATCTGTACCTTTTGGGAAGATATCAGTCAGAGATAATGAAACAGGCCAGTGGAGTGAGATGACATCTTTTCTACTAATATCAGTTCTGTTTAGCAGTTCATGAGATATCAAGAAATGATTGACTGTCGACCAAGTGGTATGTATTTGTGAGAAATGGGTGTTGTCATTTGGGTCATATTATACACTTTTATACCACCAATCAGGTTATCCAATAGAACCTTTAATATTTGCCCTCAATCTGTTTCATGTAATAAAACCTTACAGTTTGCGAGTTTATGTATTCAGAGCATTACACCTGCTTTCCTATTTTCTGCTAAAGACCCATAAACCTCCCACTAAAGGCTTGTTCATTTTACAGATGTCTTGTTCAACATCTGCTTTAAGGGGTTTTTTTTTTTGTTTTTTTAAGAGGTCTTAAAATCACTTTTACAAGGCAACTGTAACCCTTTTACATTCCAAATCATTATTTTCATGTATATTCCCAGGAGCTGATTAGGGGCGATTAACTCTAGTAACTCTTAGAATAGGTCCCGGAGAAATAATCCAAGTCATCCACTTTATCAATTAATCATTGGCTTAGTTTACTAGCTTTGTACAGTTCAGATTGATGAACTGATTCAGTTTTTTTGCTGTATCAGTTCTGACAGCGTGTAGTGAAATGGCTTCTCATATCTGCTGCAGTGTGTCAGAGACTGCAGGTACTAGAGACTGTTTGATGTCCCGGTCAAGCATTTTAGCCATCTTGGCTACCAGGATTTTGCAGGGGATGTGAAGACCCGTGAGATGTTCATTTCTCTCTGATCCGAGTCCTGTGACAGTGGAGCAGTCTACGAAGAGGACTTCCTGTTCTTTTTTGATTGTAAGGTGTCGGCGCCATTTTGCCTAGGCCATCTCTATGAAAGCGGGCATTTTCTTGTTGGGGTCCCGTTTCTGGTCAGGCATCTCTCCATCAAACACGGAGGACACCTGGGGGAGCTCGTGGGCAGGTTTCCCCCACCTTTATTTGATCCCGGGAAACCTCGAATAGAGTGGTGGAGGTGCGGAGCTGCCTTCACCAGCGAAGTCCATGTATGTGCCAGAATCGGGATCTGATTATTACATTTAATTGTAACATTACTTTACGTATATGAAGCTATTTACACCCATGATTTCACTTTCTTGGCAGTAAAAGCACCTGTATTTTTCCATTTTGGTCACGATTTGCCTATATTCTATGCAGTGTACACACATATATATATATATATATATATATATATATATATATATATATATATATATATATACACACACACACACACACACACACACGTACTGTATATACACTTTAGGTTTTGTACAAACCGCTGTTTTGTTTTTCTGTACTTTGATATACATTCACAAAGGCCTTAACTGGCCGAAATGTTTCTCTTTTGCACCAGTCGCTTTGAATAAATTCACATTTGAAGATAAAGATTCTAGCTACATTTATCACTTATGTGCTGAAGTAACTGTATGCATTGATGATAGTCATTCTTCATTCTTCTGAGCATCTACCTTCACAGCAGTAAAAAAAGAAAAAAAAAGTTTGTGCTAAGATTTCACACTTTTCCATGCAAAAAAAAGTGAAAATTGTGGAACGCCTGCATCAAAATTTCATATATTTGGATTTTGACGCACATTAGCCAGAGATAGCTATATAATCTACAAAAGATTTGCTGTGGAGAAATATGGTCCTCTGTGCATGCAGCCTAATCAATCCAACATAGTCTTACCTGACCCGTTTCATATTTCCCCTGTTGCTTTGGCACCTCAAACACCCCCACGGTCTCCAAGACTTTACCTTCTGGTCGATTTCTAAGACGGAAAAATATTTTTTTTTAAAAATGTGAACAACTACATACACATAAGATTGTGAAGTGTAATCAATGCAGGTGAAGTTACAGTAAAATGTCAGTTTCTGCCTCCTCCAGAGCATTTTATGAGCACCAACTTTCATCTGTTTAATGGGAAGATAGATCTGCACAGGCTACAAATTGAGAATAAATTATCAGGTACTACAAAAACACAGTTCCACTGTAAAATTGTGTCTTGCAAAACATTGAGAGCTTATTTTTTTTGCCATGAAGTCTGCAAAACCTCACACGAGGAGGTGGACAGCAGTTTCCCCATCTCAGTAAGTGGTTGTTATTAGGATGTGCCGTCATTTCAGGAACATAAGGATCAAGTGTCTGGGAACACCATGATGTTCAGAATGCATGAGCTTCTGCTGGGGCACAGAATGTGCCGCTGTGGAGGGAACTACAGCTGGTCACACCATTATAGGGCTGGCTGTAGCACTGCTGCACAAGAGGTGGTCAGCAACAACAAGGGATTGAGTATTACATTAGCATTATTTACCCATGTCTCCTCAGCATTAGTGGGGTCCTAGAAGTCAGACCAAACCGAGGAACATATGCCATCACAATATAAAATAGGAAAGCCCCAATTAGCCCTTAGAGTTGAATAAAGTTTGGAAGATATGACCTATCTAAAGGATAGAGAGTAGTGTCCCAATAGCTAGAACTCCCACCAAACCTAGCACCGGGGCACCGAAAGCCTCATGTAAATGGAGAGGTGTAGTTACACATCGAGGGGGGGCGCAATAGCCTGGAGACCACTGCTATATGCATTCCTTAACCCTCAGTCGTGGAATCGAATAATCCTGAATGCTCAAACAGATTACTGTATATATTTTCTGACTAAATGATTACAAGACTACACGGTTATTATGCTCACGGTCGGTCATTCCATGTCAAGTGATCCAAATCAGGGTTTTTTTTTATTTTTTTACCTGACATTTTAGGATATTTTCTTTTTTGTTATTTGAAGTGCTACTTTAGAGTGAATTAAAAAAACTCCAGTTGAAAAGTTGCTTGGGTGTAAAGACTTGGTCTACGGTGAAGAGTCATCCAGGAAGTAGCAGACCGTGCTCAAACTTGGAAGCAAGTCCGATTTAAGCGATAAAATACTAAAGTGTAGTTTATTTCTGACTGTGCTTCATCCTGAAGAACAAAGGGATAGTTCTCTGAAAAGTCTAAACTCTTTACTACCTCACTCTGATGTATTCTTTGAGGAGAGTCCGACTGCTGGCGAGCTATGAGTGTTTAACCTGTTTGACATTGGGCGTAATAGTACACCCACGTTGGACTCCCCCGTTTGGTGCGGGCTCCGATGCAGAACCCACACCTTTCTGGGCACATGACAGCTGACATGTGCCCGCAAAAGCCGCGGATGGGATCCCGATACAGCTGCGGCTGTTAACTAGTTAGAATTAAACAGCAACATTTGATTTGCGCTTACCAGAAGCACGTTGTTAATCCTGCCCATCGGTGACCCCATCACATGATCGCAGGTCACCGATGGGTCAGCATGACAGGTGTGTTTGGGGTCATTGTCCTGTTGAAAAATGATGGTCCAACTAAACGCAAGCCGGATGGAATAGCATGCCGCTGCAAGATGCTGTGGTAGCCATGCTGGTTCAGTATGCCTTCAATTTTGAATAAATCCCCAACAGTGTCACCAGCAAAGCACCCCCACACCATCACACCACCTCCTCCATGCTTCACGGTGGGAACCAGGCATGTAGAGTCCATCCGTTCACCTTTTCTGCATCGCACAAAGACATGGTGGTTGGAACCAAAGATCTCAAATGTGGACTCATCAGACCAAAGCACAGATTTCCACTGGTCTAATGTCCATTCCTTGTGTTCTTTAGCCCAAACAAGTCTCTTCTGCTTGTTGCCTGTCCTGAGCAGTGGTTTCCTAGCAGCTATTTTACCATGAAGGCCTGCTGCACAGTCTCCTCTTAACAGTTGTTGTAGAGATGTGTCTGCTGCTAGAGCTCTGTGTGGCATTGACCTGGTCTCTAATCTGAGCTGCTGTTAACCTGCAATTTCTGAGGCTGGTGACTCAGAAGAACTTATCCTCCGCAGCAGAGGTGACTCTTGGGACCTCCTTTCCTGTGGCGGTCCTCATGTGAGTCAGTTTCTTTGAAGCGCTTGATGGTTTTTGCCACTGCACTTGGGGACACTTTCAAAGTTTTCCCAATTTTTTAGACTGACTGACCTTCATTTTTTAGAGTAATGATGGCCACTCATTATGCTTTACTTAGAATTTGTATTATGGCAAGAAAAAAAGCAGCTAACAGTCTATTCAGTAGGACTATCAGCTGTGTATCCACCAGACTTCTGCGCAACACAGAAGTTGATGGTCCCAACCCCATTTATAAGGCAAGAAATCCCACTTATTAAACCCGACAGGGCACACCTGTGAAGTGAAAACCATTTCCGGTGACTACCTCTTGAAGCTCAGCAAGAGAATGCCAAGAGTATGCAAAGCAGTAATCAAAGCAAAGGTGGCTACTTTGAAGAACCTAGAATATAAGACATATTTTCAGTTTCACACTTTTTTGTTAATTATATAATTCCACATGTGTTAATTCATAGTTTTGATGCCTTCAGAGTGAATCTACAATATTCATAGTCATGAAAATAAAGAAAACTCTTTGAATGAGAATGTGTGTCCAAACTTTTGGATAGAATATATATATATATATATATATATATATATATATATATATATATATATATATATATATATATATATATATATACACACACATACATACACACACAGAACCTCATACTGCACACCTCAGCTGCTGTCCTGAGCGTCCTTTTGGGCAGCTATGAGGTGTACCTGACTGGTGCCAAAAAAAAAAAAGGAGAGTGTTAAGGGCCCATTACACATAGCGATATCGCTAGCAATATCGCTGTGACGTCACTGGTTTTGTGACGTAGCAGCGATATCGCTACATGCGATACTTACCTCCGACCGGCTCCCGCGCTGGCTATCGCTGATCGCGCGAGAACGTCCTGGACCATTTCTAGTCGGTCGCTACCTGCTGGCACCGACGAGCGACACGTGGACGTCAGGATCGCCTCGTCTGACAGGTAAGTAGCGACCCCCGAACGCTGCTATGTCGCTGGTGAGATCTGCCTGTGTGGCAGCTCCCTAGCGACCACTTAGCGATGCACCAGCGATCCATATCGTTGTCGGGATCGCTGGTGCATCGGTAAGTGTAACGGTACCTTAAGTCTGTGTGCTACCTGGCTTTCATTCTTTTTGGTACAGATAAGATATGAAAAGACAGATATGGATAAATGGATAGAGCAGATTTCTAATCTGCTTTTGCTATTGAAAACATTATCTATGAGCTCAAAAACCTTTCATGTGATGCGGTTTTTAAAAAAGCTGATCTGCTTTTGCAGCTGAAAAACGTATCCTCAAAAAAACGCAGGAAAAACGCTATGTGTGAATGTAGCCTTAGCTCAGGAATAGAACAGTCATTTATAGGACATTTCGGATCTGCAGCGGATTTGGCCCTGCGAATCCGCAGCAGAACTGCAAGTGATGACAGTACCATTATAGTGTAGGGAAACCAAAATCCGCAGTGCGCATGCTGCGGATTTTTCCATGTAGATTTGCTGCGGATTGAAAACTGCAGCATGTCGTTTTACCTGCGGATTTAGAAAATCTGCGTGGAAAATTCCACAGCAGAATCTGCAACATGTGCACATAGCCTAACATTATTAACACAGAACAAAATCTCAAGAAAAAAAAAAAAAAAAAAAAGTCGATTCACTTGAAATGCAACAACCCTAGAAAGAAGATCGCAACGTCGCATTAATGACTGTCACTATGGTCACACTGCAGCACATGGAACCCAAAACCCGATGGATGATTAGTTCTTTGTGACTTTAACACCATTGACAACAGTCTGGGTCAGGTGCGGCTGAGACTTCCTTGTGACCTGGTTGTTTTTTTATAGCCTAATTGAAAGTCTAACATCATTTAGGGAGGTCACAAGACAGATTGGTGGGGCGGATTATCTGGACCCCACGCTGTTAGTCAGCAGTTGGACGTAGACCGTGAACGGAGCCGCCGCCAGAGACCGGGTTGCCATCCCCGGGTCGGGTCGCCAACCCCAAATGTCTGGACAATAAAGGAAGCCGACATCTGTTTGCAGTTGGTTTCTCAGGATACAGTCACATCTGCAGAAGCTGCTGGGAGTACAGCGCTCCAGCATATGCAGGCGCTACATTAGAGGGGCAGTCCCCTGTGCGGCCTCCGTCCAGACAGTATTCGCATCCTGTGAAGTCATCACAAGGTGATGTCAGACAAACCCTGTCACCTGACAGCTGAGCCGTGCAGCAGCAGGCAAATCACACAGCGCCCCCCGGCGGCAGCGCGGCGCCCTCTGATATGTACACAGTACGGTACCATATAGCCGATGCCTACAGCCCACGTAACCTGCAGACGCCGCGTTACCTAGAGGACAGCGTCCGGTCCTGCTGGAAGCGACAGCCGCACACAGGCCTCAGCAGAGCAGACCGGGCCTGCCGGAGCTCCACACCGACACTGCTTGACAGGCCTCCCCGCAGAAGCCGAGTGAGCACCGAAAGGCTGCGCCGTGCTGCACACGCCGCCATGGTGCTCCGGAGAGCTGCACGTCTGACGTCACACGCACTGGCGCTCAGCGCGTAACACACGTTCTTATAGGCGCTGACCGCTACCCAGGAGTCAGTGCGCCGTGTCCGCAGCGGAGATGGCGAGTGATTGCCGGGTGACGGAGCCGCTGCTCCGGGCTCTGCGGGAGCTCCAGGCCTGCTTCACCCCGGACTCCAGGGCCGCCGTCCGGGAGATTGTGGCCGCAGGAGCCGGCTCCTTAGTATCGTTCCGTGTCCTGCGGGAGCTGCACTCGCTGCTGCGGGAAAGAGGTGAGCAGAGAGTCACCTTGTCGGGTCACACACCGGGCTGCTGCGGCTCCTGTCACCGACCTGTGATTGCAGTGCTGACAGTTACTGGGCACCAAAGGGGGGATTCCAGTGCAGGGCCCCACTGCAATAGGTGCAGGGTTTGCAATCACATCTGGGCCCTGGGGCCCAAAAAGCCCCTTTGGCCTTTATGCAAAGCTCGGCACTAAGGCTCTGGGATGGCCGAGCACTGTACTCCCCATTTCCGTCCCATAGAAAATAAATGGAGCGATGCTTGAAATTATGCACTTCTGATCATGAAAGACTGGGACATTACTGCCCGGCCCTATCGATTGGGAGTGTCAGAGGTTGGACCCCTCTTATCTGGAAGTTTTCACCTATCCTGTCACTTGCTTAAAAAAAATAAGTTAAATAGTTTGTAAATATCCTTGAGCTCCCATTATTTTGTTGCGTTTTTTTTTCCTTTGTGCGTTGCATCGCTCCATTGCAGAGATGGTCACGTTTATTGCTTTTGGAGCGCAGTATGTGAAATCTCTGGCTGAAGATCAGCTGGACGTTTCTTCAGAGGCTTGTGGTGTGCGCTTTCATGCCTCCTTAACATTAGTTGCCAGTCGGATCTCTCTCTCCAGCTGATGTAGCGATCTCAGACATGTCCAAGCTGTGCTAGACCGACTGTGCCTGGGAGAGATGAAATTGCACACCCCTAGGAAAAAGTCAAGAAATGCTCATTTCACATACTGTGCTCCAAAAGCAACAAATGTGGAAATCTCTGCAATGGAGCAACATTCAAATAAAAAAGATATGCAGAATCGGCAGAGTTCAAGCATTTTTACAAGCTGTTTAACTCCGTGTTTGAGCACCTGGGTGGTCTTCTTTGAGCGTGCTTTTTTCTGTGGCAGATCTGCTAGTATTGGCCGAGGTCTCCCCTATAGTTTGATGCTTACAGGCAAAAATGGATCCCTTGAAAAATTGAATTTAGGTAACCCCACAGGTTATAATGAGCTCCTTTCTGTGTCAGTTTCTAGAACAGAAGACAAAGTTCTGTGTGTTGCACTTTTTCTTCTATTCTGAAAACGGACACATAACGGAACTTAGATGGACGTTCTACTTCCATTTGTATTGGTTATGACACTGGTCTCCTTTGTTGTTGTTCCGAATGTGTCTCCTACAAATGGAACAGACAAATGGAAATGCTATAAAAAACAGACCTCACCATACGTATGTCCTGTAAGACTCAATGCCCCCCCCTACGACCATTGAATCTCTTTCCTTCCTCATTCCATCTGGTGTAGGAGAGTATAGAGCAAGGACATAGGGCATCAGAGGTGCTGATGACTGCAGCTACACGTGATTATGTGCTGTTGCCTCATAGGAATAAGTTGCATTGCAAAGGAGGAAATTTGCAACATAATCAGAGTGCCAGTAATGACATCCACAGCTTCAGTACACGAAGAGGATTTTCTGATTTACATTCTGGATCCAAAATTCGCTCCAGACCGAAAACATTGGAAGTTTGTAATAACAGGTCCTGGTCCCTTCCAGCTGTCATGGCAGCATGTCTGTGGGGTCCGGACCGCTGTTTCATCCAGTACAGTCAGCCAGTTTAGGACCCATGCCATATTGGGAGAGAAAAAAGCTGGGTGAAATATAAAACTCAAGATTGCATCTCATCAGAAGGAGACAAGAGACTGAACATTGGGGAAGTGAACACAGAATATATAAAAACTCCAGACTGTGATCGATATGTGGGGGTGCCAGGATGGAAAGTTTCCACTCCAGATTTTTATTGTTTTGAGCTGAGTTTTGCCACAGAACCAAACCTGCCTGATATGGGAGCTGGAAGTCGCTTATGTAATGTATGGCTGTGCTGCCTTATTCTGGCCAGAGTCTTACATTGTTAAGTGACTTTCAGATCACACATAAACCCCAGTGTGATCCGGCAAATCAGAGTTGCAGTCACATCAGTGAAAAGAATACTGGAGCTGGAGACCAGGGAAGACTGAGGTTGATATTAATACACATTTACGCAGGTTTAGGACATAACAAGTTTCACGGGACGGCTTCTTTACTCACTCTGTTATTTTTATGTTTTTTTTCTGAACCACAAACAATTTTCAGGCTACTTATTGGTGTATTATTGTCTGATTCTTTATTATTTACTTATGTTTCACTTTATTTTAGGTTCCAGTATCTACCTGCATGAACTGCTGGAAGGCAGCGAGATCCATTTACCGGAGGTCAAGTTACCTGAACGGGTAATTTCAGCCAATATGCAAATACTTCATTTCTAGAAAGATTCCTTTTTTGAGCTATAGTTCCCTCTAAGGGGTTAATACATAACATGCTGCATTCGATGCAAGTCATTCGGCCTTGTTGATTAAACCTGTGTGACAGAAAAATTTGTCTTATTACCCCAAGCAACCAATCACAGCACAGCTTTCTTCTTTTTTTTTCACAGCCAGTTATGAAATAAAGCTGAGCTCTGATAGGTTGCTGTGCGCTGCTAGATTTTATTATTTTTGGACTGTTTTGATCAGTAAGGCTCGGCTTTCTCTATAATGGCCAGATCAATGTCAGCGATGTCCACTCTATAGTGTCCCTGGCACCAGCTTCCCAGCAGATCTTCATTCATTAGCACTGCTCACTCCCCTGAAACTATTCAGGAAAAATACGGTATATCTTCCATGCAGCTGCTCTCTTTCAATCAGATCAGTGTGCAGGGGCCATTGCCGTCACCCTTCATTATACTGTGAGTACACTGTGACCACTCCCCAGCACTGTGGTAGCATAATCTGCAGCGTGTGGGCTGTTGAAGTGCCGGGGAGTGGTTACAGTGCACCCATGGTATAATGAATTGTGACTGTAACCGCTTCATGCACCCACTGCCCCTTCGATTGGAAGCGAGTGGCTACAGGGTGGATATAAGCTCATTTTCTCCCTGTAGCCGCTGCTCCAATAAAGCAGGCAGACATGATTTTAATGTGATTTACCTGCAGATTAACCCTATATCTGCAGGTAAATAACATTTCCTGACATGACAGGTTTTTTTTAAATCACACCTTGGCTTAGATATTGTTTTTTCTTCTTATGTCTTAAAGCTGAATGCCAAAGCAAACTTTCATAGCCAATCTTGGGATATTTTCCGCAGCAGAAAAAAAAAAAAAATCAGACTATTATATATGGTGGGAACATGGAGGTCGAGCAGGTAGCAGCCACGTCACATAGCTACATCATACTACGTCACCAGCAGATCTCAATGTTAGCACCGGCATTTGAATTACATCTTCACACTGATATATTTGAACTGACACTGTGGTACAAAGCCCCTCATATGAATGAGCTGATGATTCAGCCCCTGGAGGAAACCTCACTGTGTTGGTTATTGCGGCTTGTATGATCCTGGGATGATGTGCATATGGCGTGAGAATGGTTAGTATGCCTCTTTAGATTTATTTCTGGGCCGCTGATTTATATAAAATCCTCACATTTCAGAACCCGGAGCTTGTGGCTCGCCTAGAAAAGATAAAGGCTAAGCTGGCAAATGAGGAGTACAAGAGGATCACAAAGAACGTCACCTTTCAGGTACGGTTCTCTGTTATCATGCTAAAATAATAAAAACAAGATAATCATGGTGATAATTGAGAGGATCGCATTAGCAGATTCAGACCTTTGCATATACATGGTTTATAAAGCACCCAACACCATTTTCACCAAGCTCTGACAAAGTGAATGGAGCTTGCACAGGGTTGTGGTGAAAACCGCTCGTCCAATTCACGAAGAGCAGCAGCATTTGCTACGCCACAAATGTTACTGCACCAGGTACTGGAGGTGGGTTATTGTCGAGGTCCAACACTCCTGATTCATTAAGAAGAATGCGTTCCAGCACACCTCCTCAAGATCCACAAGAACAGTGCCGGTCTTCATAAATGTGGGTCACTGACCAGTTTTCGTCAAACCACATCACTTCCGACTGCTCTTATACGTTTAATAAAATTTCTGCACATTTTTCTTTTTCTCCTTATTAACTAATTGTTTTTTTTATTTTATTTTATTCTCTTGGTACAGTCCAATCAGCAAGGAACTCTGGCTGATCTTGGAAGACAAGGTAAGGTGACACTTCCCAATACCAGAGTTGCTATTCTGCAACAGGCGTGTCTGCAATGATCTGCACTATTGTAATGTTTTTGCCCTTTGCCTGCAGTGCGGCCATTAAAGACAATTATCATTACAATCTTCAACTTCTTGGTCACGATTGTAGCTGCATTTGCTTGCACTTATATTGGAACTCAGTATGTCTTCACAGAGTCTGCTGCGGTGAGTGGGGTTTACGCAGTGACATTTCCTTATTTTATATAAATATTCATAGCAAATTACCTCGGAATTCATGGACCTCTTTATAGTTTAAAGGGTATTTATGCATTAGTGTTTTTATTTTTTTTACAAAAAACCTGAAAAATACATGCATTATTTAAACGAGTTTTCCAAGAACAATCCAAGAACAAGCTAAGCTTTTCTTACCCGCTGCTACTCCAATATCGGCTCTGCTCTCTGCTGCTGCTCCTGATCTTTGTAGACAGGCTGCAGCGCCAGTATATTACAGGGATTGTCCAGGATTGTTATTAAGGGCAGGGAATATAGTGGGAAATTTGGTTTCCACTAGAGCACCAGTGGTCTGACTAGTCTTCTAGCTAACTTGTCCTACAATGATAACCTGGTGCTTCTCTGCACATCGCCACTACAGTCAATCATTGATGTCAGTGGCCTTGTGCTATACATGCAGACATCACGCTTACATATTACATATTCTAAATGCTCTACAATTTTTTTAATTTGTTTTTTTTTGTTGACTTCACTTCTTAACACATGCTGACTGCATGCAGTGATGACTAGAGGAGATGACGGCAGAATACAGTGGCATTGTTCTCAGTAATGACACCGCGTGCTCTAAGCACCCTCTAGTGGTGGCTGTATGTCCTGCAGAGCTATAGCTACTATATAGATGTATTAGGAATTTAATCCGTTCAGAACTTTGGTCCTAAAACTATTTTGAAGTTGTTTTTTTTGTCTTGTTTTCTAATCTCAGAATAATATAAATTGTTTCTCAATATACTTTTCTCACTTCTCTTCCAGCGAGTCCTATCCTCTGTGATTGTGGCTTCATTGGTGGGATTAGCAGAGCTGTATGTACTGGTCCGCACCATGGAGGGGCAACTTGGAGAACTTTAGTAATACATTTTAAGAAATCCAAAATGACTTCAGTTACTAAACTGGGCTCCAAATGAGCCTTTTGTGACGGCATCAGATGTACTCTACTTTACATTGATTATATGATTTCTATTACTTCTTCTTTTTTAAAGAAATTTATAAATATCTTTTAAGATTAGGGAGAATACAGTGTAAAGAAACATTAGTTTTTACATCTCACACTGCTCGGGACCAAACTCTGCTACTAAAGTGAATGGGTTAGCAAAGAGGTTTTGTTTTTCTTTTCTTGTAGGTTTTTTTCCCACTTACTGTTTTTATATGTGAATCCAGTCCCTTAGTGTGACGATTGTGGAGTAGTCATAAACCTGCTCAGACCATGACCTTATGTACTTGGCTATTAAAAGGTTGGTTTCATCCAATTAAACGGGTAAAAATGTAAAGTGCATGTACAAGCAACTTAGCAATTTACCTCTTATTAAAAATCCTCTTTGTTATCCACAACAGAGGGATTTGTATTTCTATAGTTTACGGTTTGTTGCCTTGGTTTCCAGCCACCTTAAAGGTAGCCGATCTATCGAAGCTTGCTATTTATTACAGAACTACAAGTGCTGCTCTGAAGAAAGCCGGGATCTACAAGAGCGGCATGCTTATGCTTTAAAAAAAATGTATCGCTGCTCATAGTGCACCACACTTCTGATATTTCTGGAAACGAGTTTGTAAAAGTTGGCACGTATGTGTAAGATGCAGTTTGGATGAATCTAGTGCTCAGTTTTATTACTGGACGTGGAGAACAATTTTTGCTACTGTTTTTGAATGTGTTATGTTACATTACTTTTCATTGTGATTTGTATTTATTGTTACAGGCTTATCTGAAAACCTTTCAGCAGATTTCCCACTATTAATTTATATTTCAAGCTGACCGCAATAAAGATCATTACAAATCCTGGTATTTGTCCTGACCTTTGAATTTTTAATTACTTTCATTATGTAAAGTTCTCTATTCTATATTTCACCATAAATGTAATGTTTTGTTTTTTTTGTTTTTTTTTAGTTTTACCATATGTGGAAAGTTATTATTTCTACAAACTGCTCAAACTATAGATTATGTTGTGTGGTTTGTACATAATGTTATACATTTGAGTCATGCAGATACAAACATAATCATTCACTCCCCATAAGAAATCAGGATTATTAGCAATATTTACAAACTTTCTGATGTTCGCAATAAACTAACCAACAACAATTTAGATACTTCCAATATAATTAATATAAAATGACTTTTCCATTGTCAACACATTGGGCCCAATTCATCATTGCATTTTCGACTTTTTTTTTATTGTGAATGCCTCTCTGACTTTTTGATTCATAACAAATTCATCAAACGCTTTGCCTTTTTTTTTTTTTTTTTTTTTTTAAAGTTGTCTTCAGTTGTTTCGTTAACACATTTGCGGAGGGAGGAGCTGCGGACTTCCTCCATGAAGCTCCGCCCCCTGTCATGCCTCCTCCTGTCAGCTCCGCCTATGGCCACATACTTCGGCATGTGGCCTGTGTACCTATCTTTATCATTGGGTACCCAGGTTGTGCGGATGTATGCTGATGCCTCCGCATGCGTCGTTTTGACGATGCGGTGAACAAAACAAATTCTAACGTTCGGCGCAGGTCGCTGCACCATCAAAACGACGCATGCAGAGGCATCTGCATACTGCGGCACAGCCTGCCTACCTAATGCTAAAGATAGGGTACGCACGCCGCATGCAGAAGTATGTGGCCGTAGGCAGAGCTGACCGGAAGAGGCACGGCAGCGGGCGGAGCTTCACGGAGGAAGTCCTTCGTCCGCAAATGTGAAACCAGCCTAAAGCTGTGCATTATACTACATCGATGACTATGGGCTCTTCATTATACTACATGGATGACTATTGGTTGTGCGTTATACACTGCTCAGAAAAGAAAGGGAACACTAAAATACCACATCCAATATCACTGAATTAAATTTTGCAGTTGCATACACTATATGGAGGACTATGGGTTATGTATTATACTTACATGGAGGACTATGGGCTGTGCATTATACGACATGGAGGACTATGGGCTGTGCATTATAAACTGCTCAGAAAAATAAAGGGAACGCTAATATACCATATCCTCGATATCACTGAATGAAAAATTTCAGTTGTATACACTATATGGAGGACTATGGGCTGTGCAGTCATTCTGGATCCGGCTGTGGAAGGTCACTGCGCCTGGCTCTACTGATGAAGAGACATGCGTAGTCTCGAAAGCTTGCAATTTGTTACCATTATTTCAGTTAGCCATTAAAAGGTATCAATCACTAAGGACTCTGAAATCTAAATATTTTTCAATCTACTAGCAAACACGGTACAAAGATATATATCTTTCCTGGCTCTGCAAGCACATTCTGGATTGTGCATCTCTGTTGTGGCGTGATATCCTTCTCCCTCTAGGACCCAAAGGTGATCTCCACCGTCTGCTGCTGATTAACACACCCTTACTGCAGGCTTAAATATTTTTAGTTGCTTCAGCAAGGTGTTGGTGATGGCTCTATTTATCTCTCATGTGAGCTCTCTTGTGTCATCTCAAGCTAAGTGTATTCCCTCATTTGTCTTCCTGCTTTGTCTTAAGTTGTAGTGGGTGCTGACTAGTACCAACCCCGTCCCCTCACTATCCAGGACCTATCGCTAGGGGCAGACAGGGGTTAGGTTCCTGCTCGGTGATAGGTGCAGAACCTATTTAGGGACGTAAGGGCAGACAGGATTTCTGTGCTGGCAGAGCAGCTGCAGAGATTGTCACTGGAAGTGACTGACCTTTGATTTATAGCATTATACTATATGGATAACTATGGGATGTGCATTATATTACAGTGGGTACGGAAAGTATTCAGACCCCTTTAAATTTTTCGCTCTTTGTTTCATTGTATCCATTTGGTAAATTCAAAAAAGTTCATTTTTTTCTCATTAATGTACACTCTTCACCCCATCTTGACTGAAAAAAAACAAATGTAAACATTTTTGCAAATTTATTAAAAAAGAAAAACTGCAGAACCTCTTGCTGCAGCTCCTTTCAGCATACCTTGTGGTTCCGTTTTGCCCTGCTCCTGCTGCTGCACAGCTGGTACTCTGGCAGGACAGGTGGGCACGACTGTGACACTGTCAGGCAGGCACGGATGTGTGCGAGTCGTATGAGGGGACAGGTGGGGAGCTGTTCACACTGGAGGTGCAGGAGCTGGTTCGGGAAGGACGGGAACATAGATATGAAGGGTATGAGGAAACCGGTTGGGACCTGTTCACACTGGAGAAGCCGGTACTGACTAGGAACCAGTACAGACGGGTAAGACAAAGATCCGCAAGATACGGAACGGAAGCAAAGCAGAACCGCAGGGTTGAGAAGCGGAGCAGGGTAGAACCGCAAGGCTGCGGAGAGGAGCTGCAGTTTGCAGCAAGAGGTTTTGCAGCAGCAGGAGCCACAAGAGGGGAGCAGAGCAAAACTGCAATGTATGCGGAGAGGAGCTGCAGCAAGAGGTTCTGCAGCAGCAGGAACGGAGCAAAGCGGAACTGCAAGGTATGTGGAGAGGAGCTGCAGCAAGAGGTTCTGCATATGTATTTTTTTTTTGTGCACAAAAAAGATAAAGGAAATTTCTTATTTTGATAATAAAACACAAGTGCAATAATCATAAACAATACAAGTCATGACTGGTACAGGAGGAGAGAGGATCCTGCCCACGTGGGCTCACAATCAACAAGTGATTAGTGAGGATACAATAAGCGAGGGCAGAGCTGGTCGAGCAGCGGTTTGGTGGATCGGTGGTTACTGCAGATTGTAAGCTTGACGGAAGAGGTAGGTCTTCAGGTTCCTTATGAATGTTTCCACGGTCTGATATGTTGGGGTAGAGAGGCGAGTAGAGAAGGAGATCTTGTGAGGATCGGAGGTTGGGTGCAGGTAAGTACCGGGAGGCGAGGTCACAGATGCATGGAGAACACAGGTTGTGGATAGCTTTGTATGACATGGTTAGGGTTTTGAACTGGAGTGTCTGGGTAATGGGGAGCTAGTGAAGGGATTGACAGAGAGGAGAGGCCGGGGAATAGTGGAGGAACAGGTGGATTAGTCGGGCAGCAGAGTTTAGGATAGATTGGAGGGGTGCGAGAGTGTTAGAGGGGAGGTCACAGAGCAGGAGGTTGCAGTAGTCAAGGCGGGAGATGATGAGGGCATGGACTAGGGTTTTTGCAGATTCTAGGTTGAGGAATGCAACGGATCTGGGAAATATTTTTAGTTGAAATTGGCAGGAAGTGGAAAGAACTTGGATATGTGGTTTGAAGGAGAAATCAGAGTCAAGGATTACCCCGAGGCAGTGAGCTTGTGGGACTGGAGAGAGTGAGCAGCCATTTAATGGATAGGTCTGTTGGGGGGATCGAGTGAGATAGGGAAAGATGATGAATTCTCTTTTGTCCATGTTAAGTTTTAGAAATCTAGCAGCGAAGAAGACAGACATTGTGGGATTTTGTTAAGAGAGGTGATATCTGGTCCAGAGAGGTAGAACTGTGTGTTATCAGCATACTGTGAGCCGTGAGATTCTATGAGCTGTCCCAGGCCAAAGGTGTAAATGGAGAAGAGCAGGGGCTGTAGTACTGAACTTTACGGTACCAACAGATAGGGGGTGAGATGAGGAGGTGGTGTTCTTGTGGGAGACAGTGAATGTCAGGTCTGACGTGATCCAAGGTAGAGCCAAGTCTGTGATTACAAGAGATGAGAGGGTCTGTAGTAATAGAGAATGGTCCACTGTGTCAAATGCCAGGTCCAGGAGGAGGAGGACAGCGTAGTGTCGCTTGGCTTTGGCAGTCAGTAGGTCATTGGTGAATTTTGTTAGGGCAGTTTCAGTGGAGTGGCATGGTCAGAAGCCAGATTGTAAGCAAAGAGGGAGCAGGAAGAGAGATGGGAGGACAGTTTGAAATGGACATGTTCCAGTAGTTTTGAGGCATAGGGGAGAAGTGATATGAGACGATAGGTAGATACAGAGGATGGGTCAAGCAAGGGCTTTGTGACCTTGAAAGTAGTGAGGGACTGAATACGATGAAGTCCTCGTTGGAGTGTGCTCTTTTCCATCTCAGCAACCCTGGAAGTCCGCTTCAGTTCTTTGGTGAGGATGGTGTGCTAGGGTTGTTTGTTGATTTTTACAAGCTTTTGGTATGTTTGAGAGGTGTGACCGTTTCAAGAGCTGCAGCTATTGTGGTATTATATAGAGCGGCAGCGGCATCCGCATTGTGTAGGGAACTTATGTCTGTAAGAGGGAGAAGGGATTCAGAGAGTGAGTGTAGATTGAGGTGTTTAAGATTTCTGAGAGGGGGTGCAAGTTTGTGGACCTGGAGAGGAAAGAGAAGAAAATGTGAGTAGGCTGTGGTCAGAAAGAGGGAAAGGTGAGTTATAGAGGTTAGATAGGGAGCAGAGGCGGGTGAAGATGAGGTCCATTGTGTGTGCTTTATGAGTGGCTGCAGAAGACTATTGAGCGAGGCCAAAGGAGGAAGTGAGAGAGAGAAGTTTAGTGACAGCTGAGTAGGATGTGTCAGTGGATATGTTGAAGTCACCCATGATGATAATGGGGATGTCAGCGGAGCGGAATTGAAGTAGCCAAGTGGTCGAAGAAGATGGTGGCTGGATTATCCATTTGTAGAAGCCATCCTCTTTTCAACTTCAGCTTTTTTTTTTTACAGATGGTGTTATGTTTGCATCAAGAATTTGTTGAAAGTTCATGGAATCCATTCTTCCCTCTACATGTAAAATGTTCCCACGTGCCATTGGCTTCAACACATTCCCAAAGCATGATTGATCCACACCCATGCTTAATGATTGACGAGATGTTCTTTTCCTGAAATTCTGTGCCCTTTTTTCTTCACACATTCCTTTGATCATTGTGGCCAAAGAGTTCTATTCTAACCTCATCGGTTCACAGATCTTGTTTACAAAATGCATCAGGTTTGTTTCGCTGTTCATTTGCATATTTCTGACTCTGAATTTTATGGTGATGACTCAGGAGAGGTTTTCTTCTGATGACTCTTCCATGAAGGCCATATTTGTGCAGGTGTTTCTGAAGAGTATAATAATGTACCACAATTCCAGAGTCTGCTAAATCTTTCTGAAGGTCTTTTACAGTGATGCAGGGGTTCTGATTTGTTTCTCTAGCAATTCTACAAGCAGCTATCATTGAAATTTTGCTTGGTCTTCCAGACCTTATCTCGACCTCCGCTGCTTCTGTCAACTGCCATTTCTTAACTACATTTCAAACTGAGGAAAGGGAAACTTGAAAACACTTTCCTTTCTTCTTATAACTAGTGATGAGCGAGTATACTCGTTGCACGGGTTTCCCAGAGCATGCTCGGGTGATCTCCGAGGAGTATTTTGGCGTGCGTGGAGATTTAGTTTCTGTTGATGCAGCTGCATGATTTGTGGCTGCTGGAAAAGCTGAATACATGTGAGGAATGCCTGTTTGTTAGGGAATTCCCACATGTATTCAGGCTGTCCAGCAGCCATAAATCATGCAGCTGAGGCGACAGAAACTAAATCTCCGAGCACACCAAAATACTCGGAGATCACCCGAGCAACAAGTATACTCACTCATCACTACTTATAACCTTCTCCTGCTTTGTGGGCCTCCATTATTTTCATTTTCAGAGTGCTAGGCAGCTGCGCTTAGAAGAACCCATGGTGCTGTTTTTTGGCACAAGGTTAGAGGAGGCTGTTTTTTGTTTTTTTTTTATAAAGCTGGAAAATGTGCATCACCTGGCCTTTCCTAACAATGATGGTGAACAAGCTATAACCATCACAGGCTTATTAAGGTCTGAAATCTTGGTCAAAATTATCTGAGCACAAAAATATCGACGGGTGCCCAAACTTTTGCATCAGCCCATTTCCCTTTTGCAATTTTAAAAATGTAGAAGATGAAAAAAATTTGGGCCTAAATACAAGGAAAATGTTTCATCTTTAACTTTAGGCCTTTTAGAGAGGCTTCCAAACTTTTACATGCCACTCTAGGTGAAAAATTGCTGATTGCTGGGACTACTTGAGGTCCGAGTTGTGCAAGCGTGGTTTTGATTCCATTCATCATCTATGGGACTGCTAAGTACAGTGCTCAGCTGTTTCCATCCGACTCCCATAGACAATGAATGCAGTGGAGTCTGCATGTGTGCTCCTTCACTCCATTCAGGCTGATTACTGATCTTAGCATCTCTGGGGAACCCAGTTGGCAGTAATTTGTCTATAGGGGAAAACTGGCTTTTTTTGTGAACAACTCTTTATAGATGACAAACTGAAAACTGGAACACCTCCCAAGACCTCCGTCCTGGAGATGCTGTGACCCAGTCCTCTAGGAATCACAATTTCAGCCTTAACAAAGTCACTTGATGCCTTTGCTTTCTTATTTTCTTTATCGCCTTATTGGGGGACACAGATTACCATGGGTGTATGCTGCTGCTGCTGCTAGGAGGCTGACACTATGCAAAAAACAAGAAAATTGACTCCTCCCCGGCAGTATACACCCACCGACAGATACCAAGTACCTCAGTTTGTGCTTAGTGTCTGTAGGAGGCGGACCGGGATCTCCCCAGATCCGCATCTAACCATTTTCTTTTAGGTTTTTGTGTGTGTGTATTAATCTTTTCCCATTTATTTTCCAGATTCTACATCGGGAAACAGGGGGTAAATGTTCACCCTGCTTTCCCATATCATGCGGCTGAGCGAGCAGTGTGGTGTCGCCCACATCGCAACTCTCAGTACCGCAGGCAGGACTTTTTCCATATCACCATTCGGTGCTATGGGCGGACGACAGGTGGCCGGTCCTTGCCAAAACAACTCCTCATCCCTTTCCTAGGACAGGGCTGAGAGGAAGACGGTAGTCGCCATCGCTCCCAACAAAAGGACGCAGTCTTCTACATGACACGGGTAAGAGGACCTCTCCCAGCGGCCTGTCTGCTATGCATGCCCCTGCGGTCATCCTCTTCAGGGACGTCAGGTAAGACCCTAACGATCCCTTTAGCCCCGTATGTCTTCACAAGCAGTGGTTTCAAACTTTGAATTTCCCGCCTCTACTCCCCCACTGCAACCGCGCGCATCACATCGCAGCCGCGCTCCGGTTATACTAGGATCAGGGGGAGAGGCACACAAGGTCTACTAGGACACGGTCCTTGTAAGCAGCGGTTCAACGCAGGCTCACCTTTTATTATCGGCGCCGCGGGCATCAGTATAAGAGCTCGGCGGGGAGGGGGGAGGGAGACATGGTTTCACTTTCGCTTTCAGCGCGCTCCCTCCTCCCTGTTCGGAGCGCGCTCCCCTTTTCTCTGGGTGTGAATTTCCACTCTGGGCGCGCTTTTTCTCGCGCCCATTTCACACCAATCACAGCACTACTTTCTTTTTAAGGACATCAATCTCCATTTTTACCGCGCCCCTCCTCTGCCATTGCCTAGTCTCGTCACGACGCCAAGTGCCGCCCACCGAGATCACAGCCAGCTTCCTCCTGCAATTTCACTGGCTTCCTGCGCTGCTTGGGGGACACGTCAGGGTCCAGCTCGTCAGAAATTCGGTAGGCTCGGCGCTTAATGGAAAAATTGTCTCTCCTCTGCAGCCCTTCTATTTAGTGCAGCCTTAGTGCTCAACATACCTATGTTTAACCCTTCAGCGGCGCTATCTTTCAAGCCCACCGTTATCCACTACGCTTGTGCACGCTGTAAAAGGAAGTGGGCGTCAGGTCAGTCGTCTCCTCTCTGCCTGTCCTGCAGCCCTACAGCTATGTCGGCCTCTCAGGAGCACACCGATTCCCGGGATGAGGGCACTTCCCCTCTCCCAGAGTGGGCCGTTGCAATGTTCCAGTCGGTCTCCGATCTGACTAAAGTCTCTCAGTCCCTGGTCCAGGTCCTAGAACGTTAGCCTCAGCTATCTACAGCCACCTGTGCACCGACCGCCTCTCAGGGTGAGTCGTCCGCACCTGACCGCGACCTTCAGAGGGAGAGGCCGAGTAGGATTTCTAGGAAGCATGTTCTGTCTGACTCGTCTTCCAGTTCGCTAGGCCCGTCGGCTTCTCCCAGGTGTCCTTCTCCGTCTTCAGAGGACGACCCTAGGTCTGACGACAATCCCCAATCGGGATCTAGTTCAGAAGCAGATAATATATCTAAAACGCGGAATATGGTCGATAGTCTTCTTTCTGCCCTCTTCCAAACCTTGGAAATTAAGCAGGATGAACCTCCTCCTCAGGAATGTTCTGTTCCATTTAAACGAGCGAGGCCTCCATCCCGAACCCTTCCAAACCACAAGGAGTTCAATACTACTCTAACCAAACATTGGGAGCACCCTGAACGCTTTTCAGGCCGCAGGTACTTGGATGTCCTGTATCCCTTTGCTGTAGATCTGCTCACAAAATGGACCAAAGCCCCCGAGGAGGATCCTCCCGTCTCTCGTATAGCCTCTAAGACGGTTCTATCCCTTCCGGACGGGGCATCGCTTAAGGATCCAACAGACAGGCAGAATCTCTGGCTAAGTCTATTTTTGAGGCATCCGGCGCCTCTCTCTGTCCTATTTTCGCTTCCTCCTGGGTGGCAAAAGTCATTTTAGCTTGGGCAAAAACTCTTCGCAGAGGCATCTTAGCGCCAGCTCTCCAGGACGAGCTGACAGATCTAGCAGATCAAATTAATCATGCGGGTAAATACCTCTTAGCCGCCTCCTTGGATGCGGCTGAGTGCGTAGCAAGGGCTAACGGCAACATAGTAGCCGTACGCCGAGTCCTTTGGCTAAAGTCATGGAATGCAGGTACCACCTCCAAAAAGTCGCTTACCAATCTGCCTTTCCTTGGTTCCCGGCTCTTTGGAGCCAAGCTAGATCAAATAATTTTGGATGCCACTGGTGGCAAGAGCACTTCTCTCCCTCAGTCTCGGCCAAAACGCTTTTTTAACAGAAAGGGTTTCCGGCCGTTTAGGCCTTTTTCTGCCTTCTCGTCCACAGAAAAATCTACCCAGCAGGGTTCTCCTCCAAGTGACGGGTCACCCCCACCTGGAAGTTTTCCAGGGTGGGAGGCAGACTTTCCTTTTTCGCGGACGCTTGGCTGTCTGTTGTCGACGATGCTTGGGTCAGGAAAATCATCGTATCTGGATACAAGATCGAATTTGCTCCCAGCCAAACAGACGTTTTTTCCTGTCTCGACCCCCAAGACAGCGGTCCCACGTTCCAGGATTCTTTCAAGCCGTCTCCTGCCTTCTTTCCGCCGGAGTGATTGTCCCCGTTCCCTCAGACGAACGGTTTTCAGGGTTCTACTCAAATTTTTTCGTAGTACTGAAAAAAGACGGGACCCTTCGACCAATCCTGGACCTCAAGTTGCTCAATCGCCATGTGAAGATTCTCCACTTCAAAATGGAGTCTCTTCGATCAGTGATAGCCTCAATGGAACCCGGAGAATTCCTCTGCTCTGTGGACATACGGGATGCTTATCTTCACATCCCTGTTTGTTTGCAACATCAGAAATATCTTCGGTTTGCGATTCATGAAAATCACTATCAATTCACGGCTCTTCCCTTCGGCCTAGCCTCTACTCCCCGTGTTTTCACGAAGGTAATGGTGACGGTCATGGCCATCCTTCGATCCAGGGGGATTCTCATCATCCCTTATCTGGACGATCTCTTGTTCAAAGGCTCGTCCCATCAAGACTGTCTCCTGAGTCTTCACATAACCCTGGATACCCTCGGCCGTCTCGGATGGTTAGTCAACAAAGAAAAGTCTATTCTCAGACCCACTCAGGGTCTGACCTTCCTAGGCATGGAATTCGACACGAATCTGGCCCGGGTGTTTCTTCCGAGGGAAAAATTTGCGTCTCTGTCCAAAGAAATTCGAGCTCTCAAACTGCCGAAGCCCATTCCCCTTCGGCTCTGCATGAAAGTTCTCGGGAAGATGGTGGCTTCCATGGAGGCAGTGCCTTTTGCACAGTTTCATCTTCGCCCCCTTCAGCTGTCCCTCCTCTCAGCTTCGGACAAGACGACGTTGTTCTTATACCGCCCCATTCTCCTCCCTCTCAGAGTGAGGCATTCCCTGACTTGGTGGGCAATGCCTACGTCAGTCCTCCAGGGGAGGTCCTTCCTCCCGCTCCAGTGGCAAGTCATTACCACCGATGCCAGCCTTCTAGGTTGGGGAGCGGTTTTCCATTAGAGAACGGCCCAAGGACGCTGGATTCCACAGGAAGCTCTGCTCCCTATCAATCTTCTCGAAATCAGAGCAATCTTCCTGGCCCTTCTTCGCTGGCAACCTCTTCTCGTCGGCAAGCCGGTCCGCATTCAGTCGGACAACGCCATGGCTGTGGAGTACATAAACCATCATGGCGGCACGTGCAGCATCCAAGTGATGTCAGAAGTGGCCAAGATACTGCGCTGGGCAGAACAGTACGTTCCAGCAATCTCCGCTGTTCTAATTCCAGGGGTGGAAAACTGGGCAGCCGACTTTCTGAGTCGCCAAAGCCTAGCGTCAGGCGAATGGTCTCTCCATTCCACTGTCTTCGATCAGATATTCCAGCGCTGGGGTTATCCGGATGTCGACCGCATGGCATCTCGGATGAACCACAAGGTTCCGCGTTTCGTAGCCAGGTCCAGGGACCCTCTAGCCGTCGCTTGTGACGCCCTAGTTATTCCGTGGTCCCAGGTCCAACTCCCTTATCTGTTTCCACCTCTTGCCTTGATCCCAAGAGTGGTCAAGAAGATAAAATCGGAAGGCGTGCCAGTGTTTCTTGTGGCTCCAGACTGGCCAAGAAGGCCTTGGTATGCGGAACTGGTGAACATGCTCGCGGACGTCCCCTGGAGGCTTCCAGACCGTCCGGATCTTCTCTCGCAAGGCCCCCTTTACCACGAGACTTCTCGGTTTCTGAATTTAATGGCATGGCCGTTGAGACCGCAACCTTAAGAGAATCAGGTTTTCTTCCAACCAGATGTTTCAGATGATGGTCAAAGCCAGGAAACCATCCTCTTCCCGCATCTACCATGGGCATTGGAAGGCCTTTTTCCGTTGGTGCGACGATAAGAGCCTTTCCAATGTCCTTTTCCATTCCATCCATACTGAGTTTCTTCAGCCTGGCTTAGATTCGAGTCTGTCTCTCAGTACCCTCAAGGGCCAGGTTTCCGCTTTGTTTATCCTTTTTCAAAGGAAGCTCGCTTCTTTACCGCAGGTTAAGACATTTCTCCAAGGAGTCGCTCATGTGGCTCCTCCCCATCATTCACCGATAGAACCGTGGGATCTCAATCTCGTTCCTAGCGCTCTCCAAAAAAAAAAAAAAAAAAAAAAGCGCCGTTTGAGCCCATCCAGGACATTCCTTTGTCTTTTCTTTCATGGAAGGTAACCTTTCTGATTGCCATAACATCCATCAGAAGAGTTTCTGAATTAGCCGCCCTGTCATGTCGTTCTCCTTAGCTGGTACTTCATCAGGATAAAGTCGTCCTCAGGCCTGTTCCTTCCTTTCCTCCTTCCACATCAACGAGGATATCGTTCTTCCATCATTTTGTCCTGTTCCTTCTCACCCTCTTGAGAAGTCACTCCACAAACTGGACGTTGTTAGAGCCTTGCGTGTTTATCTCGCTAGGACTGCTTCACTTCGTCAATCCCATTCATTGCTGGTCATCTCCGTTCACCGGAAAGGGCTTCCGGCATCCAAATCCGCGATCGCTCACTGGATTCGTTCTACTATTCTGGAGGCATACCGTCTTCAGGAACAACGGCCGCCTCCGGGAGTGAGAACTCGCTCCTCCCGGGCGGTGGCAGCTTCGTGGGTCGTTCGACACCAGGCTTCGGCTCTGCAAATTTGCAGGGCCGCGACCTGGTCGTTCTTGCATACGTTTGCGAGGTTCTACAGAGTTCATACCCAGGCTTCGTCTGATGCAGTCGTTGGTAGGAAGGTCCTGCAGGCGGCGGTGGCGAATCGGCCGACCTAAGCCCTTCCTGTTCTTTCGTTCCTTATTGCTGTTCCCGCCCTTGGGACTGCTTTGGATCGTCCCATGGTAATCTGTGTCCCCCAATAAGGCGATAAAGAAAGATGGATTTTTGGTTCTTACCGTAAAATCTCTTTCTTAGAGCCTTCATTGGGGGACACAGCACCCTCCCTAAGTTGTACCGTGTTGGGTCCTTGAGTCCCTTGTTGGGTTGGTACATATGTTTATAGTTCCGTGGCTTCTCCTACTGCTTTCTCACCAACTGAGGTACTTGGTATCTGTCGGTGGGTCTATACTGCCGGGGAGGAGTCAATTTTCTTGTTTTTTGCGTAGTGTCAGCCTCCTAGCAGCAGCAGCATACACCCATGGTAATCTGTGTCCCCCAATGAAGGCTCCATGAAAGAGATTTTATGGTAAGAACCAAAAATCCATCTTTTCCTGTTTCCAACTTATCAGCTTCAAGGACTGACTATTCACCTGCTACCTAGTACTGTATATTCCACCCCTTCAACTGTGCCATTTTCACAAAATAATAAATGTTATCCACATTACTGGCTTCATTCTTAGACTCATCGGTATATGTAGCATGCAGATAATTATTTCCTGGGAAGCTATGATCACCGCTTGGTAATGAAGAGAGAGTCGTGTTGAAACCTCTAATGTGAAGAATCCCCATCGAACTGCAGATCGAAGAGGACCAGATAAGTGTCCCTGGACCCTCCTGCATCCCCCGATCCTGCCCCCGGCCGGGAAGAAAATGGCGGGCGCATGCGCAGTGCACCCGCCGAGATCTGCCGGCCGGCACCAATAGGACATTTTTCCAATTGGTTCTTTTTGATCACTCTAATAGACCCTATCACAGTGATCAAAATAAAAAAAAATAGTAAATCAAACCCCCCTTTATCACCCCCTTAGTTAGGTAAAAATAATAAAATAAAAAATGGATTTATTTCCATTTTTCCATTAGGGTTAGGGTTGGGCTAGGGTAAGGGTTGGTGCTAGAGCTATGGTTAGGGTTGGGGTTAGGGTTGTGGTTATGGTTGGGATTATGGTCAGGGTTGAGATTAGAGTTAGGGGTGTGTTAGGGTTGTGGTTAGGATCAGGGTTAGGGGTGTGTTGGAATTAGAGTTGTGGTTAGGGTTGGGATTAGGGTTATGGGTGTGTTGGGGTTATGGTTGGAGTTAGAATTGTGGGGTTTCCACTGTTTAGGCGCATAAGGGGGTTTCCAAAGGCGCCATTTTTGTGTTCAAAAAGTCAAACGATGCTTGCTCCCTTCTGAGCTCTGCCATGAGCCCCACATACGGGGTATCGGCGTACTCAGGAGAAATTGCACAGCAAATTTTGTGGTCCATTTTCTCCTGATACCCTTGTAAAATTTTAAAAATTTGGTTCCAAAGTACATTTTTTGTGGAAAAAAAGTAAAATGTTCATTTTTTACTTCCACATTGCTTTAGTTGTCATGAAGCACCTGAATGGTTAATAATCTTCATGAATGTGGTTTTGCGTACCTTGAGGGGTGCAGTCTTTAGAATGGTTTCACTTTTGAGTATTTTCTGTTATATTGACCCCCCGAACTCACTTTAAATGTGAGGTGGTCCCTAAAAAAATGGTTTTGTAAATTTTGTTGGAATAATGAGAAATCGCTGGTCAACTTTTAACCCTTATAATGTCCTAACAAAAAAAAAAATTATGTTTCCAAAATTGTGCTGATGTAGAGTTGACATTTGGGAAATGTTATTTATTAACTATTTTGTGCAATATGACTCTCTAATTTAAGGGTGCAAAAATTAAAATTTTGAAAATTGCAACATTTTCAACATTTTTGCCAAATTTCCTTTTTTTTCATAAATAAGCGCAGGTTATATTGAGGAAACTGTACCACTAACATTAAGTACAATATGTCACAAAAAAAACAAAGTCAATGAGATACGTTGAAGCGTTCCAGAGCTATAACTTCATAAAGTGACAGTGGACAGAGTTGTAAAAAATTGGCTTGGTCATTAAGTACCAAATTGGCTCTGTCACTAAGGGGTTAAAGTAATTTTAACTGCCACTATGGTGCAGTTTTCCTACCCTTCAATATATGCAGAAGCGCGCTGGCTATAGATGCATATACCATGTATACCTTGATAATGTGCTGGTGGCCTCCTCACTTGCTCACATAGATGAAAAGTCTGTTCCACTTGCTGTGATGAGCTCGTGAAATTGCAGCTAAACCCCACACATGAGACAGACTGTGGGACTTTAACATGGTCGATTAATGTTTTGATATCTGCTAAGCCCCTTCTAAAAGACACTTAATATTTTATTTTTGCGCTATGTACAGCTCTAACCTGGCTCTGTAAAGTTATGGTGGGATTAGGTAATGTAAGTAAATCCACAGCTCCATCTCTCTCACAATCATCTGGAAATTAGGGGCTGGATTAAAGTAATGTTCATGAAGATTAGTTGGTATTACAGATTATTGTGATATTCACTGGTATTGCGGGATTGCGGCTCATAACATGACATTCCTCAAGAATCAACTGAAATATAATACTATTGAAAATTAAAATAAGAGCTAAGCTGATGGCGGACAGGAAGATTGTCTATAACCAATGTAATACACAATACAAAGGTCTAATAAATAGTCTCACGATAGAAGATAAGGCAAAAAAAATTGATTTACCATGCTAAGATTAGGGGATTTTAGACCTAAATATTATTGTGTACTTGTCCTTTGGGAGATATTACGGTAAAACATTTGTCAGGATGAATATGCTGGAAATGCTGGTTATTATTTAGTAAAGTAGCTGTAGACCTGCTCAGCGTATTTCTGCCAAAAGTCACCTTCTTGAATTCTATTGTGTGCTTTCCAGAAGTATATACACCTGTAACGCTGGAGAACGCCTGGAGTGGTCACTCCACTAGACCACCTCTCCGATCCTTGGCCCATATTTTCACTCCCCTACCTACCAATGCACCTTTTCTTGTAAAGTGGGCTCCTACATGGGATTTCACCACCTACTCACAAAGAGGATCAAACCAACCAGAACTGGACTTCTCACTTCAAAAGTCCCATTTCACCTTCTTGAGTCGCCGCTGTAGTGCAAACACTCTTGAATATGGGATTGAGGGATGATGTAATGTGGCATAAACTGTCAGACCACCATTGAACGACCTCAAGGCACCCTGATTTCCAAGTGGCAGATAAATGGAAAACAGTAGAATAAACATATTAATAGAGGAGGGCAATTTAAGCAATTGAATTAGTAGATCACTTTTCATTTTAGGCGAAGATAATTTTTAATCTAGAGCAATCAACCTGTTACTTCTTATCTCTTGCATTTAGAGGCCCACTTATTAGGAGACCCTTTCCTATAATGCTTTATGAAGGAATGGCAGAAAAAAAATAATAGTTATTGTTTTAACTGACATTTAAATGGTAATTGCTTTCCTATGTGGAACATGTCTGATATATACGGGTCCCATCATGTATCTAAAAAAAATGGAGTCCTGTTGCGCAACAACTGGGAATTGTCAGCGGTCACTTGTATGGGAGTTCTGAAAACTGCCAAACGTGCCTTCTAGACAATTTTGGGAACTCATAAAAAAGGAATAGAGAAACTGAACATGGATGAGTACCTCCTCTTCAAATGAAGTGTCCCAGGTAGTACAAACCCTAAGGAGAGCCACCTCTGTAATGTAACCATGCAAACCAAGAAAATTGCTTCAATGGTGCATTTGAAAAAAAGCGAATACACAATTATCAGAGTGAATGATCGCAGCCACTACAGTGGTCACATAGAGGCACTCTGCTGTATGTTGGGGCTTCATAATTATTTGGGCAGTAAACAGAAAAAGCATATATAACTAATATGTATACATACACTATGTGTAATCCCACCCGCCAGAGACTAGGTGACGGTGTATGGATAGTCCCTACATTTGAAACTTTACCTCTCTATGTGCCCAAAAAGGCCTCAATATGAACTTGGAAATAGATAATATCTGCCTTTGCTCTAATCAAAACCTGTCTTGGAAAGATGGGTGGATAATGGTGCACGTCTGAGAGGGCAGCACACCATCCAATGCACGTTGCAAAAAAAAAACATTAAAAAAGGGCCAGCACACTTATCTTAAATTAATGTGCAGGTGCACAATTCGGTATATACATGTATTCATTAATTGCAGTGTGCTGACGCACAGAGTGTGCATACGTTTTTACATATTGGCCACAGCGTATTTGTGCCCCTGTGACTAATCCAATATTATAGGTGTGCTATTCTTGTTTTATGTTTCAGTTGTTTGTTTTATGCATCAGGGTTGTGGCCTTCTGTCCTGTTCACCTTTGGTTTTATGTTATATATGGATGAATAAAAAAGAACAACATAGTAATGCCGAAACTGCTGCGATGCTGGATACTTCATTTTTTGAGTGTTTAAGCCAATTACTTCACATGGATGGAATACAAAGCAGGGAGCTGACTACCACATGATTTTCTCTATGATTGGGCAGAGAGCTTTATTACAGAGATACCAACCACAAAGTGGTTGGTAATGACTGTATGATATAGGGGGTGTGAACCTTCCAAAAATGCAGAAAAATTCACAATCATCTGCAAATTCATGAGTGCTAATAAGCACAAGACCCTCAATAGCCCATGCCCCCTAATAGCCCTGGGAACCACCATTAACAGTAATAGCAGCCCCCTAGTGAACAGAATGCTGTGTGAACTTCAGTTATGGTAGATGCTCTGCAAGCCACAGTGCCCCTTACTAACCACAGGCTGTCTCTGGTACTGCAGCTCAGCCCCATTTATTGAACAGGACCCAGTTTCTATACCAGTCACAGCCTATGGATAAGGGCTCATACCCACATGCGAGAAACTCGGACGAGTCTTGTACGTCAATACCCGGCGCTGCAGCAGGCACTCGGATCGGAGCGTTCAGCTGCACGTATTTCTATGCAGCTGAACGCTCCGATCCAAGTGCCTGCGGCAGTGCCGGGTATTGACGTGCGAGACTCGTCCGAGTTTCTCGCATGTGGGAATGAGCCCTTATCCATAGGCCGAGACTCGTCCGAGTTTCTTGTATGTGAGTATGAGCCCTAAGAGTGGTGCTGCCTCTTGAAAAATGCACCTCTTTGAGCGCTACTAAGCAAACTGCTTTTCCTCTGCCCATCTCTTTGTATAAAGCCAAGCCTGATGTGACATTTGTATGACTTCATGATACAGGTAAAGAACTTTCACACGCTAATCTATTAGTTTATTTTTTCAATCTAATTCTACATTCTAAATTCTACCAAATTTATTGAAATTACAGTAAAATATATATTTTTATCATATATTTTTTTCTTTTTTTTTTTTTTACAATTTTATCCACAAATGTAATCATAAACAAACAGCAGGATAGCCTTCACCAGATAACATGATTGAGAGGTTATCTGAAGCTCCCATCAGGGTTCTGAACCCCATAAGGGTTCATCATTACCATGTAATCTTATCAATGTATCTCATATGGATTGTCCAGTAAGAACAAAAAGCTTTTACAGAAATGGTACAGTAATCATCTAGGGGTTTCTTGGGATTATAATGACCACTCTAGACATCTCCTACGTTAGTAAGTATGGCTGCATTGTATATGGCATCAGATATATACCCTAAGGATGTCTGCTGCCCATTATCATGCATTGTCTGAGGGAACATCTCCCAATATGATTCTTGTGACGGAATGGTGAATGGCTCACCTTGAGTATCACACAACATGGCATCACAGCCATAATCAGAACTGGAGGTGACATTCTGCCATTGCAGATCCTGCTCCCCGTAGGTGTGTACATAAGAGTCATCTGAAAACTGCTCAGGAACTGGAGGAGATATCTGATGGACATCTGATGGTGGGACAAATGATGCGTATCCACCTTGTTGCATGGAGGACATTTGGTGACAAGGATGCCCATGTGATACAGACTGGTTTGAAGGTTGGGGCATGGGAATTAGAGTGTCTCTTTGACTACAACTCCGAGAGGGCAATGTTGAACTCCAGCAGAAATGACGAGCTCGAAATGAAGATCCTCTTCTATAAAGAAACTTGCTAAACTTGCCACTCTTATTTTTTCTGGCTCTCCGATTCTGAAACCAGACCTGTGGGCAAAAAAAAAAAAATTACCTTTAGACCTTGCTCACATCTGCTTTAAAAAAAAATAGCTGTGATGTTGATCCAGAAAAGTAAGACAAGTGCCATGCGAGTACAATGCGATTTTTCTCACCTTGCATTCGCATGACATCCGTACAACATGCGTATGAAATCCGTATGCAATGCGCTTTCAATATCATCTTTTACATACAGTAATGCTCTGTCATTTAACGCTAGTTTGCAAACTAATAAAGCAATCTTAAGTAAAGATATAGGTAGATGATAGAAAGATATTAGATGTATAATAGATGATAAATAGTATACCTAGACATCCTATCATGTGGAACTATAGGGTGTTAAATAATTAGAAAAATGTTTTTTTAATAACCAGCAAAGATAAAGCAGACATCTGTGGGCTCATATTATCAGGCTGGGAAGGTCCCTGCTTATTGGGCCCTCTCTAGCCTAAAAATACCAGCCCACAACAGCCCCAATATGGCACATCACATTAGATGCGCCAATTCTGACGCTTTGCCTTTCTCTTCCCGATTGCCCTGATGCAGAGGCAGAATAATGGGAGTTGGGGTTGATGCCAAAAATGTGTCATAAATCACAGTTGCCATAAAGCCCTGGACATAGTAATGGAGAGATATCTATCAGACACTCCATTGCTAACCCAGTAAACAAAAATAAAATCACACAGAAAAAAAAAAATAAAATCACATACAGAAAAAAAAAAAACACTTTTGTTTGAATAAAAATTCCCCCACACTATTCCTCGTTCACCAATTTATTGGGGGGAAAAAAAAAAACCCAGGCAGGTCTGCCGTATTCCCCCGAATCTGATGTAGTCCAGAAAAAAATACCTGAAAGACATAAAAAGTCAGAACAACATGATCCAGTCCCTCGTTCATCAATTTATTACCCAAAATGTTCCCACAAAGCTCTGTTGCAGTCCACATTCTCAGAATTTGCCTCTGGCGACTGTTAATAGAAGTAAAGTTCCGGCTATTCATAGGCGCTGGGTAGTGTTGACAGCGCTCATCAGAGCTGTTGGGTCTCGCTGACTGCAGTGGGAGCCAGTGACAATGATGAGTGCTGTCATACCAGACACCTGTGAATAACGGTCACTTTACTGCAATTCAGTCGCCAGAGGCAAATTCGGGGAATGTGGACTGCAACATAGCTTTGTGGGAACATTTGGGGTGATAAATTGATGAACAATGGACAGTATCTTTTTGTTCTTTCTTTTTATGTTTTTCAGGTATCCTTTTCTGGACTACATTGGATTCAGCGGATTACTGCAGACCTGCCTGGGATTTTTTTGTTTAATGAATTGGTGAATGAGGGATAGTGTGGGGGAGTCTTTATTTAAATAAAGTGGGTTTTTTTCTTTGTGTGTGTTTTTATTTTTGATCACCGGGTTAGTAATGGTGGTGTTTGATAGACACTTCTCCATTACTAACCCCAGTGGTTGATGGCATCCATGATTTTTGAGAAATCACAGCTATCATCAACCCCAACTATCATTACTCCGATTGCCATTGCAACAAGGCAAAGCGCCACATTTGGCGCATCTCATTCGATGCTCCACTACTGGGGCGGCTGCAGGCTGGTAATTTTTAGGCTGGGAAGGGCCCAATAACAATGGACCTTCCCAGCCTGATAATATCAGCTCACAGCTTTCTGCTTTATCTTTGCTGGTTATTAGAGTTGAGCGACTGTGGTCGGATCGGGTTTCATGAAACAAAATTTGTTTCAGATGAAACTCGTCCGACTAGGGCAAAAAAAAGTCGGAGTTTCATCCGAAACCCGACCCCAGTGCAAGTCAATGGGGAATAAAAGTCGGCATTGAGTGGATGAATGTTTCGGACAAAACTCCGACTTTTTTTGCCCTTGTCGGACCAGTTTCATCTGAAACAAATTTTGTTTCATGAAACCCGATCCAACCAAAGTCGCTCAACTCTAGTTCTCACTGAAGATGTATTGAGACGTGCAATGTTCCATGGGAAACAAATATGCAAATTAGCTCCCCTCTAGGAGGAAGATACCTGTCTTATATTAGTCTGGGTTGGTTACTATGAGTTTTTCTTTCTGGAGGAGAGCTGATTTGCATGTCTATAAACCCGTTCTAGATCCTGATTTTGTATGATACCACCACCATTGTGTAAACATAACTTTTGTACATTACAACATTGTAGGACAGGATTCCACATTTATATTTTTCTGAAATGTATCGTTCTGTGCGATAATAAAACCTAATACAAATCCCCATGGATATATTTACAATCACTTCACATACAGTATCACTGACTAAGCACACGTACCTGAACTTTTGATTCAGGCAGCCTGATAACATTGGCTAGATGCTCCCTTGTACTGATGTCTGGATAAGGGATCACTTCAAAAACGCTCTCTAGTTTCATCTGCTGCCATTTACTGTACAAGGTCCTCTTTCGCTTCCTCTGGCTGGGGGCCCCGTTCACAGGGGTGCATGGTTCCTTTGGTTGAACTTCTGTTTCTGAAAAGTAAAACAATCATTTTGCTTTTGTTTTCTACTTGTTTAAACTTTTCTAGGAAAGTTGGCAATAATATATCAATAGGTAAATGTATCCAAATGAATTTCAGGTTGTTTTTTTTCTTGGCAATTTGTTATCTAGAATGGCTGCATATACAGCAATATCTTAGCTGTGTGAAGTTTTAGGTCTGATGTTTTTCAGCCTGTAGATGTAAATATGGATGTTGCCAGACAGCAGAGATAGGGAAGAAGTAAAACACAAAGTATATTAGAAAGTTGCATAAATTCCATTGCACAGTGACACAGCTTTAACGAGGTTGTCCACTACTTTAACATTGATGGCCGATCAAACAGATAAGTCATCAATGCCTTATCGGTGATGGCGCGACACTCGGCAGCAACCTTACTGATCAGTTCTAGGTGCTGGTGACTGCAACAAGTGCTCAGTGCTGCACATTCCCCCCCCACATTATTTAAATCAATAGGTGGGGGGTGCAGGATGTCTCTCCCCCACCGATCAGACATTGATGAACTATCCAAAGGATAGGCCATCAATGTTAAAGTAGTGGACAGCCTCTTTAATAAGATAAAACCAAAAGCTCACATGAAACATTACAACAGTACAACTTGGAGCATATTGTCAGTGTATTTCTGAATTAGGCCTCCATTTTTTTGCGTATAAGAAAAAAAACCATCCCTTTTTCCTCACTGTGCTAGATCCAGTTTTCATTATTTTTGGTTTGCTTCTATTATTATTATCAGTGTGACATCCGTTCTTCTTGTACATGAAAAAAAAGCTAATATTCCAAATATTAAATATCAAAAAACGGAAGACGGCACTCGGATGATATCTATTTTTATGGCTCCATTTCTTGCGTTGGTGAGTACGATCGGCCACAGATCAAAAACAGACATTTCCATATATTTGTTATGGCACTTGGTCCATGATAATACGGTCACGTGAACGGCACAAATAGGCGACAATGGCCTGACTAGCACACGAGCAGGAAAAGCAGACGTCTGACGGCGCCCTGAATATTCGTATCTACCCTCTCACCACCTTTCTACAATACTCAGGAACGTCCCATGTCAGGAATTCATACTCACAATTTCTAACAATGGGAATGATGTTGCATTGAAAAAAAAGTCAATGTTACTATATCAGTGCACGGACTTTTCTTTAAAAAAAAAAATAATAATAACAAGTGGACGGCTGAAATGTATATGAGGGGCAAAAACACGGAGTATATCCAGTGTGTGTGTACCTTACCATGCAGACCATACATGGGGACTAATGTTATCTGGACCGTATGGGTATCGTGCGAATGCTGCACGGACCCGAGTAATGGAATGATCGACACAGGAGATAGAAAGGAGAAGAGAGCGCGGGGAAAAGTTTCTGAGTGGGGAGGCATGGTGCCCGCGGAGTGGGGAGGCATGGTGCCCGCGGAGTGGGGAGGCATGGTGCCCGCGGAGTGGGGAGGCATGGTGCCCGCAGAGTGGGGAGGCATGGTGCCCGCGGAGTGGGGAGGCATGGTGCCCGCGGAGTGGGGAGGCATGGTGCCCGCGGAGTGGGGAGGCATGGTGCCCGCGGAGTGGGGAGGCATGGTGCCGCGGAGTGGGGAGGCATGGTGCCCGCAGAGTGGGGAGGCATGGTGCCCGCGGAGTGGGGAGGCATGGTGCCCGCGGAGTGGGGAGGCATGGTGCCCGCAGAGTGGGGAGGCATGGTGCCCGCAGAGTGGGGAGGCATGGTGCCCGCAGAGTGGGGAGGCATGGTGCCGCGGAGTGGGGAGGCATGGTGCCCGCGGAGTGGGGAGGTATGGTGCCCGCGGGCCGGAGCCCCTCACACCTACCTGCGGCGGGCTCCGGGCAGCTCCTGGCTGGCGCCGGCTGGGGCTTTGGGAAGAAGGCGGCCCGCAGCACTTTCTCCATGGCGCTCGCTGTGGTGATGGCCGCGCTGTACCTGCGGCGCTGCTTTATAGCCGGTAATCCCCTCCCCGCTATAGAAGACCCCGGGGGTCCCGGCTCCACCTCACTCCCCACAGCTGGGAAGCGGCTGCGGACACACGTCCTTTGATCCCTATAGATAACAATACAAGGTGTCTGACACCTGCCCGCTCCGCGGCTGCCCATCACTTCCAATCCACGTCCTCCCTAAGCCAGACTGCCCCAGACTTCCTCACACAGGAAGGGGGCTGCCCCCCACCAGCACAGCCAGGAAATCAGAGTACACCTGTATACAGCGCCGGCATCGTCTGTGAGGGGGCTACCTAGCCAGGAGATACCGGTGGGTGCGCCATCCTGCAGTCAGCTACTATCTATGACCCATTATTTATCTGTCGGTCCATGTATCCCATATCCATCCATCTATCTATTCATCACATATCTATCCATCCATCTATCCATCACATATCTCTATCTATCTATTCATTACATATCTATCTATATATCACATATCTATCTCTGTATTCATCACATATCTATCTATTCATCACATTATCTATCTATTCATCAAATTATCTATCTATTCATCACATATCTATCCATCCATCTATCTATCAATCACATATCTCTATCTATCTATTCATTACATATCTATCTATATATCACATATCTATCTCTGTATTCATCAAATTATCTATCTATTCATCACATATCTGTCTACAGTATCTTCTATCTATTCATCAAATTATCTATCTATCTATCACATATCTATTCATTACATATCTATCTTCTATCTATTCATCACATATCTCTCTATCTATCTTCTATCTATCTATTCAGCACATATCTACCTATCTATCTATTCATCACATATCTATCTTCTATCTATCTATTCATCACATTATCTATCTATCTATCTATCTATCCATCCATCACATATCTATCTTCTATCTATTCATCACATTATCTATTCATCAAATTATCTATCTATCTATTCATCAAATTATCTATCTATCACATATCTATTCATTACATATCTATCTTCTATCTATTCATCACATATCTATCTATCTATCTATCTCTGTATCCATCACATATCTCTATCTATCTTCTATCTATCTATTCAGCACATATCTACCTATCTATCTATTCATCACATATCTATCTTCTATCTATCTATTCATCACATTATCTATCTATCTATCTATCTATCCATCCATCACATATCTATCTTCTATCTATTCATCACATTATCTATCTATTCATCAAATTATCTATCTATCTATTCATCAAATTATCTATCTATCTATCACATATCTATTCATTACATATCTATCTTCTATCTATTCATCACATATCTATCTATCTATCTATCTATCTATCTCTGTATCCATCACATATCTCTCTATCTATCTTCTATCTATTCAGCACATATCTACCTATCTATCTATTCATCACATATCTATCTTCTATCTATCTATTCATCACATTATCTATCTATCTATCTATCTATCCATCCATCACATATCTATCTTCTATCTATTCATCACATTATCTATCTATTCATCAAATTATCTATCTATCTATTCATCACATTATCTATCTATCTATCCATCACATCTATCTCTGTATCCATCACACATCTATCTATCTATCTATCTATCTATCTATCTATCACATATCTAGCTATCTATAGTATCTATCAATATATGGATGGATGCATGGATGGATGGACAGTCCTTCCATCTATTATCTAGCTATCTATCCATCACATATCTATCTATCTAAATTTGATCATCTGTGTACACACGCGGTCAAAATTGTTGGTACCCCTCAATTAATGACAGAAAAACTCACAATAGTCACAGAAATAACTTGAATCTGACAAAAGTAATAACAAATATAAAATCTATGAAAATGAACAAATGAAGGTCAGACATTGCTTTTCAACCATGCTTCCACAGAATTAAAAGAAATAAAACTCATGAAATAGACCTGGACAGAAATGATGGTCCCCTCAACTTAATATTTTGTTGCACAACCTGTTGAGGCAATCACTGCAATCAGATTCTTGTAATTGTCAATGAGACTTCTGCACCTCTCGACAGGTATTTTGGCCCACTCCTCCAGAGCAAACTGCTCCAGTTGTCTCGTGTTTGAAGGTTGCCTTTTCCAGACGGCATGTTTCAGCTCTTTCCAAAGATGCTCAATAGGATTTAGGTCAGGGCTCACAGAAGGCCACTTCAGAATAGTCCAATGTTTTCCTATTATCCATTCTTGGGTGTTTTTAGCTGAGTGTTTTGAGTCATTATTCTGTTGCAAGACCCATGACCTGTGACTGAGACCAAGCTTTCTTACACTGGGCAGCACATTTCTCTCTAGAATCTCTTGATAATCTTGAGATTTAATTGTACCCTGCACAAATTCTAGACACCCTGTGCCAGATGCAGCAAAGCAGCCCTAGAACATAACAGAGCCTCCTCCATGTTTCACAGTAGGGACAGTGTTCTTTTCTTGATATGCTTCATTTTTCCATCTGTGAACATAGAGCTGATGTGTCTTGCCAAAAAGTTCCATTTGTCTCATCTATCCATAGGACATTCTACCAGAAGCTTTGTGGCTTGTCAACATGTAGTTTGGCAAATTCCAGTCTGGCATTTTTATGATTATTTTTCAACAATAGGGTCCTCCTTGGTCCTCTCCCATGAAGTCCACTTTGGCTCATACAACGATGGATGGTACAATCTGACACTGATGTTCCTTGAGCTTGAAGTTCACCTTTAATCTGTTTAGACATTTTTCTGGGCTCTTTTGTTACCATTCGTATTATCTGTCTGTTTGATTTGTCATCAATTTTCCTCCTGCAGCCACGTCGGTTCGATACAATCCCATGGAGCTTAAATTTCTGAATAATATGTGCAACTGTAGTCACAGGAACATCAAGCTGCTTGGAAATGATATTATAACTTTTACCTTTAATATGTTTGTCTGTAATTTTCTTTCTAATCTCCTGAGACAACTCTTTCCTTCGCTTCCTCTGGTCCAGGTTGAATGTGATACACACCGTGTCACCAAACAGGACAGTGAGTATCTGCAGCCCTCTATACAGGCCACTCACTGATTCCAAGATTGTAGACACCTGTGATGCTAATTAGTGGACACACCTTGATTTAACAAGTCTGTCTATCTATCTATCTATCTATCTATCTATCTGTCATCTAATAGTCACAATTGTTAAATGAGCCCCAGCAAGGACCATGATGATGATGATGATGATGTCTGTAAAGAGCTGTGGAAATGAATGGTGCTATATAAGCCAATAAAATAAACAGATCCGTCTAAAACCATCTGTGTTGCTAAATCATGTTCATTTCGTCTAAAATAGAAGAAACGGGCCAGGTGTATGCAAAAATGTAACTTTGCCACAAGACTATAATAATTTTGGTGCTCGCCAACAAACCCAGTAAAAGCAAAAATATACGACCCCCTCTCTATCTAAATTCTATCATACATCTATTTATAGTATCTAAACTGTAGATATGCAGGGTCTAATATCTATTAATCTTCCTCTCACCTGTGTTGTCTTTGCCAGATACAGTAGCTATAAGCTTTGCTCTTTCCTTCTCTCTGTATCTCTATATCTATGTTTATGTCTTATGTAATACATCGCATTGCGAAAGTATTCGGCCCCCTGGAACTTTTCAACATTTTCCCACATATCATGCTTCAAACATAAAGATACCAAATGTAAATTTTTGGTGAAGAATCAACAACAAGTGGGACACAATTGTGAAGTTCAACAAAATTTATTGGTTATTTTAAATTTTTGTGGAAATTCAAAAACTGAAAAGTGGGGCGTGCAACATTATTTGGCCCCTTTACTTTCAGTGCAGCAAACTCTCTCCAGAAGTTCATTATGGATCTCTGAATGATCCAATGTTGTCCTAAATGACTAATGATGATAAATATAATCCACCTGTGTGTAATCAAGTCTCCGTATAAATGCACCTGCTCTGTGATAGTCTCAGGGTTCTGTTTGAAGCATCATGGTGTGGGGCTGCTTTTCTTCAGCAGGGACAGAGAAGATGGTTAAAATTGATGGGAAGATGGATGGAGCCAAACACAGGACCATTCTTGAAGAAAACCTGTTGGAGTCTGCAAAAGACCTGAGACTGGGACGGAGATTTGTCTTCCAACAAGACAAGGATCCCAAACATAAAGCAAAATCTACAATGGAATGGTTTACAAATAAACGTATCCAGGTGTTAGAATGGCCAAGTCAAAGTCCAGACCTGAATCCAATCGAGAATCTGTGGAAAGACCTGAAAACTGCTGTTCACAAACGATCTCCATCAAACCTCACTGAGTTCGAGATGTTTGCCAAGGAAGAATGGGCAAGAATTTCAGTCTCTCGATGTACAAAACTGATAGAGACATACCCCAAGCGACTTGCAGCTGTAATCGCAGCAAAAAGGTGGCGCAACAATGTATTAAGTTAAAGGGGACGAATAATATTGCACGCCCCACTTTTCAGTTCTTGAAATTTCCACAAAAATTTAAAATAACCAATAAATTTCGCTCAACTTCATAATTGTGTTCCACTTGTTGTTGATTCTTCACCAAAAAATTTACATTTGGTATCTTTATGTTTGAAGCATGATATGTGGGAAAAGATTGAAAAGTTCCAGGGGGCCGAAAACTTTCGCAAAGCACTGTATTTCTCTATAAACCAAGTCTGTTTTAGTAACTCGTAACTATCCATTTAAATCATATAAACTCCTCAGCATTGAAATGGTAACACTAAAGCTGTGTTCCCACGTTGCGATTTTTATGTGTTTCCCCCGCGATTTTGCCGCAGTGGAAACACTTAAAAAATGCTAATAATACGCATCCCCATGCAATCCTGTGGGATTTTGCAGTTGCTGTGCCCATGCTGCGGATATTTCCGCTGCGGAATCGCATAGCGGTAAAATCCGCAGCATGTCCATTCTTTCTGCGGAATCGCGGTGATTCCGCCGCCATAGGATTGCATTGAAACCATCTCTTTACGCATGTGGCTATGCCCACCATGCGTAAAGTGAGCGCTTCATGTGCGGATGGTACCCAGGGTCAGGAGGAGAGGAGACTGTCCACCATGCCCTGGGTACCATAGTCCTGTAAAAAATAGAACTAAAATAAAAAATAGGGATATACTCACCTTCTGACGGCCCCCGGAAGCCTCCCTCCTTTCAGCCACGTTGCCAGTAACTACCGTACCCAGGGATGCATTGCGCGAATGACCTCTGATGACATAGCGGTCTCTCGTGATGCTACGTCATCAGAGGTCATTGTCGCAAGGCATCCCTGGGAACGGAAGTTGCCGGCAGCGTCGATGAGAGGCGGGACGACTCCGGGGGACGACAGAGGGCAAGTATATCTCTGTTTGTTATTTTTTTTATTATTTTTAACATTCTATCTGTTACTATTGATGCTGCATAGGCAGCCTCAATAGTAAAAAGTTGGTCACACTTGTCAAGCACTATGCTTGACAAGTGTGACCAACCTGTCAATCACTTTTCTAAGCGATGCTTCAAATCATTTGGAAAAGTGCAAGCATTCTGCAAGCTGAAAACGCTTGCAAAACGCTTGTGTTTTGCGAGAAAATGCATGCGAATTCCGCATGCGTTTTACCCACGGCGGGGAGTTGCGGAAATGCTGCGGACATTTCCACAGCATTTCTGCAACGTGGGAACATAGCCTAAGGGCACTATCACATTGTGTTCAGCACCCATTCAGAGGCCCTGTCGGGTCTTACAGCCAAACCTGCAAAATGGGATTCAGATGTCAGTGCTAACGAGGTGTAAGACAGCGCTTACTGCTTGTGTTGGGGGGCACTTGCTTGGCAACAGGATAAACGTAGACAGGCACTTTTTTTCACATAAACAGTCTATTTTGGTTTATTCAAGCATCATAAACCGCTGTAGGCCATGTTAACCATCACAGACCTCACATAGTCCTTAGTACTTCATAGTATATGGATTTGAAACACAGTCACTAACCACGCCGAACAGTTCATTAATGTCCATGGAACACAACAGGCACCAACACACGACATTAGGTTGCAGTCTCTAAACATGCTGGACCTTACTCTTTCCAGTTACCATGGGTGACTGCACAGTTCATTGACCCCCTGTCAGTGCACACAGTTGCCCATACTCTGGGTTACCTTCCAGGAGCTCCTGCTCCACACGCTGACTCCTGTCAATATTCTCTCTCCCAGGGAAGCTGCCGAACTGGGATCACCGTCCCGGGCAATGCCTTCCTCACCAGGCCACCTGACAGTTCCAGATCCTCAGATGGATGGTAGCTCCCCCAATGCAATGCAAAGTCTGTGACGGCACACATGGTCTCTCCATGCGCTATTCAGGACGTACCCCCCGGGACCATCCAACACACAGGCCTCCAGGTCCAAGGCCTCACCATGTGCTCTTCAGGAAGGCCGTCCCCACCTGGGACCTTCCAACACATAGACCTTTGAGGACCTTACACACTCTCACCATTCAGGTGCATACACTCGGACCATGTGACCAGACCTCAGTCGTATTATACAGTATAGCTGAAACGACCCCATAGGTGGGCGGTGTATGTGTGATTAGTCATTCCCGCCCAGCTTTCTGACTAACCCTATAAGCCCCCCTTAGACTAAGCAAAACTCATGGAACTATAAGTCTCAGCACAACAACATTTTTTTTCGAGCTTACAGCGCAGAGGACCACTGTGAAACATACCGGCCATTTACAATCATGCCGGTCACTGTCTCACCATCATATTCACAGATATGCCTTCATGCGTCTCCTAAGGAGCACATACAGTGCCCCCTAGCTGTAACAGGGGTCACTGCCTTACATACCCCCCCTCTGTTCAAACTTGTGGGGTTGAACACTTGTCACACACCAGGGGTCTCGAAACAGGTCACGCATGTTACCTAGCCCTGACAGTCGATAGAACCATCTCAGTTGGTTTTGGGCATAATTCAGTGTCATACCCTTGTTAGGCCTTCCCCACCCCCAGCGGTCGGTAGGTCAGCCTTGGGCTTCAGCCCTTGAGTCACCATCTGTCTGTGTCACCAGACCCTTTTTAGTCACCACTAGAGTTGAGCGACTTTTGGTTTTTTAGGGTCGCGTTTCGTTTCGTGAAACCCGACTTTTCCAAAAGTCGGGTCAAGCAAGATCGTCCGATTATAGGGAAAAGTCGGGGTCGTCCCGAAACACGAAACCCAATGTAAGTCAATGGGGAATAAAAGTCGGCAGTGAGAGGAGGACAGGAAACACACCAACAGTGCCCATTTGAATGCCAAAAGCATCAATTCTTCTTACTTAAGCTTGTCAACCTTAATTAACTTCATAATACAAGTTACGCACTGAAAAATGGGGGTTATTTGGCTACAGACTGTGGGGGGGGAGGGCTGGCTCCAGGTTTTCATGTGCCCTGGGCGAAAGAGCGCCCCTTTAACACATACCACAACTCATCATGCTCCGATACGGCAGAGAAATAGCGGTATAGTACAATGAAAAATACCTCACTTTTTACATCTCATGACGAGGCCCATCTATTTCTCCATACAGAATCATTGGTCCCATATAATGTTTGAAACAGTATATGATGAGCTCCACATAATGCTACAGTATATGTTGGTCCCCATGGATGAAGCTCTACTGTCTTATGGGCCCAAATAATGCTCCAAACATAATGGGCCCCATTTCTAATGCTCTAGTGTATAATGGGCCCTGTAAATGCTGCTCCAGTGTCTGATGTCCACCTTTGGAATGTTCCAGTGTATGGTGGGCCCCATCTATCATTCTCAGACGGTGTTAGGCCCAGTATGGATTGCACGTGATTGCACAAAGGTTAGAAAGGGTACCGTATCCCCAGATAACATGTATGGATAGCGTACACATTCAAAATATATGTCTCAGGAGGCAGGCTCAGACGGTGTTAGGCCCAGTATGGATTGCACGTGATTGCACAAAGGTTAGAAAGGGTACCGTATCCCCAGATAACATGTATGGATAGCGTACACATTCAAAATATATGTCTCAGGAGGCAGGCTCAGACGGTGTTAGGCCCAGTATGGATTGCACGTGATTGCACAAAGGTTAGAAAGGGTACCGTATCCCCGGATAACATGTATGGATAGCGTACACATTCAAAATATATGTCTCAGGAGGCAGGCTCAGACGGTGTTAGGCCCAGTATGGATTGCACGTGATTGCACAAAGGTTAGAAAGGGTACCGTATCCCCAGATAACATGTATGGATAGCGTACACATTCAAAATATATGTCTCAGGAGGCAGGCTCAGATGGTGTTAGGCCCAGTATGGATTGCACGTGATTGCACAAAGGTTAGAAAGGGTACCGTATCCCCGGATAACATGTATGGATAGCGTACACATTCAAAATATATGTCTCAGGAGGCAGGCTCAGACGGTGTTAGGCCCAGTATGGATTGCACAAAGGTTAGAAAGGGTACCGTATCCCCGGATAACATGTATGGATAGCATACACATTCAAAATATATGTCTCAGGAGGCAGGCTCAGACGGTGTTAGGCCCAGTATGGATTGCATGTGATTGCACAAAGGTTAGAAAGGGTACCGTATCCCCGAATAACATGTATGGATAGCGTACACATTCAAAATATATGTCTCAGGAGGCAGGCTCAGACGGTGTTAGGCCCAGTATGGATTGCACGTGATTGCACAAAGGTTAGAAAGGGTACCGTATCCCCGGATAACATGTATGGATAGCGTACACATTCAAAATATATGTCTCAGGAGGCAGGCTTAGACGGTGTTAGGCCCAGTATGGATTGCACGTGATTGCACAAAGGTTAGAAAGGGTACCGTATCCCCGGATAACATGTATGGATAGCGTACACATTCAAAATATATGTCTCAGGAGGCAGACTCAGACGGTGTTAGGCCCAGTATGGATTGCACGTGATTGCACAAAGGTTAGAAAGGGTACCGTATCCCCGGATAACATGTATGGATAGCGTACACATTCAAAATATATGTCTCAGGGGGCAGGCTCAGACGGTGTTAGGCCCAGTATGGATTGCACGTGATTGCACAAAGGTTAGAAAGGGTACCGTATCCCCGGATAACATGTATGGATAGCGTACACATTCAAAATATATGTCTCAGGAGGCAGGCTCAGACGGTGTTAGGCCCAGTATGGATTGCACGTGATTGCACAAAGGTTAGAAAGGGTACCGTATCCCCGGATAACATGTATGGATAGCGTACACATTCAAAATATATGTCTATACATCAGGAGGCAGGCTCAGACGGTGTCAGGCACAGTATGGATTTGACGGCCCAGATTACACAGCGGAGGAGCAGGGAGAGGTAAAGATTGCAAATGCTGGGGCCCTGCCCAAGCAAGGGGGGCCCACTCGTGGGCGTCGGTACTGGCACTGGGCCCCTCATAGTACAGCGGTGTGTCTGACGGCGGGTGTGCACCACCACCGTCAGAGACACTTGATTGCACTATGAGGGACCCTGTGCCAGTGCCCGCGCCCAAGAGTCGGCCTACCCACCTGTCCAGGGCAACGGCACTCGCACGGTGTCGTGCGCTAGGTGGTGACCCCGGCCATGGGGGGGGAGGCAGCACAGTTAGGGAGTTTTAGAAAGTGGCATATGTTGATGTTGGACATTCAGCTGATGCAAAAGGCGAAATAGGGGAAGTACCAGGAAGAGGTGGACCAAAGCAAGCCATTTTTCTGTCACCCTATGTGTCATCAGGGGAAGGTGGGACAAAATCCTTGGAAACCCATGCGTGGTTCATTTTAATGAAGGTTAGATCATCCACATTTTGGGTTGACAGACGGGTCCTTTTTTCTGTCAGGATTGATCCAGCTGCACTGAAGACTCTTTCCGATAGCACACTTGCAGCTGGGCAAGCGAGCTCCTGTAAGGCATATTGGGCCAATTCAGGCCAGGTGTCCAGTTTAGCGGCCCAATAGTCAAAGGGGAATGACCTGTGTGGGAGAACATCGATATGGGAGGAAAAGTAGTTTGTAACCATAGTTGACAACTGCTGTCTCCTGTCACTTTCCATCGATGCAGTATTACCAGTTGTGTGAGCGGTATTTGAAAAATCAGTCCACAACATTGTCATGAAACCCCTGTCTCCAACGCCACTTCTGCTGTGTGCACCACGAACACCTCTGCCAAGCTGCCCCCGGCCCGTACGGCTCGTGTGAGAACCATCACCGCTGCTGTGTGCTGGGAATGCCTCAAGCAACCGATTTACCAGAGCTGCTTGTTTATTAGCCAATATTAGGTCAAGGTTCTCCTGTGGCATGATGTTTTGTAATTTGCCTTTATAGCGTGGATCCAGGATGCTGGCCAACCAGTAGTCGTCATCGTTCATCATTTTGGCAATGCGGGGGTCCCTTTTTAGGATCCGCAAGGCATAATCTGACATGTGGGCCAATGTTCCCGGTGTCAATGATGCACTGCGAGTGCTGGGTGGAGGAGCACTTTCTGGCAAATCCACATCCCTCCAGTCACGCACAAACCCTGTACCAGACCTTGCCACGCCAACATTTTCACTTGCCCCACGAGATGCATCCTCCTCCCCTAAGTAATCATCCCCATCATCATCCTCCTCCTCCTCTTCTTCTTCCACCTCGTCCAGGAGAGGTCCCTGAGCAGACAATGGCTGAATGTCATCAAGGATTCCCTCCTCCTCTTCCTCCTCATCAACATTGGCTGCAGACGCCTGCTCCTTAAGGTGCGTCAAAGTTTGCATGAGCAGACACATAAGTGGGATGCTCATGCTTAGGATGGCGTCGTCTGCGCTTACCAGCCGTGTGCATTCCTCAAAACACTGAAGGACTTTACAAAGGTCTTTCAGCTTCGACCACTGCACACCTGTCAACTCCATGTCTGCTCTCAAAGTGCCTGGCCGTGTATCCTCCCACAAATGCATTATGGCCTGCCTCTGCTCGCACAGCCGCTCCACCATGTGCAGGGTGGAGTTCCACCTTGTTGCAATGTCGATAATGAGGCGGTGGTTGGGAAGGTGGAGCAATCGCTGCAGCTTCTGCATACGAACGGAGTGTACAGGCGACCGGCGGATGTGCGCGCACAGTCTTCGCACCTTCTGGAGCAGGGCTGTTAACTCCGGATAACTTTTGAGGAAGCACTGCACCACCAGGTTCAAGGTGTGAGCCAAGCAAGGTATGTGGCTGAGTTTTGAAAGGGCTATGGCTGCCACAAGATTACGGCCGTTATCACTAACTACCTTGCCTGCCTCAAGATGTACACTGCCCAGCCATGACTCAGTTTGTCGCTTCAAGTACTCGGCCAGCACCTCGGCGGTGTGTCTGTCGCCCAAACACATCATCTGCAACACAGCCTGCTGACGCTTTCCACTAGCTGCTCGATAGGGGGACACCTCATGTGCAACAGTGGCAGCTGCAGATGGAGTGCTCGTACGACTGCGCTCTGTGGACGAGCTTTCGCTTCTGGAGGAGGAGGAGGAGGAGGAGGGTCGAATGCCTACAGCCAACTGTTTCCTATACCGTGGGCTAGGCAGCACTGTCCCACCACCGCTGTCCACTGTGGACCCTGCATCCACCACATTAACCCAGTGCGCAGTGATGGACACGTAACGGCCCTGGCCATGCCGACTGGACCATGCATCAGTTGTGAGGTTTACCTTTCCGCTCACTGACTGCTTGAGTGCATGGACAATGCGGTCTTTCACATGATGGTGGAGGGCTGGGATGGCTTTGCGAGAGAAGAAGTGGCGACTGGGTAGGTCATAGCGTGGTACTGCATAGGCCATGAGTTCGCGGAAAGCTGTGCTTTCCACCAACCGAAAGGGCATCATCTCAAACGAGATTAGTTTGGCAATGTGGGCGTTCAAACCCAGTGTACGCGGATGAGAGACTGAGTACTTTCTTGACCTACTCATAGTGTCTGGGAGGGTGAGCTGGACTTGAGAGCTGCATATGGTGGAAGTAGCAGTGGACAGGGCGGACTGAGAGAGGGTTGATGATGGTGATGGAGTTGGTGTTCTTTCTGATGGCCTAGAATCAGTCTTTCGTTGATATAACAGTGGGATTCCCTGACTGCTGTGGTCTTGCAACGACACCTCAACATTTGCTGCTGTGCTAACCGGTGGGCTTACAGTGGGGGAAACAATGTAGCGTTGCTGACTACCTTCGTTGTGATCAGTTGCACATGTGGCACTTGAGGTTTGGTGTTGTGTCCACGCTTGCAAGTGCATGCTGGTTAAATGTCTAAGCATGCAACTGGTATTCAAATTTTTCAGATTTTTCCCTCGGCTAGAGGTCTTTGCGCACTTCTTACAGATAACCTTGGCCTGATCATGAGGATTTTGGTCAAAAAGGTGCCACACTGCACTCTTCCTACTTTGGCAGACATTTTGCGGCCTAGCACGCTGTGATCTTTTGACCCTCTGGACAAGCTGTCCAGCAACTCTTTTGATGTTTGGAACCTGTCTTTGGAGTGCTCCGGGCCTGCCAGATAACAGCTGTTGCGATGTCGATGTCTGCTGTGGATGCTCCTCATCTGAGCTATTGGAAGCAGCACCCTCTTCCCCCAATGGATGCCAATCTGGGTCAACAACTGGGTCATCCATCACCTCCTCTTCTATGTCATGTGCACCTTCCTCTGTGTCACCGTGTATGGTGGTATAGTGTGCGGGAAGTGGCACCTGAGTCTCATCAGGGTCAGAATCTGGCTCTGTACACTGCGAGGACAATGTAGTGCTCTGAGTGAATGTACCAGCAGAATCATCCATCAGTGGCTGTGCATCAGTGCACTCCATGTCAGATTCATCTTGGCCTGGGTAATTCACCATTTCACTTGATAATCCAGGCATGGTATGTGAAAACAGCTCCATGGAGTAATCAGTAGTATGGCCTGCGTCATCCTTCAATCTTGGTTGGGGTGAAGGACACAAGGAAAGGTGTGGTTCATGAACATGAGCCTCCAATGACGACTCAGTGCTTTTACTTTTTACAACTGAAGAAGAGGAGGCGATAGAGCTGGAGGCTGAGTCAGCAATGTAAGACAAAACTTTTTCCTGATGCTCTGGCTTTAAAAGCGGTTTGCCAACTCCTAGAAAACTAAGCGTTCGAGGCCTTATGTAGCCAGACGATGACGCAGGCTCAGCACCTCCTGCATTCGGTCCTATTTTGCTCTTGCCACTACCATCAGATCCACCACCAACACCATCATTACCAGCTGCCAACCCCCGCCCAATTCCACGGCCTCTTCCACCAGCCTTCCTCATTTTTGGTAGAAATGTAGACAAAATCCAACAAACTATATAGTAATGTAAAACAAGGTACAAGGTGTCTATAGGACAGGGGAGATTTTGAATTTCTGCAGACACTTGTGGACACTGGACACTTTTGGATTGTGTGAGGCCCACTGATATCTGAGCGCTATGTGACAGGCTCGATGGCACAGCTGTGACCAAAGTGACTAGAGGATAAGGGAGATTTTGAATCTCTGCACACACTTTTGGACACTGGATGGACACTTTTGGATTGTGTGAGGCCCACTGATATCTGAGCGCTATGTGACAGGCTCGATGGCACAGCTGTGACCAAAGTGACTAGAGGATAAGGGAGATTTCGAATCTCTGCACACACTTTTGGACACTGGACACTTTTGGATTGTGTGAGGCCCACTGATATCTGAGCGCTATGTGACAGGCTCGATGGCACAGCTGTGACCAAAGTGACTAGAGGATAAGGGAGATTTTGAATCTCTGCACACACTTTTGGACACTGGATGGACACTTTTGGATTGTGTGAGGCCCACTGATATCTGAGCGCTATGTGACAGGCTCGATGGCACAGCTGTGACCAAAGTGACTAGAGGATAAGGGAGATTTTGAATCTCTGCACACACTTTTGGACACTGGATGGACACTTTTGGATTGTGTGAGGCCCACTGATATCTGAGCGCTATGTGACAGGCTCGATGGCACAGCTGTGACCAAAGTGACTAGAGGATAAGGGAGATTTTGAATCTCTGCACACACTTTTGGACACTGGACACTTTTGGATTGTGTGAGGCCCACTGATATCTGAGCGCTATGTGACAGGCTCGATGGCACAGCTGTGACCAAAGTGACTAGAGGATAAGGGAGATTTTGAATCTCTGCACACACTTTTGGACACTGGATGGACACTTTTGGATTGTGTGAGGCCCACTGATATCTGAGCGCTATGTGACAGGCTCGATGGCACAGCTGTGACCAAAGTGACTAGAGGATAAGGGAGATTTTGAATCTCTGCACACACTTTTGGACACTGGATGGACACTTTTGGATTGTGTGAGGCCCACTGATATCTGAGCGCTATGTGACAGGCTCGATGGCACAGCTGTGACCAAAGTGACTAGAGGATAAGGGAGATTTTGAATCTCTGCACACACTTTTGGACACTGGATGGACACTTTTGGATTGTGTGAGGCCCACTGATATCTGAGCGCTATGTGACAGGCTCGATGGCAAAGCTGTGACCAAAGTGACTAGAGGATAAGGGAGATTTTGAATCTCTGCACACACTTTTGGACACTGGACACTTTTGGATTGTGTGAGGCCCAATGAATATCTGAGCGCTATGTGACAGGCTCGATGGCACAGTTGCTGTGACCAAAGTGACTAGAGGATAAGGGAGATTTTGAATCTCTGCACACACTTTTGGACACTGGACACTTTTGGATTGTGTGAGGCCCAATGAATATCTGAGCGCTATGTGACAGGCTCGATGGCACAGCTGTGACCAAAGTGACTAGAGGATAAGGGAGATTTTGAATCTCTGCACACACTTTTGGACACTGGACACTTTTGGATTGTGTGAGGCCCAATGAATATCTGAGCGCTATGTGACAGGCTCGATGGCACAGCTGTGACAAAAGTGACTAGAGGATAAGGGAGATTGGATTGCTTTTAAAAAAGCAGTTTGCGGAGCAGTGGGTAAACAGCAATGCAGGAATGTCAGGAAGCCTTAGAAGGCAGCCCAACAACCAACACCACTGATACACCACTATATAGCCTCCCCTTGCACTGCACACACAGTGACTGGTGTGTTGTGCAGGCCAAATTGCTAGCAGCAGAAGCAGTTTTTTTGTCTTCTCAGCAGGACAAAAAAAAAAATTGGGATTGCTTTTAAAAAAGCAGTTTGCGGAGCAGTGGGTAAACAGCAATGCAGGAATGTCAGGAAGCCTTAGAAGGCAGCCCAACAACCAACACCACTGATACACCACTATATAGCCTCCCCTTGCACTGCACACACAGTGACTGGTGTGTTGTGCAGGCCAAATCGCTAGCAGCAGAAGCAGTTTTTTTGTCTTCTTCCCTGCCTAACGCTCTCCCTACAGAATCAGCAGCAACCTCTCCCTATACTAAGATCGGCAGAAGTAAGATGGCGGTCGGCGTGCACGCCCTTTTATACCCCCTGTGACGCCCACCAAAGCAAGCCAATCACTTGCATGCCCTTCTGAAAGATGGTGGTGACCCGTGCCTATGTCATCACGTTGCCCACAGTGTCCGTGGATCCTGATTGGCTGAAAAAGAGCGCAAAACAAACTTTTGAAACGCGACTTTGGCGCGTAAGTCGCCGACCTCGTGGCCGACCTCATCCTAGGGTCGGGTTTCGTTTCATGAAACCCGACTTTGCCAAAAGTCGGCGACTTTTGAATTTTTTCGACTCGTTTCGCTCAACTCTAGTCACCACTCTTTCCAAGTATGCCCCTTCACGAGACCTTTCTCTCCATGGCCGCCTCCCACGGTTGTTGCGGTCATGAGAACCCATCCAGTCGAGCCTACTGGCTGATCTGAATCTAACCCTTTGTCACCATGTCCGCTACCGGGTCTACAGTCCATGTCCCTTAGCTTTGTACTGATAGAACTGCCACTTTCAGATTCTCTGCAACCCAGGCGTCTTCTTGCTGAACGTCTTTGGCTGTCAGCCATTCCATTATTTGGAGAGCCCCTTCTGTTCCCTTTACCTTTGGTTGTAGGCGGCCGCCATCTTATATCCTGTAGCTGTTTATCAATCTGCAGCCTGTCCAGTTTTAGATGCTCTATCTCCCTTAGGTATGTCACCCGATATTCCAGGAGCATTCAGATATTTTTAAGGCTCTCCACTGAGCCCAAAATTACGAATGGTACCATCTCATCTTTACCAGTTACCTGGACTTCGCCATCAGCTGGAATCCTCACTCTCACTACACCAGATCTATTCACGAGCTCTTGCATCACCTTTCCACGTCTCCCAATGACTTTCCCCACTAGATTTCTGGGTACTTGAACAATGTCTTCCACAAATCCCATGTGAGGAGACTGCAGGCACATAGGGTGCAGTAACGGACTGTACACAGACCAAGGGTGAAAGGGGTTTATTATACAGTAGAAACTCCACGAAGGGAGAAAACGGAGGCATAATATTCTCTAATACCGCAAAAGGCTAATGAGGATAACTTAAGCAACAGGGACAAGTAAAGACGACAATACAATAAAATATAACTTATCACTCAGGCGCCAGTCATGGTTGAACTTCTGTCTGTGACTGGTGCTGCCTAGATTGCATTGCAGTGGGGGTCTGTCACAATCCTGAGGTAAATTATGTAGTATCTTTTGACATTGACAGTGTCCTCCCGTGGTCCTGATGATGGCGGCGAATCCTTGGGATCCTGATGCGGGTCTTGGGTCCAGCAGATGAGGTGATGAAGAGGGATACGTCCTTATCCTCAGTATCCCAACACTACGGAGATTTGCAGCACTGCCAAAACACAGTTTACAATGGGCAGCCCGGTTCGCTGTGCCAAATCAACACAAGCCTAAGTTGAGTTCACAGACCTTGTCTCTCACGGTCAGTACTGTCAGCGGGGGCGGCTGTCGAAGCGTTGTCGGCTGTGTCAGTGGTCTCAGCGAGGGCAGTGATGTCGGCTGGAACAGCGGTGTCTGAACAATACTAAGTTGACGGTCTCGTGCCAAAGCCCTCTGTCATCCCAGGCTCTACTCTGCCCAGACGCCTCTCAGCTGATTTTACCTCACAGGCGTCCTGCCCAAACTGATCACATGCGCTCTGCAGCTCTGTCTGCTTAGCCACGCCCCCATTTCTCAAACACAGAGTACGGTCTTGAGTCTCACACTTTCTACCCCGCAATATAGGTGACAGCCCCGATGGTTCCGGACCCTTCACAGAGGAGACATGCCTAGTTAGTTCCTTCCCCTTACACCCACCGATTATGATCTTCCCTCGCAAGCTCCAGACATCGAGCGGCTTCCTTGTTCCTCAACAGGATCATCTGTTTCGTGTGGAGGCATTGTAGGTGCAAATCCTTCTGGATAGCCACCCACTTCACTGAGACTTTGTGGTAATAGCAGGTACGCAGGATGCAGTGACGAGACGCGAGACAGAAATGACTTTAAACATTAACTTTTATAGATAAATGCCATTAGGGCTATTGTTACGCAACCAACAGAATAACAGTAGTTGTCCTCGCAGGGAGCCAATACACATAAACAAGGATTTGGAGAATAAGACTAATCCGGCAAAGACCGGTCACTATATGGCCACGGAATGGCGACTATGGGTCCTTAGTTACTATTAGTGTTGAGCATTCCGATACCGCAAGTATCGGGTATCGGCCGATATTAGCTGTATCGGAATTCCGCTACTTAGTTCCGATACTTTTTTCATATCGAATACCGGAATCAGAAGTTCCCATAATGCTAGGAGCCCGCTCGATTTGATTCAGCCAAAGGGGATCCTCAGAAGTGTGGGCATATCCTGTTAGGCATGTAGGCATGTTAACTACTGGCATGGCTGTGATTGGCTGCTGAAATGATGTCATGATGCACTATAAAAAGCGCTGCAGCCGCCATTTCTGGTCACTCTGCTACATAAACCACCACTGTAGCTTGCTTTTCCCTAGCAGCGCTGTTTTCACAGCTGTCTGCAAGGGCTGTGTGAGTGCAGACCCACGCTGTGTAGTGTGTCCTGCAGGCACGTCTGCTTGTAGGCCGGCCAGCGTGTGTCTCTGCCTCATACACATTTTTCTTTTATTGCTGCTTTTTTTTTCTCCTGTATAGTGTGCTTCCATACGTATCCATATACGTTGGTTGCAAACACTAAAGGAGTGGACAGCGGAGCCTTTCAGCAGCCTTTCAGTGCTATAGCCCATTTCTCTGCACTGTTTTTGGCTGTCTGATAGGTCTCTCTGTGTGTGAGTGCAGCTCACGTTGCAGTGTGTTCTACAGCCACCGCTAGCTGTAGTCCACTCAGCGTGCGTCACTGCCTCATACATAGTCCTTTTTTTTGCAGCAAATTTAGCCAGATTTTTGCTCCTATATTAGTGTGCTTCCAACCGCATCCATTGTCATTGGTTGGTTGCAAACACTATATAGGATTAGATAGAGGAGCCTTTCTGCTGGCTTGTGCCCTTCAGGGCCAGCCAGGCTAGTATCACCCTATTTTTTGGAGCCTCATCAATTGCATTGTAGGTTAGCTTCCTGCATTGTAATCGCTCCAAAAAGTTTGTGATACTATAGCTTTCAAACTTTGGTCACATCCTTTCCTTTCCCCCCACCCAAAAAAAAAAGGAAATAAAGTTCACCAAACACTCCACTTTACAGTTGTCTAGGCCACATTAGATCATATTAAAGTGTAGTACACACACTCTTAGCCAAATTAGTGTTTCTTATACTGGTTAGCAGGTGTTCAGGAATAAGAACACTAAGCCACCCCTTTTTTACTTTTCTGCCTATCTTTATCAGTCTACCAAGATCAAGAAGGCAGGGAGTAAGGCACGTGGTCGTGGCCGTGGAGTTTCAGCAGGGAGAGGACGGGGGGATTCAGCAGGGAGAGGACGTGGGGATTCGGTATCTGCTGCGGCCACCAGTGACCCGGCATCTCTCACTTTTACCAGGCAACAGTCCTTCATGCGCAGCTTTGTAGGACCTCGCCGTACCCCACTGCTGCGTGACGAACAAATTGAAGCCGTTGTCGGATGGATGGCAGCTAACGCATCCACTTCAATGAATTCCGCATCCTCCCAAGGCCAGAGCACTGAAGAGTAACCATCTGTCTCTTCACCACCTGCCAAATTGCCCAGGCAGTCTGAGAGCCCTGGACAGGAGCCATCTCAATCTTTACTTCTGTTCTCAGAATCTGTTGGCTTGGAAAGAGGTGGCCAGCCAAGCAGCATTCTAGAGCGTGAAGAAGAGGGAGTATGCAGTGATGCGCAACTGCTTTGTCCCTCTGAATCTGAAGAGGCGGGTGGGCCAGTGCCTATGGTCAGCACACCTCAGTATGCATCAGATGATGATGAGACTCAGTTGCCAATTTCTGGTGCGTACGGTGCTGGCGAGACAACCCAGGACCAGCCGGTGCTTGAAGAGGGGAGTGGAGATGATGAGGTCCTTGACCCATCATGGCGTCAGCCACAGGAAGGTGGTGGGAGCAGCTCTGAGGAAGAGATTCCCTGAACGGCCAAAAGAGGAGGGAGAGGGCGGGGGCAGACTTGGTTGCCTGTAGCCTCCACTTTGGCACCCGTGAGGAGCAATCCTCTTCCAAAACACAAAACGGGCGCTCCCAGGACTTGCAGTGCGTGGTCTTTTTTTGACACAGTTGCAGATGACATTTGCTTTGTCAAATGCAAGCTGTGTCATCAGAAAGTGAAACGAGGCAAAAATGTGACCAACCTCAATACCACAAATATGTGGAAACATGTGCGTACCAAGCACGAGGTGGAGTTACACAGACACACTGAAGATGTAGGCTAACCTTCAGCAGCACCTACCACCTCTTCAGCTCGTGTTGGGGCCTCTTCCTCCAGCTCACACACAGCTGGTTCGGCTTCCTCACTGGAACGCTATGGAAGAACCACTGCCACTGTTGTCCAGAGACCCAGTGAAATTCCACCCACTGAACCACGTTCGCAGTCATCAGCACCCTCCCAGGCCACTCACCAGCAATCGGTAGCACAGGCATGGGAGAAAAAGCGGCCATACTCGGTAAACCATCCCCGAGCATTGGCTCTGAATGCCGGCATTGCCAAACTACTGGCCCTTGAGATGCTGTCATTCAGGCTGGTGGAGACTGACACATTCCGGAACTTTATGTCATTGGCAGTTCCACAATACAATGTGCCCAGCCGCTTTTATTTCAGCAGGCAAGCTGTCCCTGCCCTGCAAAAGCATGTGGAGGGAAAAATTAAAAATGCGCTACTAAATGCCGTCAGTAGCAAGGTCCACCTGACCACCGATGCGTGGACCAGTAGCCATGGACAGGGACGATACCTTTCCCTCACTGCCCATTGGGTCAATGTTGTGGAGCCGGGTACAGATCTGGAGAGTGGCTCTGTACGTATTCTGCCAACTCCAAGGATTGCAGGAATGCAGTCTGTACATATTGAGTCCTCCTCCTACTCTAGTTCCTCGGAATCAGCACTGCGTGAGCCTGTTAGGCCAGATATGAGCACAGGTGTGGCCAAACGTCAACAGGCCGTCCTTAAATTAATTTCTTTGGGGAATCGGAGCCACACAGCACAGGAGGTCTGGAATGCCATCAAGCAGGAGAGCGATGTGTGGTTTGTGCCAGCGAATCTCCAGCCAGGTTTGGTAGTGAGTGACAATGGCCGAAATCTAGTGGCAGCTCTGGGCCTAGGCAGCCTCACTCACATACCATGTCTGGCACACGTGCTCAATTTGGTCGTGCAGAGCTTTCTGAGGGACTATCCGGATCTTGATGCACTGCTGCACAAGGTTCGCCTAGAGTGTGCTCACTTGCGGCGTTCCAGCATGGCAAGATCGCGCATTGCATCTCTGCAACGCCGATTCTGCCTGCCAGAACATCGCATCATATGTGACCTCCCCACCAGGTGGAATTCAACGTTACATATGTTGGAGCGGTTGTGTGAGCAGCAGGCAGCAGTAATGGAGTACCAGCTGCATCAGGCGCAAACAAGTCGCACTGTGCGCCGGACACACTTCACCACCACTGAGTGGGCCACTATGAGGGACATCTGCCAAGTTTTGCGTGCCTTCGATGACTCCACGCGGATGGCCAGTGCAGATGATGCACTAATCAGCATGACTGTCTGCTTCAAAAAACCTTACAAGCACTAAGTGAGGAGGTTTTTGAAGAGGTCGAGGATGAGCAGTCAGAAATGCCATCTGCTTCTGGCAAGTCTGCGCAACGTGCTTCCACACAAAGGCCCAGGCAGGGGACAATTAGTGAGGAGGATGACGAGGAGTCAATGGAGGAGGAGGAACACATCTCTCCAGAGGAGGGAGGTACACAAGGCTCTAGTAGTCAGTGTGTACAGCGAGGGTGGGGTGATGCTGAGCAGGCAGAGATGCTGCCTCAAGCTGGGGACAGCGTTTCCGGTCCAGTTGGCAGTCTGCAGCACATGGTTGATTTCATGCTGCAGTGCTTGTTAAATGACCGCCGCATCGCCAACATTCTCCACACGGCTGATTATTGGGTGTACACCCTCCTAGATCCTCGCTACCGGGACAACTTACAAAGCCTCATACCACAGTTGAACCGGGAGCGAAAAATGCGGGAGTACCAAGAAACACTTGTGCAGGCCATCATGTTCTCCATTCCCCCCACAAGTGTTGCTGGTAGTGCTTTTCAAAGCAGCCATGTGGGTAGAGGCAGTGGAGGAAGCTCTGCACAAAGAGGTAGCAGAGGCAGTGCCGCAGGACAAGGCAAGGCCAGTATGGCCCAAATGTGGAAAAGTTTTGTGGGACCGCCACAAACGGCTACACCATCACAGACGGCTCCAGTCAGCAGGAGGCAACGTTTCCGTCAGATGGTGACAGACTACTTGTCGTGCCCTGTTAGTGTTCTCCCAGACGGCTCTTCCCCGTTCAAGTATTGGGTCTCTAAGCTGGATACATGGCCAGAGCTTAGCCAGTATGCATTGGAGGTGCTGGCTTGCCCTGCTGCCAGTGTATTATCGGAACGTGTCTTTAGTGCTGCAGGTGGTGTGGTAACAGACCGTCGCACGCGACTACCCGCCGATAATGTTGACCGGCTTACTTTTGTGAAAATGAACAAGGCCTGGATCTCACCTGAATTTGCCAGTCCTCTTCCAGAATAAATAATTGGCTGGCAACAGGATCCAGGTCTCCTGTTGTGTTCATGTTTCTATGACCTTAACTTTATTTCCTGGGCTACAGCAACGCCCGTTGTTGCTCAGAAGTGCTGTCCGCACAGACAAAACACTCGCTCATGTGTAAGTGGGGTTCGGTAACGTCAGCTGATCCCCTGCTGTGTGTACGGCAAACTCTCCTGCTCCCTCCACAGTCAAACAACCTCAGATTTACACCTGGCTCCATGTAGGCCTCGGCCTACTACCTCATTTTCCCTGGGCTCCGACAACGCCAGTTGGTGCTCGGAAGTGCTGTCCGCACAGACAAAACACTCGCTCATATGTAAGTGGGGTTCGGTAACGTCAGCTGATCCCCTGCTGTGTGTACGGCAAACTCTCCTGCTGCTTACAACTTCTGACAACCTCTGATTTAATATGTTCTCTGATTTGCCCTCTGTCTCCACTCTGTTTTGAGTATTTCCTCCGGCCTACAACACCGCCTGTTTCTGCTCTCAAGTGCCGTCTGCACAATCCACACTTGATCCTGTGGTACCTGGGTCCTGTAACATCTGCTCATCTCCAGAGTTGAGCACGGCAATGTCTCCTGCTTTGTCTACATTCCCACTACTTGTAGTGGAAATGTGGACAGAGCAGGAGACATTGCCTGACTCACCTCTAGGGAGAAGCTGCTGTTACAGAACCCCAGTAACACAGGAACAAGTGTGGGTTGTGCAGACGGCATTTCAGAGCAGCAACTGGCGTGGTTGGAAGCCAGCGGAAATACTCGAAACAGAGTGAAGACAGAGGCCTAATTGGAGTACGTTGACAGTTAGTAGTAGTCTAGAAACAATCGCAAACTGCCACCAAGTAGGCCTCGGCCTACTACCTGATTTTCCCTGGGCTCCGACACCGCCAGTTGGTGCTCAGAAGTGCTGTCCGCACAGACAAAACACTCGCTCATGTGTAAGTGGGGTTCGGTAACGTCAGCTGATCCCCTGCTGTGTGTATGGCAAAGTGTCCTGCTCCCTCCACAGTCAAACAACCTCAGATTTACACCTGGCTCCAAGTAGGCCTCGGCCTACTACCTCATTTTCCCTGGGCTCCGACAACGCCAGTTGGTGCTCGGAAGTGCTGTCCACACAGAAAAACACACTCGTTCATGTGAAAGTGGGGTTCGGTAATGTCAGCTGATCCCCTGCTGTGTGGCGGGCAAACTGCTGCTGCCTCCAAATTGTAACTACTTCAGATTTAAACATTCTCTGATTTGGCCTCTGTCTCCACTCTGTCTCTAGTATTTCCCCTGACCTCCAACACCGCCAGTTCCTGCTCACAGTTGCCGTCCACGCATTCCACACGTGTTCCTGTGTTACTGGGGTTCTGTAACGTCAGCAGATCCCCCAATATGTGTCCGCCACTGTCTCTTGCGCTGTCCACCTTCCCACTGCAAGCAGTGGGAAGGTGGACAGAGCAGGAGACAGTGGCAGACACACATCAGGGGATCTGCTGACATTACAGAATCCCAGTAACACAGCAACACGTGTGGATTGGGAAGACGGCTACTGTACGCATAAACTGGCGGTGTTGGTAGTCACGTGAAATCCTGGAAACAGAGTGGAGACAGATGCCTAATTGGAGCACGTTGACAGTCTGTTGTAGCCTACAAACACTGTAAAACTGCCACCAAGTAGGCCTCGGCCTGCACCCTGGTTCTCCCCGGGCTCCAACAACGCTAGTTGGTGCTCAGAAGTGCTGTCCACACAGAAAAACACACTCGTTCATGTGAAAGTGGGGGTCAGTAACGTAAGCTGATCCCCTGTTGTGTGGAGGGCAAAGGGTCCTGCTCCCTCCAAAGTCAAAATACCTCAGCTTTACACCTGGCTCCTAGTAGGCCTCGGCCTGCACCATGATTGTCCCTGGGTTCCAACAACGCTAGTTGGTGCTCGGAAGTGCTGTCCACACAGAAAAACACACTTGTTCATGTGAAAGTGAGGTTCAGTAACGCCAGCTGATCCCCTGCTGTGCGGAGGGCAAACTGCTGCTGCCTCCAAATTGTAACTACTTCAGATTTAAACATTCTCTGATTTGGCCTCTGTCTCCACTCTGTCTCTAGTATTTCCCCCGACCTCCAACACCGCCAGTTCCTGCTCACAGTTGCCATCCACGCATTCCACACTTGTTCCTGTGTTCCTGGTGTTCTGTTACGTGAGCAGATCCCCCAATGTGTGTCCGACACTGTCTCCTGCGCTGTCCACCTTCCCACTGCAAGCGGTGGGAATGTGGACAGAGCAGGAGACAGTGGCAGACACACATCAGGGGATCTGCTGACATTACAGAACCCCAGTAACACAGGAACACGTGTGGATTGGGCAGACCGCTACTGTACGCATAAACTGGCGGTGTTGGTGGTCACGTGAAATCCTGGAAACAGAGTGGAGACAGATGCCTAATTGGAGCACGTTGACAAAACCAGAAGAGTCTTGAGGAGATCATTTGCATATTCCCAGTGCCTTCTGGGATAAGTGAAGAGTCTCCGCGAGCTCAACGATCACTGGGTTTTGGCCGTTGCAGCTGAAAAGAGGAAATTGGAAAACCAGGGGAAGAGTCTTGAGGAGATCATTTGCATATTCCCAGTGCCTTCTGGGATAAGTGAAGAGTCTCCGCGAGCTCAACGATCACTGGGTTTTGGCCGTTGCAGCTGAAAAGAGGAAATCGGAAAACCAGGGGAAGAGTCTTGAGGAGATCATTTGCATATTCCCAGTGCCTTCTGGGATAAGTGAAGAGTCTCCGCGAGCTCAACGATCACTGGGTTTTGGCTGTTGCAGCTGAAAAGAGGAAATCGGGAAAACCGTGCGCCTGTCGGCGCGCGAATTTTGGCACATCTTTCATCGTTTTTAAGAAATCTCAAGATGGAAGAGGCCAGGAGTCATTTGGTGAGCTGCATTTCTTGCTACATGTTCACACATTTACCAGTGGAAAAGCCAAACTTCACATGCCACAAATGCAAGCTTGTGTCCCTGTTGGAGGAAAAGTTGCAAAATCTCGAAGAGAGGTTAGCTACGTTGAGGATCATTAAGGAAGATGAAGAGTTCTTGGACAGAGCAGAATTATCTCTTCATGTTACAGAAAGAGAAGAAATTCGAAGTGCACCTGAAGAAATAGAGGAATGGAGACATGTGACCCAGAGAAGCAGGAGGATCAGGAGGCAGTCAGCACCCATACTGCTCAGAAACCAGTACCAGGCTCTCACGCAGGAAAACGATGAAGAAATACATCAGGTTAAGACTTTGCCAACAAACAGCAACCTTGTACGCCTTCAGAGTCCTCCTAGATGGAGAAAGAAAAATGTTGTGAAGAAGAAACGGAGAGTGGTGGTCATGGGGGATTCCCTGTTGAGAGGAACAGAGGCCGCTATCTGCAGACCGGATATAACTTCAAGAGAAATGTGCTGTCTTCCAGGTGCAAAAATTAAAGATGTGTCTGACAGGATATCAGGACTCTTCAGACCTACAGATGACTACCCATTCCTGCTACTACATGTGGGGACAAATGACACCACAAGAAACGCCCTGGAAACCATCTGCAGAGACTTTGAAGACTTAGGCAAGAAAGTGAAAGAACTGGGAGCGCAGGTGGTCTTCTCTTCCATCCTCCCAGTGGATGGCCATGGAACAAGGAGGTGGAATAAGATTCTGCAGGTGAACAACTGGCTACGTCGATGGTGCCGTCAGCAACGATTTGGATTTCTGGATCACGGAGTGAACTACTTATACGATGGACTACTTGCTAGAGATGGGGTGCACCTTACGAAGACTGGAAAGCATGTATTTGGAAGTCGCCTTGCTACACTTGTAAGGAGAGCTTTAAACTAGAACAACATGGGAAGGGAAGCAAAAGACCAGAAAAAGCCATACACCTGACAAATGCTATTGAGAACTCTGCTATTAGAAGTGGAAAGGAAGAACAAAGACGAAAGAATCTAATTAATAAAAATATTGGAGAAAGCGAAACCAATCACAAACTAAAGTGTTTCTATACTAATGCACAAAGCATGGGCAACAAACAAGGAGAATTGGAACTACTAACACAGGAAAAGAAATATGATGTCATTGGAATCACTGAAACTTGGTGGGACAATACACATGATTGGAATACAAGACTAGAAGGATACAACTTATTTGCAAGAAACAGACTTGATAAACGAGGAGGGGGTGTCGCATTGTATGTTAGAAACGCGTATACCTGCACAGAGATTGAAGCTTCAGAGACTGGGAGTTCTGTGGAAACTGTTTGGGTAAGAATACAAGGACAGAACAATGGAAAGGACACCATTGTAGGCATTTACTACAGACCGCCTGTGCAAGCTGAGGATATGGATGAACTCTTTATGCATCAAATGGCCAAGTTCTCCAAAAAATATGACATAGTTGTCATGGGAGATTTCAACTATCCAGACATTTGTTGGGAATCTCTCTCAGGCAAAACTAACAGGTCAAGGAAATTCTTATCCTCTCTTGCTGACAACTTTATCTTCCAAAAGGTAAGGGAGAAAACAAGGGGAACTGCTACCTTGGATCTAATCCTTATAAACAGGGAGGAAATGGTTGAGGAGGTAAAAGTGGCTGGGACCCTAGGAGGTAGCGACCATGCTATTTTAGAATTTTGGATAACTAGAGGCGGAAGACCTGTGAAGACTCAGACGTCAAGGTTAGATTTCAGAAAGGCAGATTTTAAGGGATTCAGAAAGAGAATTGGAGGGATCCAATGGCTGGATATCCTTAAAGACAAAAATGTCCAGGAAGGATGGGAAATCTTGAAAAATGAAATTCTCAAAGCACAGTTGTTAACAATTCCGAAAAGAGGGAAGAATAGGAAGCATTTAAGGAAACCAGGATGGATGAACACAGAACTTAAGCACATGCTAAAAAGGAAGAAAAAATTGTTTATAAAATGGAAAGAGGGAGGCATATCTAAAGAAGAATATAATGCTTTCTGCAGAACCTGAAGGGCACAAATCAGATTAGCTAAAGCTGAAAATGAATTGAGGCTTGCAAGAGATGTCAAAAGCAATAATAAAGGATTTTGGGGATATGTCAAAAGTAAAAGAAAAGTCAAAGATGCAATAGGATTTTTACAGGATGAAAATTATGAAATGGTAAGACAGGATGTTGAGAAGGCTGAACTTTTAAATTCCTATTTTGCATCTGTTTTCTCTCAGAAAGGAAATGTAACATCAACTGTTCTTCACTGTCCTATTAAGGGAATAGAAGAATCCAGGATATCTATAAACAGAAAGATAGTGAGGAAACACTTAGCTAACCTAAATGAATTCAAGTCTCCAGGTCCAGATGAATTACACCCCAGAGTACTGAAGGAGATAGCAGAAGAAATTTTTGAACCCCTCTCCATAATCTTTGAAAATTCTTGGAGAACAGGAGAAGTGCCAGAAGACTGGAGAAGAGCAAATGTTGTTCCTATCTGCAAAAAGGGGAAGAAGGTGGACCCAGGCAACTATAGGCCGGTGAGTCTGACTTCTATACCAGGAAAGATCTTTGAACAAATTATTAAACAACATGTATGTAAATACCTGGATAAGAATGAAGTGATTAAACAGAGTCAGCATGGGTTTGTAACTAATAAGTCATGTCAGACTAACTTAATTTCCTTCTATGATGGTATCACTGATTGGGTGGATCAAGGAAATGCTGTAGATATAGTATATCTTGACTTCAGCAAAGCATTTGACAAAGTCTCTCATACAATCCTTATTGAAAAACTGACTAAGTATGGAATGGACAAGGCAACTGTTAGGTGGATTCATAACTGGCTTAGTGATCGGACCCAAAGAGTGGTCGTAAATGGCTGCACTTCCAGTTGGAAGAATGTCTCAAGTGGGGTACCACAGGGCTCTGTCCTGGGCCCTGTATTGTTCAACATCTTTATCAACGATTTAGATGAAGGAATTGAGGGTAAACTGATTAAATTTGCTGATGACACAAAGCTAGGAGGGATAGCTAATACTAGAGAAGAGAGAGAGAGGATTCAAAAAGATTTAAATAAACTGGAGAAGTGGGCAGCAACTAACAGAATGGTTTTTAACAGGGAGAAATGCAAAGTACTACATCTGGGCAATAAAAATGAAAAAAGCATATATAGAATGGGAGGAATAGGGCTAAGTGACAGCACATGTGAAAAAGACTTGGGTATACTAATAGATCACAGACTGAATATGAGTCAACAGTGTGATGCAGCAGCAAAAAAGGCAAATGCAATTCTAGGATGTATTAACAGAAGCATACAGTCTAGATCACGTGAAGTCTACTCCTCTTTGGTCAGACCTCATCTGGAATATTGTGTCCAGTTTTGGGCACCACATTTTAAAAAAGACATCAACAAACTGGAGCAAGTTCAGAAAAGAGCGACCAGAATGGTGACCGGTCTGCAAACCCTGTCTTATGAGGAAAGGTTGCAGGATTTGGGAATGTTTAGTTTGCAAAAGAGAAGACTGAGAGGAGACTTAATAGCTGTCTACAAATATCTAAAGGGCTGTCACATTGTAGAAGGATCAACTTTATTCTCATTTGCACAAGGAAAGACTAGAAGCAATGGGATGAAACTGAATGGGAGGAGACACAGATTAGATATTAGAAAAAACTTTTTGACAGTTAGAGTGATCAATGAGTGGAACAGGCTGCCACGAGAAGTGGTGAGTTCTCCTCCAATGGAAGTCTTCAAACAGAGGCTGGACAGACATCTGACTGGGATGATTTAGCGAATCCTGCTTTGAGCAGGGGGTTGGACCAGATAGCCCAGGAGGTCCCTTCCAACTCTACGATTCTATGATTCTATGACAGTCTGTTGTAGCCTATAAACAATGTAAAACTGCCACCAAGTAGGCCTCGGCCAGCACCCTGATTGTCCCTGGGCTCCAACAACGCCAGTTGGTGCTCGGAAGTGCTGTCCACACAGAAAAACACACTTGTTCATGTCAAAGTGGGGTTTGGTAACGTCTGCTGATCCCCTACTGTGTGGAGGGCAAAGTGTCCTGCTCCCTCCAAAGTCAAAATACCTCCGCTTTACACCTGGCTCCTAGTAGGCCTCGGCCTGAACCATGATTGTCCCTGGGCTCCAACAACGCCAGTTGGTGCTCGGAAGTGCTGTCCACACAGAAAAACACACTTGTTCATGTGAAAGTGGGGTTCGGTAACGTCTGCTGATCCCCTGCTGTGTTTACGGCAAACTCTCCTGCTGCCTCCAAAGTCAAAATACCTCCGATTTACACCTGGCTCCTAGTAGGCCTCGGCCTGCTCCATGATTGTCCCTGGGCTCCAACAACGCCAGTTGGTGCTCGGAAGTGCTGTCCACACAGAAAAAAACACTCGTTCATGTGAAAGTGGGGGTCGGTAACGTCAGCTGATCCCCTGCTGTGTGGAGGGCAAAGTGCTGCTTACTCCAAATTGGAACTACTTCAGATTTAAACATTCTCTGATTTGGCCTCTGTCTCCACTCTGTCTCTAGTATTTCCCCTGACCTCCAACACCGCCAGTTCCTGCTCACAGTTGCCGTCCACGCATTCCACACTTGTTCCTGTGTTCCTGGTGTTCTGTTATGTGAGCTGATCCCCCAATGTGTGTCCGCCACTGTCTCCTGCGCTGTCCACCTTCCCACTGCAAGTGGTGGGAATGTGGACAGAGCAGGAGACATTGGCAGACACACATCAGGGGATCTGCTGACATTACAGAACCCCAGTAACACAGGAACACGTGTGGATTGGGCAGACGGCTACTGTATGCATAAACTGGCAGTGTTGGTGGTCACGTGAAATCCTGGAAACAGAGTGGAGACAGATGCCTAATTGGAGCACGTTGACAGTCTGTTGTAGCCTACAAACAATCTAAAACTACCACCAAGTAGGCCTCGGCCTTCACCATGATTGTCCCTGGGTTCCAACAACGCCAGTTGGTGCTCGGCAGTGTCTATGGCACGGGTACTCCCTGTTGCCCAGCCTGTTTTCCGCACGCCAGCTGTTTCCGGGTAGTGTCAAGGTCACTATGCCACCAATCCATTGTCCTGTCGTCTTGCGGCCGGGTTAGCCGACTCTACGGTGCCTGCAGTTTAGGTGACTCCTATGTGGGCTGCGGGAACTGGCACTGAAGGCTGGATCCGTAGTGCCAATGGGACACGGACCCCCTGTAGGACTGTGGGTTTCGGTAACTGCGGCCTGGCTACTTTGCTTTGGATGGGTACCTTCTGCTACCCACCCGGGTGCCAGCACTGTCAGCTGGTTCTCGCCAGAGCCTTTGGCCTAGGTGCCTCCATCTCGGTATCCGAGGTCCAGCACCGTCAGCTGGTCCTTGGTAGTGCTTTCTAGCACAGGTATCTCCTGCCTAGTAACCGTGGTCCAGCACCGTCAGCTGTTCCTCGGTAGTGCCATTGGCTCTTGTAGCTTTTGCTATCCATCTGGGTTCCAGCACCGTCAGCTGGTTCTCGGCAGTGTCTTTGGCACGGGGACTCCCTGTTGCCCAGCCTGGTTCCAGCACGCCTGCTGTTTCCGGGTAGTGTCAAGGTCACTATGCCACCAATCCGTTGTCCTGTCGTCTTGCGGCCGGGTTAGCCGACTCTACGGTGCCTGCAGTTTAGGTGACTCCTATGTGGGCTGCGGGAACTGGCACTGAAGGCTGGATCCGTAGTGCCAATGGGACATGGACCCCCTGTAGGACTGTGGGTTTCGGTAACTGCGGCCGGCTTGCGGCCTGGCTACTTTGCTTTGGATGGGTACCTTCTGCTACCCACCCGGGTGCCAGCACCATCAGCTGGTTCTCGCCAGAGCCTTTGGCCTAGGTGCCTCCATCTCGGTATCCGAGGTCCAGCACCGTCAGCTCGTCCTTGGTAGTGCTTTTTAGCACAGGTACCTTCTGCTTAGTAACCGTGGTCCAGCACCGTCAGTTGGTCCTTGGTAGTGCTTTCTAGCACAGGTACCTCCTGCCTAGTAACCGTGGTCCAGCACCGTCAGCTGTTCCTCGGTAGTGCCATTGGCTCTTGTAGCTTTTGCTACCCATCTGGGTTCCAGCACCGTCAGCTGGTTCTCTGCAGTGTCTTTGGCACGGGGACTCCCTGTTGCCCAGCCTGGTTCCAGCACGCCTGCTGTTTCCGGGTAGTGTCAAGGTCACTATGCCACCAATCCGTTGTCCTGTCGTTTTGCGGCCGGGTTAGCCGACTCTACGGTGCCTGCAGTTTAGGTGACTCCTATGTGGGCTGCGGGAACTGGCACTGAAGGCTGGATCCGTAGTGCCAATGGGACATGGACCCCCTGTAGGACTGTGGGTTTCGGTAACTGCGGCCGGCTTGCGGCCTGGCTACTTTGCTTTCAATGGGTACCTTCTGCTACCCACCCGGGTTCCAGCACTGTCTGCTGGCTCTCGCCAGAGCCTTTGGCCTAGTTGCCTCCATCTCGGTATCCGAGGTCCAGCACCGTCAGCTGGTCCTTGGTAGTGCTTTCTAGCACAGGTACCTCCTGCCTAGTAACCGTGGTCCAGCACCGTCAGCTGTTCCTCGGTAGTGCCATTGGCTCTTGTAGCTTTTGCTACCCATCTGGGTTCCAGCACCGTCAGCTGGTTCTCGGCAGTGTCTTTGGCACGTGGACTCCCTGTTGCCCAGCCTGGTTCCAGCACGCCTGCTGTTTCCGGGTAGTGTCAAGGTCACTATGCCACCAATCCGTTGTCCTGTCGTCTTGCGGCCGGGTTAGCCGACTCTACGGTGCCTGCAGTTTAGGTGACTCCTATGTGGGCTGCGGGAACTGGCACTGAAGGCTGGATCCGTAGTGCCAATGGGACATGGACCCCCTGTAGGACTGTGGGTTTCGGTAACTGCGGCCGGCTTGCGGCCTGGCTACTTTGCTTTCAATGGGTACCTTCTGCTACCCACCCGGGTTCCAGCACTGTCTGCTGGCTCTCGCCAGAGCCTTTGGCCTAGGTGCCTCCATCTCGGTATCCGAGGTCCAGCACCGTCAGCTGGTCCTTGGTAGTGCTTTCTAGCACAGGTACCTCCTGCCTAGTAACCGTGGTCCAGCACCGTCAGCTGTTCCTCGGTAGTGCCATTGGCTCTTGTAGCTTTTGCTACCCATCTGGGTTCCAGCACCGTCAGCTGGTTCTCGGCAGTGTCTTTGGCACGGGGACTCCCTGTTGCCCAGCCTGGTTCCAGCACGCCTGCTGTTTCCGGGTAGTGTCAAGGTCACTATGCCACCAATCCGTTGTCCTGTCGTCTTGCGGCCGGGTTAGCCGACTCTACGGTGCCTGCAGTTTAGGTGACTCCTATGTGGGCTGCGGGAACTGGCACTGAAGGCTGGATCCGTAGTGCCAATGGGACATGGACCCCCTGTAGGACTGTGGGTTTCGGTAACTGCGGCCGGCTTGCGGCCTGGCTACTTTGCTTTCAATGGGTACCTTCTGCTACCCACCCGGGTTCCAGCACTGTCTGCTGGTTCTCGCCAGAGCCTTTGGCCTAGGTGCCTCCATCTCGGTATCCGAGGTCCAGCACCGTCAGCTGGTCCTTGGTAGTGCTTTTTAGCACAGGTACCTTCTGCTTAGTAACCGTGGTCCAGCACCGTCAGTTGGTCCTCGGTAGTGCCATTGGCTCTTGTTCCTTCTGCTACCCATCCGGGTGCCAGCACTTTCTGCTGGTTCTCGCCACAGCCTTTGGCCTAGGTGCCTCCATCTCGGTATCCGAGGTCCAGCACCGTCAGCTGGTCCTTGGTAGTGCTTTTTAGCACAGGTACCTTCTGCTTAGTAACCGTGGTCCAGCACCGTCAGTTGGTCCTCGGTAGTGCCATTGGCTCTTGTTCCTTCTGCTATCCATCCGGGTGCCAGCACTGTCTGCTGGTTCTCGCCAGTTTCTCAGCCTTCTTGTACCTTCTGCTACATTTCCAAGATCAAGCTTTTTGAAATTGTCTTTGGTAATCCTTATTGATCTCCATGACGATGACCCTGATGATGACGACCCTGAAGACCACACCAAAGAAGATCAGAAATATGACCCTAAATAATAAGACCAAGAGGACAAAGAACATGAAGACAACCACCAAGATACAGAACAAAAGACAGAAGAACAAGAAGCAGAAGAAGCAAAAGCAGAAGAACAGAAAGCAGAAGAACATTAAGCATAAGACAAAAAATCAGCATAGAAGAAATCAAAATTATAAGCAGAAGAAGACTAAGCAGTAAATGGGGGTGAGTCCGTTCCTCCTCGTGGTGCCCCTGGAAAATGCCTGCTGCTGCAGGCCAAACTGAACGCGGACAAATCCTGTTGTAAATCTTTTGTGACAGGCAGAACGTAAGGTGTAATCTTATAACTTTTATAGATAAGTACTACAGGAATGCCTGTCACCATAAGAAAATGAAGAAAAAGAAGAATAGGAAGAAGATGAAGAAATAGCATATGAAAATTAATAATAGCTGAATAAGAAGAATATGAAGAATGGAAAAAAAAATTAATGGGAAGAAGGTGAAGAAGAAGAAGATGATGAATAAGGTGAAGAAAAAGTTGATGAAAAAAATGCTACTGCTGCGGATCATGAAGGAGAAAGTGTGGGAGAAGTACAAAAGAAGGTGAAGAGCATGGAAGTTGCGAAACATACATATCTGACTAAATATAAAAAAGTTAACATAGTCAATATCTTTTTAACTCCGAACGTCTTGAAAAAAAAAATTGGAATTAATGCTATGCCATGTGATTTGAATAAACCTCCCACAATACATTCTACATGATTCTTATTTGTTTTCAATTATGTAGAATTAGCCAACAAGGAAATAAAGGCCTTTTTTTAATTCCGATACCGGAAGTCCCATTGACTTCCGGTATCGGAATCGGTGATACCCGATATTTTTTTCGTATCGGGCGATACCATCCGATACGATATTTTTGGGTATCGAACGGTATCGCTCAACACTAGTTACTATGTATCACTTATCTGTCCTGACGTCCCTCAGCGTTCTGTTCCACGGTGTGTCTGCGTCGCAGCCACTGGGCCCAGCCGCTGAAGATCTGGCGTAGTCTTCAGGCGTTCCGACGCCCAGGAGGAGTAGGGGCACAACAGGCCCGCGGAGAGTTCTTTGGCGGGATGTCCCCCAGCGGAGGCAGCGGGATACCGACTGGGAGTGGGAGAGGGGAGGCCGCAACTCCCTGACAGGGACTGGCAGCGGCGGTGATAAGTGGCGTTTGATAGGCAGGGCCGGTTTTAGGCAAAGTGGGGCCCTAGGCAAAGATTAAAATGGGGCCCCAAAAGCTAACATATTGGACATCACCCAGAAGCATTTCGGTTGTATTTATATACGCTGAGTTCAGGCCGCTAAATGAGTGTGATCGACAATATTGAAGTCGTTCAACACTTGTTTCCCGGCCTCTTTCCACCGTCTGAGAAAGAATGATGGGGACAGAACAATCACTAATGGATCACTAACAAATCACCATACAGTATCATGTTATCAGCAGCACATCTACAGTTTACACCCCATAGTCCTCCATATAATATAATCTGCCCCATAGTCCTCCATATAGTATAATAAACTCCTCAGTTCTCCATATTGCATAATTCACTCCCCATAGTCCTCCATATTTTATAATACACTCCCTATAGTCCTCCATATAATATAATGTACTCCATAGTCCTCCATATAGTATAATACACTCCTCAGTCCTCCATATAGTATAATACACTCCCCATAGTCCTCAATATAGTATAATACACTCCTCATAGCCCTCCATTAAAATACACTTAGTTCTCCATATAGTATAATACACTCCCCATAGTCCTCCATATATTAAAATACACTGCTCAGTCCACCATATAGTATAATACACTCCTCATTGTGCTCCATATAGTATAATGCACCGCCATAGTCATCCATGTAGTACAATTCACTTCCCATAGTATAATGCACACCATAGTTCATCATATAATGTATTCCCCATAGTCCTCAATACAGTATAATGCAGCCCACATAGAGCATAATGCAGCCACCCCACAGAGTATAATGCAGCCCCGCCATACAATATAATGTACTCCCCATAGAATATAATGCAGCCCCCCCTCTTATAGTATAATGCAGCCACCCCTTAGAGCATAATGCAGCTACCCCTCAGAGTATAATGAAGCTATTCCACAGAATATAATGTAACCCCCCATAGAATATAATGCAGCCCCTCCATAGAATATATGGCAACCCCCTCATAGAGTATAATGCAGCCCCTTATATAGTATAATGTAGCCCTTCTCATATAGTATAATGCAGCCCCCATAGAATATAATAAAGCCCCCATACAATATAATCTAGCCCCCACAGATAATGCCGCCCCCCATAGAATACAATGTAGCCTCCTCATATAGTATAATGTAGCCCCCTCATAGAGTATGATGCAATCACCGCCCATAGAATATAATAAATATAATACAGCCCCCCACAGAATATAATGTAGCCCCAAATAGAATAAAATACTGCCCACCTCCCCATAGAATATAATGTAAAATGTACCCCCTTGGTATATAACTCAGCTGCATAGTATAAAGCACAGCACCACCATGGTATATAGAACAGCCCACCATGGTATATAGCACAGTACCACATGGTATATAGCACAGCCCACCATGGTATATAGACCAGCATGGTATGTAGCCCAGCACCACATGGTATATAGCCAAGCACCACATGATATATAGCCCAGCACAGTATACAGCCCAGCATAGTATACAGCCCAGCACAGTATACAGCCCCGCATAGTATATAGCCCAGCACAGTATAGAGCCCAGCACAGTATAGAGCCCAGCATAGTATAGAGCCCAGCATAGTATATAGCCCAGCACAGTATACAGCCTAGCATAGTATAGAGCCCAGCACAGTATATAGCCCAGCACAGTATATAGCCCAGCACAGTATATAGCCCAGCATAGTATACAGCCCAGCATAGTATACAGCCCAGCATAGTATATAGCCCAGCACAGTATACAGCCTAGCACAGTATACAGCCCAGCATAGTATATAGCCCAGCACAGTATACAGCCCAGCATGGTATATAGCCCAGCACAGTATACAGCCCAGCATTGTATATAGCCCAGCATAGTATATAGCCCAGCACAGTATAGAGCCCAGCATAGTATAGAGCCCAGCATAGTATACAGCCCAGCATAGTATATAGCCCAGCACAGTATACAGCCTAGCATAGTATAGAGCCCAGCACAGTATATAGCCCAGCACAGTATATAGCCCAGCATAGTATACAGCCCAGCATAGTATACAGCCCAGCATAGTATACAGCCCAGCATTGTATATAGCCCAGCACAGTATACAGCCTAGCACAGTATACAGCCCAGCATAGTATATAGCCCAGCACAGTATACAGCCCAGCATGGTATATAGCCCAGCACAGTATACAGCCCAGCATTGTATATAGCCCAGCATAGTATATAGCCCAGCATAGTATATAGCCCACCATAGTATACAGCCCAGCATGGTATATAGCCCACCATAGTATACAGTCCAGCATGGTATACAGCCCAGCATGGTTTATAGCCCAGCATAGTATACAGCCCACCAATGCCACAATAGTATATAGCCCAGCACAGTATACAGCCCAGCATGGTATAAAGCCCAGCAATGCCACCATAGTATATAGCCCAGCACAGAGTATAGCCCAGCATAGCATATAGCCGCTCCCCCCCAGAATGGCCCCACAGTCCAGTACTCACACTGATATATTAAAAAAAAAACAAAAAAATATTCTCACCTTCTCCTTGTGCCCGCGCTGCTGGCTGCTCCTGTCTCCTGCTCTGCTGGCACACAGTGAGAGTGCGATGATGTCATCGCGCACCCGCTGTGTCAGTGGCAGAGCGGGGAATGATGGGAGAGGGAGCGTTGGCTGACACTCTCTCCTCCATTATTGCTTTGAACTGTACTGGCAGTCGCCGGTATAGTTCAATGCGGCGGCGGGGGGAGTCGGCACTGGGGGAAGCGGGCCCCCTGCTTCAAGGGGCCCTATAGCAGCTGTGTGATGTGCTGCTAGCTGGGGGCCCCTGGGGGAGCGGGGGCCCTAGGCAGCTGCCTGGTCTGCCTGCCCCTAACGCCGGCCCTGTTGATAGGCCACAGGCGCAGTCTGAGGCCGCACTGGAAGATCCGCAGCGGGCACAGGCCCAGTCTCTACCACAGATTGGTGTGGGGCGGTGGCAGCTGCGGGTGGCAAAGGAGGAGTCATCGCCGTGGTCAGGAGTGAAGCGGCGATGGCTGCGGGCAGCAGCGAGGAGGCCACAGCCGCGAGCTGGAGTGAGGCGGCGTCGGCCGCAGACGGCTGTGAGTAGGCCGCAGCCGCGAGATGGAGTGAGGCGGCGTCGGACACGGACGGCTGTGAATAGGCCGCAGCCGAGAGCTGGAGTGAGGCAGCAGTCTTCTTTTGTCGGTAAGCTCGGCGCCGTCTCCCTGCGGTCCACCGAGAGTCTCTCTCCTGTCACTGTTTTCCTCTCTGGAAGCTGCTCATGGCTCTCTCTCTCTGACCCTCCCCAAGTCTCCACCTCCTTCTCCCTCGTTCTGCTTACTCACACAGTCTGGCCTTCTCCGCCCCTCTTCTCTGGACTCCTCCCCCAACTGCCCTGTCAGTCTCAGCAGTCCATCCCCTAGCTCTGCTCCCTGGAAACAGATACCCCAGGAACCTGGAAGATGGTCTCCTCGGTTCCGGCCCGGGTACTCGGCGGAGGCCTTGCCTCCTACAACTTCCTTAGTCGACAGTATCACGTCTCTGGTGCCCAGTTCACACTACATGCTTCTACTGCCTTTCTGAAAGCCTCATGCACAGCCTCCCTCTCACATGCCTCTCATACGTCTTCGGGTACTTCTATCACACACTTGAAGAGCGAGGTCTCACTCTCTTCATGAACGGATGGCACCTGCTTTGCCTTGGATATTCCCATCATGTCTTTTGTCACGACCAGGTGACTGTCTTGTTCAGCTCTTAGCGTAAACTCTCCCTGAGCTTTATCTTCTGCAAGACCCTTCGCCAAGATGGGCATTTTCAGCTCCTCCTCATTACCACACTGGCACTGCTGCTGTAAGTCTGCGACCACCAACTTCTTCTCTTGCAGAAGACCTCTGAATGCTTCTCTCAGCACCTCCATATCTTCCAATATGGCCTTGTTCTAGGTTTGACACGTTAACAGGTGACCGCTGAACTCAGAGACTTCCTTCTCCATCTCATCTACTCTGCTCTCAGCCGCCTGTCTCAGGACTCTTTCTCGTTCGACATGCTCTTTCACAATCTCTTTAAGCATCGATATTTAGTGATCCTGTTCTCTTTTGGCCAGCATGTGTGGCACCATAACTTCTTTAATCAAATTTTCAGATGGACCATCATGCCCACCCACACTCTGCCGCTTCAGAGTTCTACCTGTTTCTTCATCCACAAGTTCCACTTTTTCTGGGGTCTTCCGTTTATCACCTTCAACTGCCTCTAGGGTCTCTGCTGGGCTCTCTGCAGAATCACTGTTCTCACTCCCAGATTCCAAAACCGCATTTTCCACCGCTTCTGTTCTTGCACTTCCTTCTCACCAATCTGAGCTTTGACTCCCAAGAGCTCAGACTCCAGGCGATGCACCTGACCTAGCGGTGCGGAGTTGGCGACTTTCCTGCTCGACACCTTCAACCTCTCATGAGGCTCTGCCCGGCCAGCATTAGGTACCTCTCGTCTCTCCGGAACTTCAGAGAACTCCACCCTCTCAAGATCTTCAGCCTCATGTTCTCTAAAGCCTTCACCTTGTGGAGCACTGTCGTTCCACTGTGTCTGTTTTTCTGACAGCTCAACATTGTACTCAGCCCCAGCGGTGGCTACGGGCAATGACATGTCACTTTCCTTCCCAACCTCTTCAGTGTCTAGAAGAGTACTAACATCCTGTATAAAAGCACAAGTCTCTGTTTTTTCTTTATTGATAACCTCATAGGGTGCAACTTGTTCAGCCCCTTTGCGCCCTTTTCGTCTCTGGTGACGGGAGGAAGACTTGCCATTTGTACCCGAGTCAGCGCTACCGCACTCTTTTCCGCTTGTGTCACCGTCTGAATGGGAGTCACCACCACCCGATCGGTCATCCTGGAACCAGCAGTCCCCCCTTCTAATGGCCATACTTTCTGGTATGGCGGCCACCGTCATGTCACTAAGCTGGGCCCGTCCACCATTTCCTTTGGTCATGCATAACTTAGGATTGGCAACTCTAGGGGGCACATTCTCCATATTTTTACATCCTATACAGATTATCTCTATAGACACTTTTCCTTTTACCCACCAGTCACACAGGGCTTCCAAGTCCCACCCTATTACCATAGTATACAGTAAGTAGTCCGGGACTACCATCACTTCGTGGTATGTGGACCCCTCAGTCACATTAATGTAGAGGTAGGCTGTCAAACGTTCTTTAACGTCCCCACCGGGGCCATTTACTCTTGATCTCGTTCCAGGTGACACAGAACGTCCAGAAGGGGTCCTCAGTACAGACACTCCACTCCCCAGGTCTATCAGTCCCATCACACTTTCCCAATCTAGCCAGAAGGGACACTGTCATGACGCCTTGTTGGCCGAGCAATCCAGAGCATAGCATGGACACTCCAATGGCGCATTCGCAGCTGCCTCTTTTTTTGCCACCACCCCTATTTGGGTTACTGCCCCCTTTTGGGACTCCGCCCCTTTTGGGGAAACTACTCCCTTTTGGGATACTGCCCCCTTTTGGACTCCACCCCTTTTTTGGCAACCACCCCTGTTTGGGTTATTGCCCCCTTTTGGGACTCCACCCCTTTTTAGGCAATCATCCCTGTTTGGGTCACTGCTCCCTTTTGGGACACCACCCCTTTTAGGGACACCACCCCCTCTCTGGGGTACACCCCGTGAACTCCCCCATGGTACTCTCAGGCCCCAGTTGGCACAGTACACCAATATGTCTCTGGGTTTGCACTGGCCCTTTAAGAGTTTGTACGACCTGGAACACTAAATGTCATTATGACACCTCATCAGCTCCCACTGGCATTGCCACAGCTCCTGCTGAAACCCTCTTGCTGCGACCGCTGAAACTGCAGCTCCTCTCCGCACCGCTCTGCCAGGCTCTGCCCGGCTCCGGACGCCACTCGTCACTGTCCGGCTCCGGACGACGAGTTACAGCCAAATGCTTAAAATCTTTGTGGCCCCGCCAATCCACATCAAACTTTGTAACCCCACCGAGTTACCGCCAGAAGCCTGTAATCTTCATGGCCCCGCCGATCCACAGCAAACTTTGTAACCCCGCCGAGTTACTGCCATAAGCTTGTAATCTTCGTGGCCCCGACGAGCCACAGCAAGCTGACTTGAAAAATTTTTCATGCTTCCTGGACCGTGCCCACAGTCTAGTGTAAGGAGAAGAAGCAAGCCAGACTTGTCTTATCTGTAACGGGTCCAAAACCGTTGGATCTCTCACCTAAGTTACAGGGGGAGCGCTTAGAGTAGCAGGATGTTCCCACGCTGTAATCCTTCCATGCTCCATATTAGCACTTGATTATTCAATTGATTCCACTTCCAAGGTATGTGGACACAGTTAAATAGAGGGAGGACCTGTTTGTGGTTTCTCTTCTCCCTGGTTCTCTCATCAACTGGTATTTTAACAACTAGTTTGGGATAATCTGAGGTAACCTTCTGGGTCCCATCCCTACTACCAAAGACTACAGGGAGAATGATTGTGATCATCACCGTGTGTGTTGACAAGGAGACACAGAAGTTGTTGCAGGGTGAAGAAGATGATGCCTTGTTCATATCGTGTTTCTGCAGTGCCTTCGGAGGTTACACCTGAATCCCCCAAGAAAATGACAAAAACCTAATGGGTCATAGACTGAAATGACATGGACAGAATTCAATGAACTCCATTTCTGCTATTTTTTTAAACTGTCTATGCTTTCAGACAAGCACATAGATGTGGTGTTCTTAAATCACCTGCTAACGCGGAGCAAGGAAACACCGATATTCCCGCCATACAGTGACCAACATTGGTAGAACTAGATACCAGTACTGCAGACCATACATGTAATTACAATGCAGTTATAGATGGTAACATACAGCTGACGTTCTTTCTGATGGAGTCATTCACTATTCCCATCTTTTCCATCTGACCCATGCCGACATGACGTCTTCCAACCAGGACTCATCTGCAGAGATTACAACAAAGACATTTGACTCCTCACATTTCCAACACCGTCTCCATCTATCCCCAACCTGCACAAGCTCCTCATCCTACTGATACCCAATACTGAGCCGCTGCTGCCATATGTGACCCTATTACTGCACCTGCTGTTTGGCACAATAAAAGATCTCCTCTTAGTGCCCCACAGTAATGCCAACCACTGTGCCCCTTTCATAGTAATATTACCTACTTTGTGCCCCCTAGATGGTAAAATTGCCCCTAGAAAATATTAATGCCCTGTGCCCAAAACAGTGTCCAAATTTTGCCCCTCTGAAGCCTACAATACTCTGAGTGTACCTATAATAATAATGCTCTTTAAGTGCCCAATTAATATTTAGTAATGTCCACTGGGTTCCCCAAAGTACAGCGACCCTATACACACTATGATGGGCCTACAACTCTCCTATACTCAAGATTGTGGGCCCACAGCGCCACAATACACAGAATAGTGGACACACAGCTCCCCTATGCACTATATGATGGGCCACCAGCTCCACAATGCACAGTATGATGTTCCCACTGATCCCCAAAAACACAGTATATTGACACCCACAGTAGTTCCCACACTTTATAATGACCACCACAGTAGCCCTCAAACTGTATAATGGCCCCCACATTAGTTCCCACACTGTATAATTGCCCCCACAGTAGTTCCACACTGTATGACTGCCCCCACAGTAGGCCCCAAACTATATAATAGCCCGCCATATTAGCTTTCACACTGTGTAATGGCCCCCACAGTAGTCCCACACTGTATGACTGCCCCTACAGTAGCCAAACTATATAATAGCCCATGACATTAGCTTTCACACTGTATAATGGCCCCCACAGTAGTCCCACACTGTATGACTACCCCTAAAGTTGGCTCCAAACTGTATAATGGGCTTCCATGCTGTTTAATGGCCCCCACAGTAGTTCCTATAATGTATGAGTACCCCCACACTGTTTCAGGGTCCCCGACAGTAACTGTATGATACCCCTACAAATTTTAATGAAAATAAAAAAATCATATATTTGCATAATCCACGATTCTGACACCTCCACCGGCAAGACCAGGACAGACCAATATGCTGTCATCTCGCTGGTGACACTTACTATTACTTTTACTGTATGTACACTTATTTAGTAGTACTCCCACTTTATGAACTTACTATTACTTTTACTTTATGCACACTTACTAGCATTTTCATTTTATCCACACTTTACTGTGTTACCAAGGTTTTGTCCCTCGGACAATTTTGAGTGTTCCTGATAGGAAAAATCTGAAGTCATTTCTGAAATCAGCATGAAAAAATCTATCACGTAAGGTTTTTGAGAAATGATACGAAACATTATAATATTCTGTTATACTGTAATCTAAAAACTCATATATGAACTTTTTCTGAAACAGTATATTCTGACATTTCCACTGAAATAACATAAATCGCTGATCTACACATATGCAAGCACTTATGCGAATTCCGATCAGGGGCAGTGAATCATTCGGCTGACCGTGTATGGAGCATACCACATCTCCTGGGCAGGGGAGGAATCAAAAGACAATACTGACATACTTAGAGCATGGCTGAATGCATCACGACCTTCAATGCTGTTCGCTGTCCCAATGATATGGAGAGAGCAGAGATATCATGTAACAGATTGCTACTTCTGCCTTACAAATGTAACAGGATATTCTGCAAAGAACAAGAAATCAATAGAAGATCCTAATCTTCCTTCAACCATAAAGGTACTGTCACACTTAGCGATGCACCAGCGATCCCGACCAGCGATATGACGTGGTCAGGATCGCTGGTGCATCGCTAAGTGGTCGCTAGCGAGCTGCCACACAGGCAGATCTCACCAGCGACATAGCAGCGGTCGGGGGTCGTTACTTACCTGTCAGACAAGGCGATGAAGACGTCATCCCGCCCGCGTCCACATGTCGCTCGTCGGCGCCACAGGAAGCCCAGCAGGAAGCTGACGATGAGAAACGGTCCAGGACGTTCTCGCGCGATCAGCGATAATCAGCCAGGGAGCCGGTCGGAGGTAAGTATAAGACATAGCAATATCGCTAGCAATATCGCTGCTACGTCACAAAAAACAGTGACGTTATAGCGATATTGCTAGCGATATCGCTTAGTGTGACAGGCCATTAAGACCAGTGCCACATGATGAAAGTCTTCGTGTTCCAAAGCCGCCCAAAGTATGGACAATGGAGGATGATGAAGATGAACTAACAATGTCAGTGGAAAATGAAACTGCTTCAGACCCAGACTTTGAGCCTTCTACATCTAATCCACATCTGTTCAGTCAAGCTGATCTGAGTGACTTGGTCTGAGATTTGAAATTGTCAAAGAGGCAGAAAGAATTATTGGATCAAGGCTACAAGAACTGAATCTCTTATTACCAGGAACAAGAGTTTCTTTTTTTTGCAGGCGTCAAGAAGACCTTAATCAATTTTTCAACCATGTCGACAGTTTAACCTTTTGCAACGACGTATTGGGGTTGTTTGGTGCTTTTGGATGCGAACATGACCCGAAGGAATGGCGACTGTTCATTGACTCATCAGTTTTAAGTCTGAAGGCTGTTTTACTACACAACGAAAATATCTATCCTTCTATACCTATCGGACATGCCGTACACATGAAAGAAATGTATGAGAATATGGCGTTACTGTTGACCCACCTTAATTATAGAAATTATAACTGGAACATATGTGGTGACCTAAAAGTTGTTGCACTTCTTCTTGGACTGCAGCTTGGATATACCAAGTATTGCTGTTTTATTTGTGAGTGGGACAGTCCTGCACGAGAAATGCACGATTTCAGAAAGGACTGACCACTCCACAAAAACCTGGTTACTGGACAGAAGAATGTTAAACATAATCCTCTCGTTGATCCAGCAAAGATATTTCTCCCTCTGCATATTAAACTTGGGCTTATGGAGAATTTTGTCAAAGCAATGAACGAAGAATCGGAAGCCTTTTCTTACTTGTGACAGAAATTTCCAAGAATAAGTGATGCAAAGATTAAAGAAGGTATTTTAATTGGCCCACAGATCAGAGATATAATGAATGACAGTAGCTTTGATGGTCTTTTGCAAGGTGCTGAACAAGTGGCATGGAGAGCCTTTAGGCTGTGTGCCCACGTTGCGTTTCTTATGCATTTCCGCCACGTTTTTTCTGAAGCGGAAACGCTTAAAAATGCTAATAAAATGCATCTCCATGCAATCTTATGGGATTCCGCAGTTGCTGTGCCCATGCTGCGGATTTTTCCGCTGCAGAATCGCATAGCGGTAAAATCCGCACGATGTTCATTATTTATGCGGAATCGCGGCGATTCCGCTACCATGGGATTGCATTGAAACCCTCACTTTACATATGTGGCTATGCCCACCATGTGTGAAATGAGCGCTTCATGTGCGGATGGTACCCAGGGTCTGGAGGAGAGGAGATTCTCCTCCAGGCCCTGGGCACCGTATTCCTGTTAAAAATAATCACGTCATCAGAGGTCATTCGCGCAATGCGACCCTGGGAGCGGAAGTTGCCGGCAGCGCCAATAAGGGGCGGGATGGCTCCGGGGGCCGATGGAGGGTATTATATCTGTATTTTTTTAAATTATTTTTAATATTCTATCTTTTACTATTGATGCTGCATAGGTAGCATCAATAGTAAAAAGTTGGTCACACTTGTCAAGCACTCATGCGTTTTACCCGCGGCGGGGAGTTGCGGAAATGCTGCGGACATTTCCGCAGCATTTCTGCAACGTGGATACTTAGCCTTAAAGATGTGACCTTCAACTTCCTTGGCCATAGCAGGGCACCGAGCTTTGAACAACTCGTGGACAACATGCTTGCAGCATATCATTTGATGAAATGCAATTTGTCACTAAAAATGCATTTTCTAAATACTCACTTGGAGCCAATGTTGGTGTCGTTAGCGATGAACACCATGAGAGATTTCATCAAGACATTGCGCTGATGGAGAAAAGGTACCAGGGAAAGTGGAGTACGTCAATGCTGGCTGACTATTGCTGGAATCTTATTCGAGAAGCATCTGATACGGATTATAAACGAAAGTCGTCTGCAAAACACTTTTGAACAATTGCTTTTGCTACTGACATCAATGCTCATGTATGTAGTGTCTCGGACGTCATAATGTAAACTATAAACTGTTGTTTCTTAAAAACCTTACGTGATACAGACTTTTGGAGCACATATTCGTGTTCAGCATATCAAAATCTATAAGATACAATAACATTTTCCCAGGGGACAAGAACTTCCCTGATATTTGTTGCGCAGTGCTAATACTCACTTTATGAACTTACTAGCACTGTCATATTGTGCACACTTACTTAGTAGTACAATCTCTTTTTGCACACTTATTTAACAGCTTAACCCATTTATTATGATCCGACCTTATATAATATGACCCCCTTTTTTCAAGCACATTTCCCCTCACTACTGGGGACTGATAAATACTAGTATTATTATTAGGCCTCGCTCACACAAGCGTATAACATTGCTATCAGGTGTTTTATCAAATTGCACACAGACCTATGTAAAGGCCCCGTCTCACATAGCGAGATCGTTAGCGAGATCCCTGAAACGTCAAAGATTTTGTTACGCAACAGCGACCTCGCCAGCGATCTCGCTACATGTGACATATACCGGCGACTGGCCCCCCCGCTGCGATCTCGCTGATCGTGCTCGAATTTCCTGGGCCATTTTTTTTGATGGCTGGTATCCCGCTGGCCAGCATGCATTTTTGTGTTTGACGCAGACAAGCGACCTCGTTGGTGACTCAGAACTCAGGGATGTAGGCGGGAGTAGTCAGAATAGCTGCTGTGTGACAAGGTCCCAACGACCACCGAGGTTGCTGCATCGCTGAGTAGATCTGTCTGTTTGACAGCTTACTAGGGACCATTTAGCGACGTACCAGCGATCCTTACCAGGTCGTATCGTTGTCGGGATCACTGATGCGTCGTGTAACGGTACCCTTAGGGTACCGTTACACATAGCGACGCATCAACGATACCGACAATGATACGATCTGTCTAAGATCGTTTGCGCATCGCTAGTAAGCTGTCATACAGGCCGATCTCCATAACGACGCATCAGCGATCAGCGATGTTACTAACGACCACGGCGATCGTTGGGTCCATGTCACACACTGTCTATTGTAACGATTCAGACTTTGAATATCCGTCCTTCAGCGCTATCTTTTCCATGCCCCTCCACACCGATTGGTGGCCACAGCTTCGCTCTCATTAATCTTATTGGGCGATGTATTTTACAACACCCCTCTGCTCAGATTGGCGGTCACAACTGCGACCACATTATGAAAGCGAACTTATTTGCGCTCCCATCATTTGTTACGGAGCACTGAGCGCTATTGAGTTCTCTTTGGCTTCACTTTGTATTTGCTTGCCTCAGTGACACTTTTGGAGACGCCACTGTGTTTTTTTTCCCCTTGCTCTTAAGGATTATTTGTCAGTATTTCAAGGTAAGCATTGTTTGCTGCATTTACATTTAATGGACATACAGTGGGGCAAAAAAGTATTTAGTCAGTCAGCAATAGTGCAAGTTCCACCACTTAAAAAGATGAGAGGCGTCTGTAATTTACATCATAGGTAGACCTCAACTATGGGAGACAAACTGAGAAAAAAAAATCCAGAAAATCACATTGTCTGTTTTTTTTTTCATTTTATTTGCATATTATGGTGGAAAATAAGTATTTGGTCAGAAACAAAATTTCATCTCAATACTTTGTGATATATCCTTTGTTGGCAATGACAGAAGTCAAACGTTTTCTGTAAGTCTTCACAAGGTTGCCACACACTGTTGTTGGTATGTTGGCCCATTCCTCCATGCAGATCTCCTCTAGAGCAGTGATGTTTTTGGCATTTCGCTTGGCAACACGGACTTTCAACTCCCTCCAAAGGTTTTCTATAGGGTTGAGATCTGGAGACTGGCTAGGCCACTCCAGGACCTTGAAATGCTTCTTACGAAGCCACTCCTTCGTTGCCCTGGCGGTGTGCTTTGGATCATTGTCATGTTGAAAGACCCAGCCACGTTTCATCTTCAATGCCCTTGCTGATGGAAGGAGGTTTGCACTCAAAATCTCACGATACATGGCCCCATTCATTCTTTCATGTACCCGGATCAGTCGTCCTGGCCCCTTTGCAGAGAAACAGCCCCAAAGCATGATGTTTCCACCACCATGCTTTACAGTAGGTATGGTGTTTGATGGATGCAACTCAGTATTCTTTTTCCTCCAAACACGACAAGTTGTGTTTCTACCAAACAGTTCCAGTTTGGTTTCATCAGACCATAGGACATTCTCCCAAAACTCCTCTGGATCATCCAAATGCTCTCTAGCAAACTTCAGACGGGCCCGGACATGTACAGGCTTAAGCAGTGGGACACGTCTGGCACTGCAGGATCTGAGTCCATGGTGGCGTAGTGTGTTACTTATGGTGGGCCTTGTTACATTGGTCCCAGCTCTCTGCAGTTCATTCACTAGGTCCCCCCGCGTGGTTCTGGGATTTTTGCTCACCGTTCTTGTGATCATTCTGACCCCACGGGGTGGGATTTTGCGTGGAGCACCAGATCGAGGGAGATTATCAGTGGTCTTGTATGTCTTCCATTTTCTAATTATTGCTCCCACAGTTGATTTCTTCACTCCAAGCTGGTTGGCTATTGCAGATTCAGTCTTCCCAGCCTGGTGCAGGGCTACAATTTTGTTTCTGGTGTCCTTTGACAGTTCTTTGGTCTTCACCATAGTGGAGTTTGGAGTCAGACTGTTTGAGGGTGTGCACAGGTGTCTTTTTATACTGATAACAAGTTTAAACAGGTGCCATTACTACAGGTAATGAGTGGAGGAAAGAGGAGACTCTTAAAGAAGAAGTTACAGGTCTGTGAGAGCCAGAAATCTTGATTGCTTGTTTCTGACCAAATACTTATTTTCCACCATAATATGCAAATAAAATGAAAAAAAAAAACAGACAATGTGATTTTCTGGATTTTTTTTTCTCAGTTTGTCTCCCATAGTTGAGGTCTACCTATGATGTGAATTACAGACGCCTCTCATCTTTTTAAGTGGTGGAACTTGTACTATTGCTGACTGACTAAATACTTTTTTGCCCCACTGTATATATACCATATTTAATCATAAATTTAATCTCCTTTCTGTTATGTTTTGTCACCCATTCTAGGTTTCCTGCCGCACCCGCCACCGCCATTTTAGGTTCTTGGCAGCGTTTAGATTTATGGGCCATCTTTTCATTTCATATAATAATAATAAATCGCTTCTCCTTTTTTTTCGTGCCTTTGCACTGGCATGGTCACCCAATTTATTTTTCAGGCCGCGCCTGCCACCGCCATTTTAGGTTCTTGGCAGCGTTTATGTGGCGCCCCTGAGGCTCAGTCGCCACAGAGGTACTGCACCTTCTAAGGTGTAGTGCCCCACCACCTAGGTAAGTTGGGAACTCCTTTCCACACTCCAACACCTGCACCCCACACACAGGATAGTTCAGCAGGACCACATTGCAGCTCCATGCTTAGAGGGTAGCAGAGCACCTTTCGTGGGTCCTTGCTTCGTAACACGAGATGTGCTGGGAGGTGGGTGGAGTTGAGATCCATATAAAAGGTTGGGAAGGTTTAGAATTACAGGTCAGTCTGACAGGTGGTCAGCCTGGGAGTGAGTCTGGACAGTCAGTCAGGAGAGTCTGAGGACGGGTCCGAGAAGGAGATCCCTAGAAGAGGGAGAGAGGAAGGACTGCTGCAGCTGCCTCAGTGACCTGAGCCAGCTGGCACGGGGAAGGAACAGAAGGAGAAAGACGTAGAACTGCAACCTAAGCTTCCATAAGAGAGAGAAGGAACAGTGCGGAACGAAGGAGTAGGAGAACAGAGAGGAGTTGTGGGTTGGAAGAGGAACCCTGCCTATAGGTTCTCAGCGCAAGGCCGGGGCCCGGTCCCCGAGGTTGTATGGACACTTATGGTTCTGCAGCAGACACCGGTGGAGTAGTTGGCTGTGAATGCACTACTCCCATCTAAGACTTGGGGCACAACAGCAACTGAATAGAGAGCCAGGACTCCGGAAAAGGGAGTCCCCGAGAGGCTACAGCTGGCTGCCATAAGAGTAGAGTTGTTAGGAACATCTGACAGGAGGAACTTCAGAGTACCACGGTACTGGAGCTCTTCACACTAAAAGGCGCAATAGAGGAGTCGTTCAGGAAAGGTACATGTTGGCAGAGTGTTGGAGAGGAGAATCCGCTGCTGTGACACATTCCCCCTGACACCGGCCCGGTACCGAGTACCCCACAGCCCTGGGAGGGAGACCCATTTACATTTATGAGCCTTCTTTTCCTGTAATATAATAATAATTCGCTTCTCCTTTTTACCTGCCTTTGCACTGCCATGGTCACCTACTTTTTTTTTTCCATGCCGCGCCCGCCACCGCCATTTTAGGTTCTTGGCAGCATTTACATTTATTGGCCTTCTTTTCCTGTAATATAATAATAATTCGCTTCTCCTTTTTACCTGCCTTTGCACTGCCATGGTCACCCACTTTTTTTTCCATGCCGCGCCCGCCACCGCCATTTTAGGTTCTTGGCAGCGTTTACATTTATGGGCCTTCTTTTCCTGTAATATAATAATAATTTGCTTCTCCTTTTTACCTGCCTTTGCACTGCCATGGTCACCCACTTTTTTTTTTTTTTCCTGCCGCGCCAGCCACCGCCATTCTTGGTTTTAGGCAGCGTTTACGTTTATGGGCCTTCTTTTCATTTTATATAACTATAATTCGATGACCCTTTTTTCCAATTTTTTTTTCATTTTCAGATGTCTTCCGACAAGCACAAGTTAATTTGCGAATTAATTGAGAAGTATCGTTCCCTGCCATGTCTGTGGAAAATAAAATCTGCAGACTACAGCAACAGGATAAAAAAAAAGGGAGGCATAAGACCAGCTTATCGAGTTGTACCGAATTCACAACCCTACAGAGACAGTGGATGAGGTTGTTGTGAAAAAAAAAATACAAGGCCTCCGCACCGTCTATAAGACAGAACTTAACAAGGTCGAAAAAACGAATAAATCTGGTGCTGGCACAGATGAGGTGTATGTACCAAGCTGTGGTACTATGATTTAATGTCGTTTACGAGAGACCAGGAGGTACCAAGAAGGATGTCATCCATGTTGGCCGAAGAACCCGAGATACAGTCAGAATCACCTGTAGGAGATGTAAGTACCTTTTTTTCTTCCCTCAAAATAGCATTGTAAAATGTTATGTAGTAGGCTAGGTCAAATAGATAATAGTACCTGTGGTTTAACATGATTACTTTGGGAGGTTATAACATGTAATGTTTTTGTATGATTTACATTAGCTTGATTTCTTATCTTTAATGTTCCATTTTTTATGTTAATGCAGGTGCCTGATGAAGCCTTGTCGACGACTGCAGCCAGTCAGGACATCGACTGCACGACTATCGTCGCTGAGGAGGATAACATCGAACCTGCCCCTTCTGCATTACCTCGACGACTTCAATCTTCTGCGCGCAAAAGAAAGGCCCCCACTTCTGATACACCGGAATTCATCCAAATAGCTAAAAAAGTACTTTCAATGCAGCAAGCACAACCGGTAATCACCGGTATTGCCCATTATGTCAATGAGAAAATTACTACACTTGAAGAAAGTCAGCGTGTACACGCAGAAAGGATCATTCTTGATGCTTTAAGCAAAGCAGCAATGGGGAAACTAAGTGACACGACTGCCCTCGTTGACAGACAGCCTACACCATTTTACTCGTCACACAATCAGGAACCTCTGGAGAGTGCAATGCGGAGGGGGATAGACAGTACACCAAATCAGAATCTTGGGCCCCCGCTAAATTTCTATTACACTCCACCGAGGCAACGGTTTAATGACTCTGACCCATATTACCAGCAGTTGTGATTCTTGTGTTGTTTTCTTGACTTATTATTTTCTTTCTATAAATATTGTGTACATTAAATGTTTAACATTTTGCTTACTGTTATTAAAAATTTATTTTGATTTTTCATTGTTGTCTACTTTAAAAAATTCTACATACACTTTTTTGGGTGTGCTGCTAATCATGGGTAATGGGATGGATTCACGGCTGGTGAGGACCGCCATCAGGACGGTAATCTTGGAATACATGCAAAGATATAATGGGTGTATGTTATTGTTAAGTTTATTATTTCTCTTAATGTGTTGGTGCGATGTAGATTTTAATCCCTTCCTGACATATGATGGCGGTTCAAAGTACTCACCGCACATCATGCAAATTACCTTTGTGGGGTTAACTTGACTAAAATGGTCTTTCTTGGTGGAATTTTCAATAGTTTTGCCACATTGGGCGCTCTCCAAATGCAACATGACAGCCGCAGACACTTCCATCAATGTGTGCATTCCATAAACTTCACAACGTTATAGCCACACATGTAGATAAGTGCCTTGGTGGGGCAAAGTTTACAAAATAATGTAATCCGTGATGTGGGTACCGTATTTACATGTTGACCAGCGGTGTTAAAGGTGTTTGTGTATGGTTTTATTTGATATTTTTTTTGTTTTTTTTTTAAAGTAGACACTGCAGCGGGTGTAAAGTTTAACTCTAAATTTTTTATAAAGCATTTTTAACTTTTTTTTGGCAAAAAACATTAACAACACTGTCAAATTGTAACAAGAAAGGAGAAATTATTGCCCGCGGCCCTGTTGGAGGTAATCCACCAACCTTTCCAGCATCACTACGTGTTGCTAAGTTCGTGTAATAGGGTGTTGAGTTCTGTAGACATAAGAGTAGAAGTTAACCTGGCTTTATTCTGTTGCAATATCTAACAACAGGAACATGTTTCTTGTTTAACATTTACGGTTTTGGGGCTCCCTTGCTTCTTCAGAGCAGGAGCTTATAGCTCACCCCGATCCTGAGGCTACAGCGGCTATTAACCCCTTCCTGAAATCCGACGTACTATCCCGTCCATGGGACCCGGGCCCCTATGCCCATGGACGGGATAGTACGTCTAGCGCGATCAGCGGCGCCCACGTGGTGAGCGCCGCTGATCGCGGCCGGGTGTCAGCTGATTATCACAGCTGACATCCGGCACAATGTGTCAGGGGCGGTCACGGACCCCCAACACGTTAACCCCTTGCGCAATCCAAGATGGCGACGGGGGCCTTCGGGGGCCTGCAGGAAGCTGGCTTCCTCAGTGCCTGCAAAGCGCAGGCATGAGGAAGTCTGCAGTAGTGCCTGCGACAGATCGCTGATCTGTCACAGTGATCTGTGATGTGACAGATCAGCGATCTGTCACAGGACAGTGATGTCCCACCTGGGACTATGTAATAAAGTTTAAAAAAAATAAAAAAAAGTGTTAAAATAATTTTAAAAAAATCGCCAAATAAATTAGAAAAAAAAAAAAATATTCCCCCAATAAATCCATTTTTTGGAAATAAAAAAAACAAAACAATAAAAGTGCACATATTAGGTATCGCTGCGTCCGTAACGACCCGCCCTATAAAACTGTCCCATTAGTTAACCCCTTTAGCGAACCCCTTAAAAAATAAAAATAAAAAACGAAGCAAAAAATAATGATTTATTATCATACTGCCAAACAAAAAGTGTAATAACGCGCGATCAAAAAGATGCATATAAATATCCATGGTACCGCTGAAAACGTCATCTTGTCCCACAAAAAACGAGCCACCATACAGCATCATCAGCAAAAAAATAAAAAAGTTATAGCTCGCAGAATAAAGCGATGCAAAAATAATTATTTTTTATATAAAATAGTTTTCATTGCATAAAACCGACAAAACATAAAAAAACAACCTAAATGAGGTATCGCTGTAACCGTACTGACCTGAAGAATAAAATCACTTTATGAATTTTACCGCACGCGGAACGGTGTAAACGCACCCCCCCAAAAGAAATTCAGGAAACGCTGGTTTTTGTTCATTCTGCGTCCCAAAAATCGGAATAAAAAGCGATCAAAAAATGTCACGTGCCCGAAAATAGTACCAATAAAAACGTCAACTCATCCCGCAAAAAATAAGACCTCACATGACTCAGTGGGTCAAAATACGGAAAAATTATAGCTCTCAATATGTGGTGATGCAAAAACTATTTTTACAATAAACAGCGTCTTTTAGCGTGCGACAGCTGCCAAACATAAAAACCGCCTTAAATAGTAAATCAAACCCCCCGTTATCACCCCCTTAGTTAGGGAAAAATAATAAAATAAAAAAAGTAAGTATTTCCATTTTCCCGTAAGGGTTAGGGCTAGGGTTAGGTCCAGGGCTAGGGTTAGGGCTAGGGCTGAGATTAGGGTTAGGGGTGTGTTGGGGTTCGGGTTGGAGTTAGAATTGGGGGTTTCCACTGTTTGGGCACATCAGGGGCTCTCCAAATGCAACATGGCGTCTGATCTCAATTCCAGCCAATTCTGAGTTGAAAAAGTCAAATGGTGCTCCTTCCCTTCCAAGCTCTGCCATGCGCTCAAACAGTGTTTTACCCCACATGTAGGGTATCAGCCTACTCAGGACAAATTTCAAAACAATTTTTGGGGTCCAATTTCTCCTGTTACCCTTAGGAAAATAAAAAATTGGGGGCAAAAATATCATTTTTGTGGAAAATAATGATTTTTTTATTTTCACGTCCGAGCGTTATAAACTTCTGTGAAGCACTTGGGGGTTCAAAGTGCTCACCACACATCTAGATAAGTTCTGTGGGGGGTCTAGTGTCCAAAATGGGGTCACTTGTGGGGAGTTTCAATAGTTTAGGTACATCAGGGGCTCTCCAAACGCACATGACACCCGCAGACCATTCCATCAAAGTCTGCATTCCAAAACGTCACTACTTCCCTTCCGAGCCCCGACGTGTGTCCATACAGTAGTTTTCTCCCACATGTGGGGTGTCAGCGTACTCATGACAAATTGGACAACAACTTTTGGGGTTCAATTTCTCCTGTTACCCTTGGAAAAATAAAAAAATTGGGGACTAATTGATCATGTTTGTGGAAAAAATAAGATTTTTTTATTTTCATGCCCGGGCATTATAAACTTCTGTGAAGTCCTTGGGGGTTCAAAGTGCTCACCACACATCTAGATAAGTTCCTTAGGGGGTCTCGTTTCCAAAATGGGGTCATTTGTGGGGGGTTTCCACTGTTTAGGTACATTAGGGGCTCTCCAAAGGCAACATGACACCCGCAGAACATTCCCTCAAAGTCTGCATTCCAAAACGTCACTACTTCCCTTCCGAGCCCCGACGTGTGTCCATACAGTACTTTTCTCCCACATATGGGGCGTCAGCGTACTCAGGACAAATTGGACAACAACTTTTAGGGTTCAATTTCTCCTGTTACCCTTGGGAAAATAAAAAAATTGGGGACTAATTGATCATGTTTGTGGAAAAAATACGATTTTTTTATTTTCATGCCCTGGCATTATAAACTTCTGTGAAGCCCTTGGGGGTTCAAAGTGCTCACCTCACATCTAGATAAGTTCCTTAGGGGGTCTAGTTTTCAAAATGGGGTCATTTGTGGGGTGTTTCCACTGTTTAGGTACATTAGGGGCTCTCCAAAGGCAACATGACACCCGCAGACCATTCCATCAAAGTCTGCATTCCAAAATGTCACTACTTCCCTTCCGAGCCCCGACGTGTGCCCATACAGTAGTTTTGTCCCACATATGGGGTGTCAACATACTCGGGACAAATTGGACAACAACTTTTGGGGTCCAATTTCTCCTGGTAACCTTGGGAAAATAAAAAAAATGGTGACTAAAAGATCATGTTTGTGGAAAAAATACGAATTTTTTACTTTCACGCCCGGGCGTTATAAACTTCTGTGAAGCACTGGGGGGTTCAAAGTGCTCACCACACATCTAGATAAGTTCCTTGGGGGGTCTAGTTTACAAAATGGTGTAATTTGTGGGGGGTTTCCGCTGTTTAGGTACATCAGGGGTTTTCCAATCGTGACATGGTGTCCGATCTCAATTCCAGCCAAAAACGTCAAATGGCGCTGCTTCCCTTCCGAGCTCTGCCATGCTCCCAAATAGTGGTTTACCCCCACATGTGGGGTATCAGCGTAATCAGGACAAATTGCACAATAACTTTTAGGGTCCTGTTACCCTTGGAAAAATAAGAATTGAGGGTGAAAAGATCATTTTTGTGGAAAAAATATGATTTTTTTAATTGTACGGCTGTATGTTATAAACTTCTGTGAAGCCCTTGGGGGTTCAAAGTTCTCACCACACATCTAGATAAGTTCCCTAGGGGGTCTAGTTTCCAAAATGGTGTCATTTGTGGGGGGTTTCCACTGTTTTGGTACATCAGGGGTTTTCCAATCGCGACATGATGTCCGATCTCAATTCCAGCCAAAAACGTCAAATGGCGCTGCTTCCCTTCCGAGCTCTGCCATGCGCCCAAATAGTGGTTTACCCCCACATGTGGGGTATCAGCGTACTCAGGACAAATTGCACAATAACTTGTCCTGTTACCCTTGGGAAAATAAAAATTGGGGTGAAAAGATCATTTTTGTGGAAAAAATATGATTTTTTAATTGTACCGCTGTACGTTATAAACTTCTGTAAAGCCCTTGTGGGTTCAAAGTTCTCACCACATATCTAGATAAGTTCCTTGGGGGGTCTAGTTTCCAAAATGGGGTCACTTCTAGGGGGCTTCCACTGTTTAGGTACATCAGGGACTCTCCAAACGTGACATGGCGTCCTATCTGAATTCCAGCCAATTTTGCATTGAAAAAGTCAAGCGGCGCTCCTTCCATTCTGAGCTCTGCCATGCGCCGAAACAGTCGTTCCCCCCACATATCAGGTATCAGCGTACTCAGGACAAATTGCACAATAACTTTTGCAGTCCAATTTCTCCTGTTACCCTTGATAAAATAAAAAAAATTGAACCTGAAGTATTTTGTTTGTGAAAAAAAGTTAGATGTTCATTTTTTTTTAAATATTTAAAAAATTTCCTGTGATGCACCTAAAGGGTTAATAAACTTCTTGAATGTGGTTTTGAGCACCTTAAGGGGTGCAGTTTTTAGAATGGTGTCACTTTTGGGTATTTTCTATCATATAGACCCCTCAAAGTGGCTTCAAATGTGATGTGGTCCGTAAAAATAAAATGGTGTTGTAAAAATGAGAAATCGCTGGTCAACTTTTAACCCTTATAACTTCCTAACAAAAAAAAATTTTGGTTCCAAAATTGTGCTGATGTAAAGTAAACATGTGGGAAATGTTAGTTATCAAGTTTTTTGTGTGCCGTATCTCTGTGATTTAAGGGCATAAAATTCAAAGTTGGAAAATTGCGAAATTTTCAAAATTTTTGCCAAATTTCCATTTTTCTCACAAAAAAACGCAAGTTATTTGAATGAAATTTTACCACTATCATGAAGTACAATATGTCACGAGAAAACAATGTCAGAATCACCGGGATCCAATGAAGCGTTTCAGAGTTATTACCTCATAAAGGGACAGTGGTCAGAATTGTAAAAATTGGCCTGGGAGTTAACGTGCAAACCACCCTTGGTAGTGAAGGGGTTAAACACCACCTGGCATATTAAACAATAGACATCACTCCCCTTTTCCGCATCACTCCCATCACGCCCTTATGTGTCAAAGAACCATAAAGCTTTGTAAAAGTGAAGCGTTCCAGAGTTATGACCTCATAAAGGTACAGTGGTCAGAATTGTAAAAATTGGCCCGGTCATGAACGTGCAAACCACCCTTGGGGGTGAAGGGGTTAAAGGACAAAAAAATAAACATTACACGACAGGCAATCATCCTTTGAAGACCAAAATATCAGTTCAAACTTGTATCGAGCTAAAATTATTAACTGTAATTACCGGAAGACGAGCCAGCAGCAGTGTCCTGGAGTGATGCTGGGGAGAAACCAACATCTGGGGAGGAAATGGAAAAGGGCAAATTTGGAGGCGGGGTAAAAACTGGAGATGGAGTTACAGCATTCGATGTACCACCTGGAGATGGTGATGCTGATGGTGGTGCTGCAGGTGGTGCTGGCGTTGATGGGGGTGAAGCTGGTTGAGGTGCTGGTGGTCGTGGCAGACGTGGCAGACGTGGCAGACGTGGCAGACGTGGCAGTGGTCCTAGTGATAGTACAAAATTGTTTTAGATATACTTTGGTACTAGGTTTTTGAATATTCAACTCTATTCAACTTCATTCCTCGCGTTGGCACAATTACGGCGCAACGGGATTTATAGCCTTTTTATATCTATAGGTTTAGACATACTATAATTTTTTTTTTTTAATTGCATGCCTTGTTGATGCATTTTGAGAGCTTTAATTTTCCCGTTTTCCGTCCAACTGAGTCAGGTGTTGGCTTCTTTTTAGCAAGACGAGCTGACAATTTTTTTTTGTTACCATTTTCTGTGACATGATCTTAACCCCTTTCCTACAAAGGACGTAATATTCCGTCCATGTGACCTGGGACCTAATTCACATGGACGGATTATTACATCTAGCGCATTCAGCTTTCACTTTCACTTTCTGTTTCAGAAATATCAATGGTCCTTCATTGCATTGGATATATATATGCAGAAAACTGCTGAGACCATGTTGCGCATTTACACGCTGAGACTGTTCCCAGGCAGCCCGTGCACAGTCTATTTACCCACATTTTCAGAATGTAAAAAATAAAATATACAAAAATCTGTGATTATAATCGAAGAGTGTACCAAAAGAGAAAAAAAAATAAAAACAAAACAAAAAAAAAATTCTACATAACATATTGTCTAAAAAACACTCACCACAACGCCGTTCGTTATGCTGGCGGATGCTGGCAATCCTGTCACTCGAACAGTAACGCAGGTCCACTATTTTTTTGCAGATTTGCGTTGTAGTACTTCAATTCCAAATTGGCGGGATAGGCCCCTCCCGATTTTGCGCAGCACCTTTTTCTTTGTGGCGCATAGGATGGGCAGTATGTCGATCACATGCATAGTCGCGTGCATCTATTTCGCTAATGAGGTAGCGCACCTCTACATCCCCCCATGGTGTTGCACGCCTGGACGCCATGTTTTCAGTCCTAAGTGCGTGACGCCGCATTAACGACACCCACCTTTGCGCCGTGACGTCATCAAGCCGCGCTGGTGCCGGTGGGGACGCAGCTGCGTCCAAATCATAAAGTGGTGTCGCTAATGCGTCAAAACACAGGCATCTATACGTAACGACGCACGAGTGGGCGTCGTTTGAGCGGCGTGGTGCACATAGCTGTGAAAACATGCCGTCCAGGCGTTGAGCACCATGTTAGGGATGTGGAGGTGTGCTGTCTTAACCCCTTTACTCCCCAAGGATTATACAACATCACATGTGAATCAACTTTGAGGTGTCAATATTAATGTGACAAGAAATAATAAGGAAAATGACACCATTCTGAAATCAGCATCCCTAGAGGTCTTCCAAACCATAATCAAGCACTTCATTAACCATTCGTGTGCTTCACTGTATATATTCTCTAAAAAAAATTTAAAAAAAATTATCCCTTTTTTTAATTTACCAAATTAAAAACACCACAGGTTTACCTTTGTATTTATAATATAGAAACAAGCTGAAGAGCCCGCCGCTGCCCGGGCATAGTAACAAACTGTCGTTAGTTATAACAAATTATAATTTTCCTCCATACCATAGTCCGTGCCCATATACCCATAATACATATCCTCCATCCCATAGTCCAGTGCCCATATACCCATCATACATATCCGCCATCCCATAGGCCTGTGCCCATATACCCATCACATATCCTCCATCCCATAGTCCCGTGCCCATATGCCCATCATACATATCCGCCATCCCAGAATCCAGTGCCTATATACCCATCACACATCCTCCCTCCCATAGTCCCGTGCCCATATACCCATCCTCCGTCCCGTGCCCATATACCCATCATACATATCCACCATCCCATAGGCCTGTGCCCATATACCCATCATACATATCCTCCATCCCATAGTCCCGTGCCCATATACCCATCATACATATCCGCCATCCCATCGTCCCGTGCCCATATACCCATCCTCCATCCCATAGTCCCATGCCCATATACCCATCATACATATCCACCATCCCATAGGCCCGTGCCCATATGCCCATCATACATATCCACCATCCCATAGGCACGTGCCCATATACCCATCATACATATCCACCATCCCATAGGCCTGTGCCCATATACCCATCATACATATCCTCCATCCCATAGTCCTGTGCCCATATACCCATCATACATATCCGCCATCCCATAGTCCCGTGCCCATATACCCATCATACATATCCACCATCCCATAGGCCCGTGCCCATATGCCCATCATACATATCCACCATCCCATAGGCGCGTGCCCATATACCCATTATACATATTCACCATCCCATAGGCCCGTGCCCATATACCCATTATACATATTCACCATCCCATAGGCCCGTGCCCATATACCCATCAAACATATCCACCATCCCATAGGCCCGTGCCCATAAACCCATCATACATATCCACCATCCCATAGACCCGTGCCCATACCCATATACACATCATACATATCCACCACCCCATAGGCCCGTGCCCATATACACATTATACATATACAAATCTTTTGAAGGGTATTTTTCAAAACGGGTTAACTAATGAGACAGTTTAATTGGGCGGGTCGTTACGGGTGCTGCGATAACAAATATGTGTACTTTAACGCTGCCAAGTTAACCCCTTTCCTTCATTGGACGTAATATTCCGTCCATGTGACCTGGGCCCTAACTACCATGGACGGAATATTACGTCTAGCGCGATCAGCGGCGCCCACGTTGTGTTAAAGGGAAGCATCGGCAGGGAGGGGGCTCCCTCCGTGCTTCCCTGAGCCCCCCACCGCAGCGCAATGTGCAGTGTTGCTGTGGGGGTCTCTTTCCCTACAGGTCCCCGGATCCAAGATGGCGACGGGGACCTTCGGGGGCCTGTAGGGAGCTGACTTCCTCAGTGCCTGCAAAGCGCAGGCATGAGGAAGTCTGCGTCTATGCCTGTGACAGATCGCTGATCTGTCACAGTGATCTGTGATGTGACAGATCAGCGATCTGTCACAGGACAGTGATGTCCCCCCTGGGACAATGTAATAAAGTTAAAAAAAATTAAAAAAAAAGTGTAAAAATAATTTAAAAAAAATCGCTAAATAAATTAAAAAAGATATATATATATATATATATATATATATATATATATATATATTCCTTAATAAATAATTTTTTTTTAAATAATAAAAAAAAACAATAAAAGTACACATATTTGGTATCGTCGCGTCCGTACCGACCTGCCCTATAAAACTGTCCCATTAGTTTACCCCTTTAGCGAACCCCTTAAAAATTAAAAATAAAAAACGAAGCAAAAAATAATGATTTAATATCATACCGCCGAACAAAAAGTGCAATAACGCGCGATCAAAAAGACGCATATAAATATCCATGGTACCGCTGAAAACGTCATCTTGTCCCGCAAGAAACGACCTGCCACACAGCATCATCAGAGCAAAAATAAAAAAGTTAAAGCTTGCAGAATAAAGCGATGCAAAAATAATTATTTTTTATATAAAATAGTTTTTATTGCATAAAAGCGCCAAAACATAAAAAAATTACCTAAATGAGGTATTGCTGTAACCGTACTGACCCGAAGAATAAAACCGCTTTATCAATTTTACCGCACGCGGAACGGTGTTAACGCACCCCCCAAAAGAAATTCATGAAACGCTGTTTTTTGTTCATTCTGCGTCTCAAAAATCGGAATAAAAAGCGATAAAAAAATGTCACGTGCCCGAACATGATACCAATAAAAGCGTAAACTCGTCCCACAAAAAATAAGACCTCACATGACTCAGTGGGTCAAAATACGGAAAAATTATAGCTCTCAATATGTGGTGATGCAAAAACTATTTTTACAATAAAAAGCGTCTTTTAGCGTGCGACAGCTGCCAAACATAAAAACCGCCATAAATAGTAAATCAAACCCCCCGTTATCACCCCCTTAGTTAGGGAAAAATAATAAAATTAAAAAAATGTATTTATTTCCATTTTCCCATTAGGGTTAGGGCTAGGGTTAGGGCTGAGATTAGGGTTAGGGGTGTGTTGGGGTTAGGGTTGGAGTTAGAATTGGGGGGTTTCCACTGTTTGGGCACATCAGGTGCTCTCCAAACGCAACATGGCGTCTGATCTCAATTCCAGCCAATTCTGCGTTGAAAAAGTCAAACGGCGCTCCTTCCCTTCCAAGCTCTGCCATGCGCCCAAACAGTGTTTTACCCCCACATGTAGGGTATCAGCCTACTCAGGACAAATTGCAAAACAACTTTTGGGGTCCAATTTCTCCTGTTGCCCTTAGGAAAATAAAAAACTGGGGGCAAAAATATCATTTTTGTGGGAAAAAAATATGATTTTTCTATTTTCACGCCCGGGCGTTATAAACGTCTGTGAAGCCTTTGGGGGTTCAAAGTGCTCACCACACATCTAGATAAGTTCCTTAGGGGGTCTAGTTTCCAAAATGGTGTCATTTGTGGGGGGATTCCACTGTTTAGGTACATCAGGGGCTCTCCAAAGGCAACATGACACACGCAGACCATTCCATCAAAGTCTGCATTCCAAAACGTCACTACTTCCCTTCCGAGTCCCGACGTGTGCCCATACAGTACTTTTCTGCCACATATGGGGTATCAGTGTACTCAGGACAAATTGGTCAACAACTTTTGGGGTCCATTTTCTCCTGGTACCCTTGAGAAAATAAAAAAAAATGGGGACTAAATGATCATGTTTGTGGAAAAAATACAATTTCTTTATTTTCACAAACGGGCGTTATAAACTTCTGTGAAGCACTGGGGGAGTTCAAAGTGCCCACCACACACCTAGATAAGTTCTTTAGGGGGTCTAGTTTCCAAAATGGGGTCATTTGTGGGGGGTTTCCACTGTTTAGGTACATTAGGGGCTCTCCGAAGGCAACATGACACCCGCAGACCATTCCATCAAAGTCTGCATTCCAAAACGTCACTGCTTCCCTTCCGAGCCCCGACGTGGGCCCATACAGTAGTTTTCTCCCACATATGAGGTATCAGGGTATTCAGGACAAATTGGACAACAACTTTATTCGGACTCCCATGACAGCACCACGAGAGAGGGGATCCGCCCTTTAGGAACAGGAAACCTACAGATACAAAAAGGGCGGCACCTCTCCCACGCATCAGTTGGTTTCCTGTTCCTGAAGGGACGGGATCCTACAGAAGACCAGGATCCCAGGCCGGCCGATACAGGTAGCGGGGGGGTCTCCTACCTCGGCCTGGTGCGGATCCCTGGAAGACACCACGGTGGCCCAGGATGGGTAGCACGGCGGTGGCGTAGTCAGCAGGGAGCGGCGTCCGGAGGATGTCCGACTCCAGAATAAAGGCCGCCGCCGGTGAGTATGTTTCCCCCCGGGGGCCCCCGGATCCGGCGGCGCTGGTGCGGTGGCCGGCGCGCTGCGGGGGACGCTGCGACCGGGGAGCGCGGTATCCCGAAGCTCCCGGGCGTCCCGCGTGACTTCCGGTCGGGCGGTGTCGCGGTGACGTCAGGGGGCGGCCGGAGGAGGTGCTTCCGGGTCGGCGGCGCCACTGCGCATGCGCGAGAAAAACAAGATGGCGGTGCCCATCGCAAACGCCGATGAGCGTCGGCTCTCCGGCCAGGTGCGGCGCCAGCTGGGGAAGGGAGCCCTATTGGGGGGGAGGGGCGCGGCACGCATACTGCTGTCCGGAGGAGGGGTATATAGGCAGGACCCGGGCAGGGTGCCTTGCCTTGGCCACATTATTGCGAGCAGTAATGGAGAGCGAGCAGGAGCAGCAGCAGCAGCGGCAGCGGCGGCAGCAGCAGCAGCAACGACGGCAGCAGCGACAAACATCTCTGCCGCCCCTGGATGACCTTCGGCAGGTCAAGCAGAAAAAGAAAGAGTCACGTGACAGTGAACGTGCAGGACGAAATGACCAGTCCAGCCATAAAAGCTCCTCTAAGCAGACAGGAGCATCGTCTGAGAAGAATCCCCCTCATCCTCCGGTACTTGAGAGTGGCACTGGTAAGTGATCTTCGTGAAAGTTCACTCAGTGACAGGGCCCCCCTTCTGTGCTTTATTCTAGGGGAAGAAGGCTTCAAGTAAAACTAAACACAGGGAATGCGCACTCTGTGCATGCCCATTACCGGACTCATGCCCCAAAAGATTGTGCCCCCCCTGTATTCAGCAGACAGTGGCGGAAGAGTCGCCCGTGGTAGCAGCGAGTTTGAGAGACATTGTTAGGGCAGAAATGAAGGAAACCCTAAAGTCACTGTCCCAGCCGGAAACTATAAAGGGCGGGGTCCCGGTGGAGTCCGATTCCTCGGCAGAATGGAGGAGAAGTAGAGACTCCCAGGCTTCATCTCCCTCGTCCTCCTCAGGAGAAGAGGACTCTGGGCGGTTTTGTCTGCCTCTTGACCGGGTAGACAAGCTGGTCAAAGCAGTCAGAGGGACAATGGAAGTAGAGGAGCCTAAGCCCCAATTATCCATGCAGGATGTCATGTTCAGGGGGCTGGAGCAGAGGAAGCATAGAGTCTTCCCGTTAAATCAGAAGATCCAGGATCTAATCCACAGAGAGTGGAAAAAAACGGATAAAAGAGGGTCGCTACCACCAGCCCTCAAACGCAGATATCCCTTCGACGATCCGGCAGTAAATACTTGGGACAAGGCCCCCAAATTAGATGCGGCCATTGCAAAGGCATCGAAAAGATCCTCGCTGCCCTTTGAGGACATGGGATCCCTTAAAGATCCCCTAGACAGGAAGGCAGACACCTTCCTTAAGAATACTTGGGAGATGGCAGCCGGTTCCTTAAGACCAGCAGTGGCGTCAACATGCACAGCCAGGTCCATGATGGTCTGGTTGGACCAGTTGGAGTCACAATTAAAACAGGGTACGTCAAGACAAACAATTCTTGGGGCCCTACCAACAATCCAAGAGGGAGCAGCCTTCCTAGCAGATGCCTCGGCGGATGCAGTAAGAATGGCAGCCAGAGCAGCAGGTCTCTCTAATGCGGCTCGTAGAGCCCTGTGGCTAAAGTGCTGGCAGGGAGACATTCAGACCAGGGCAAAGCTTTGTACTATTCCGTGTGAGGGGGAATATTTGTTCGGCGCAGTCCTGGACGAACTGCTTGAGAAGGCTGGGGACGACAAGAAAAAATTCCCAAATCTCTGGCCTACATCCTACCGACGCCCATTTGGTAGAAGGAGATTCCGTCTGGGGAGAAGGCCCAATTCTTCGCCTACTAGAGACCGTCCCAGATGGGAAGATAGAAGGAGAAGAGGTACGGGCTACATGTTTAGACGCTCGTCTAGAGATCAGAAGAGACAGAATCAATGACTAGCAGTTCCCGTGGGAGGTGGACTATCATCCTTCCTTCCGGCATGGTCACAGATTACAAATAGTGACTGGGTGCGCAATGTAATATCCACCGGGCTTAGATTGGAGTTTACCCAGGTCCCGCGGGATACCTTTAAATCCACTCCTTTAAGATCTTCACCCCTTGAACAAGCAGCTTTAGAAGCGGAGGTCTTGAGCCTATGCCAGAAAAACGTCCTGATAGAGGTTCCGGAAGCTGAGAGAGGAAGAGGGTTCTACTCTCCCTTATTCCTGATCCAAAAACCTGATAAGACATTTAGAACGATCATTAACTTACGTTTCCTTAATAAGTTTTTGGTGAACCGTACTTTTAAGATGGAGTCCATCAATACGACAATAAAAATATTGTTTAAAGGGTGTTTTATGGCAGTCATAGATTTGAAAGATGCGTACTATCATGTACCTATCCATGCAGACTTCCAGCAGTTCCTGAGGGTGGCGGTTTCAATAGACGGCACAGTCCGTCATTATCAATATAGAGCCCTTCCCTTTGGTCTCTCTGCAGCGCCCCGGGTATTTACAAAGATAGTGGCCGAAGTGATGGCGCATTTACGGGAGGTGGACATCCTGATTGTTCCATATTTGGATGATTTTTTAATTGTGGGAAAATCAGGGGGCCATTGTACATCCCAGATAGAAAGAGATAAGTCCAGGTTAGAAAACCTCGGATGGCTATTAAACTACGAGAAATCCCGACTCCAGCCCTCAAAAATACAAAAGTTTCTAGGCTTACTATTAAATTCAGAAACTCAGCAGTGTCTGTTGCCATTGGATAAAATGCAAAAGATACAGCAGCAGGTTCTTCAGGCGGTTGATAATCCTTCTATGACCCTCAGACAGGCCATGTCCCTGTTGGGATCTCTAACCTCATGCATCCCAGCAGTTAGGTGGGCACAATTCCATACTAGAGCCCTTCAGAAGGATGTCCTATTTAATAGCAGGGCCTTAAGACACTCCTTACAAGGTCAACTGTTGCTAAGCCCCTCGACTGTCACATCGCTTAGATGGTGGCTCGATGATGAGAACCTAGCCTCAGGGGTGCCCTGGATAACGCAGATAACCCGTGTTATAACCACAGACGCTAGTCCCTTCGGTTGGGGGGCCCATATGGGGGACATAGTGGTACAGGGACAGTGGGATTCGGATACGGAGATCTCATCCAACCAAAGAGAGCTATTGGCGATAGAGCAGGCAGTCAAAAAACTCATTATGTACCTACAGGGCCATCACGTGAGGATACTCTCGGACAACCAGGTAGCGGTAGCATATATCAACCACCAAGGTGGAACCCGCTCCGACGCCCTGATGCGGACAACAGAACGTCTCCTTCAAATAGCAGAGGGAAGTTTTCTATCTTTGACGGCGCTCCACATCAGAGGAAAGGACAACGTAAAGGCAGACTTTCTAAGCCGCAAGGCTCTAAAGCAAGGAGAATGGGCTTTGAACAGGGATATTTACCACCAGATTGTCCGCAGATGGGGTCGGCCAGAGGTAGACCTCTTTGCCACCAGAGAAAACAGAAAAGAAAAATCGTTCTGCTCTCTGAATCCCAGGGAAAATCCACTAGCAGTGGACGCCCTCCTGATAAGATGGAACTTTTCTCTGGCATACGCCTTCCCGCCATTAAATCTTCTACCTCTGGTAGTAAGGAAGATCAGGGAAGATCGGGCAAGAGTCATATTAATTGCCCCCTTTTGGCCCAGGAGGACCTGGTTTGCATGGTTGAGGACCATGTCTGTATGCGATCCCTGGGTGCTGCCGAACCTTCCGGATCTCCTCTACCAGGGGCCAGTCAGCCACCCACAAGTAGCGAGACTCCATTTGACGGCGTGGTCTTTGAAAGGTCACTGTTAGAGGATAGAGGGTTCTCCAAGAAGTTAATTGATACCCTCCTAAAAAGCAGGAAATTGACTACCACTAACATTTATGCTAGGACCTGGAAGCGATTCCTGTCCACCTTTCAGTTTGACGCCAGAGACGGAATTCCCACGAAACATATTCTGGAATTTCTCCAGAAGGGTCTCGAATTGGGTCTCTCCACAAGTACATTAAAAGTACAAGTTTCAGCCTTAGGGGCCTTGTTTGCATGTGATATTGCCAATAACTATTGGGTAGCAAGGTTCATCAAAGCAGCGGCTATATCGAGACCCATACACAAAGACAGATGTGTACCTTGGGACTTAAATTTAGTCCTTACGGCCTTGACAGAAAGACCATTTGAACCTCTGGATTTGGCCTCATTAAAGATTATATCTCTTAAGGCAGCTTTTCTAGTGGCGATAACATCCGCACGTAGAGTGAGCGACATACAGGCACTTTCCAGATTGCCCCCTTACACAGAGTTCTTACAGGATAGAGTAATCCTAAGGCCAGATCCAGCATACCTTCCCAAGGTAGCATCACAATTTCACAGGACACAAGAGATAGTTCTGCCTTCCTTCCTCCCTAATCCGACCAACCCTAAGGAGCAAAAACTTCAGGCATTAGATATTAGGAGATGCTTACTTAAATATTTAGCAGCCACGGATCCTTGGAAGAAGGAGAATGCATTATTCCTATCCTTCCAAGGTCCCAGGAAAGGTTGTAGGGTATCAAAACGCACATTAGCGAGGTGGATTAGGGAGGCTATCTCTCTTGCCTACACAGCAGGTGGAGGTCCGGCTCCGCAGAACCTGAGGGCGCATTCCACTCGTGCCATGGCATCATCTTGGGCAGAAAGATCTGGAGTGTCAATTGATCAGATATGTAAGGCGGCCACCTGGTCATCTCCTTCCACCTTTTTTAACCACTATCGATTAGATATGGGTGCCTCTTCAGATCTCACCTTCGGGCTAAGGGTGCTGCAGGCTGTAGTCCCGCCCTAAATTAGTTTACATCTCTGTAATTCTCTCGTGGTGCTGTCATGGGAGTCCGAATAAAGTATTAAGTTACGTACCGGTAACGGTATTTTTCGGAAGCCCATGACAGCACCCTTAGTTCCCTCCCTTGTTCACATATAAGGGTGCACTCCTTTAGAAGATTGTCCACAATTTACGGTATGTGGGAGATGGTGTAAAAAAAAAAAAAATATATATATATTTCTGCTATATAGGGTAGATAGGTTGTATATATTATATGCTGTGTACTAACCATGGTAGCCTCTCAAGCTCTGTAAACCAACTGATGCGTGGGAGAGGTGCCGCCCTTTTTGTATCTGTAGGTTTCCTGTTCCTAAAGGGCGGATCCCCTCTCTCGTGGTGCTGTCATGGGCTTCCGAAAAATACCGTTACCGGTACGTAACTTAATACTTTTGCGGTCCATTTTCTCCTGGTACCCTTGAGAAAATAAAAAAAAGGGGACTAAATGATCATGTTTGTGGAAAAAATACGATTTTTTTATTTTTACGCCCGGGCATTATAAGCTTCTGTGAAGCCCTTGGGGGTTCAAAGTGCTCACCACACACCTAGATAAGTTCCTTAGGGGGTCTAGTTTCCAAAATGGGGTCATTTGTGGAGGGTTTCTATTGTTTAGGTACATTAGGGGCTCTCCGAAGGCAACATGAAACCCGCAGACCATTCCATCAAAGTCTGCATTCCAAAACGTCACTGCTTCCCTTCCGAGCCCCGACGTGGGCCCATACAGTAGTTTTCTCCCACATATGAGGTATCGGGGTATTCAGGACAAATTGGACAACAACTTTTGCAGTCCATTTTCTCCTGGTACCCTTGAGAAAATAAAAAAAGGGGACTAAATGATCATGTTTGTGGAAAAAATATGATTTTTTTTATTTTTACGCCCAGGCATTATAAACTTCTGTGAAGCCCTTGGGGGTTCAAAGTGCTCACCACACATCTAGATAAGTTCCTTAGGGAGTCTAGTTTCCAAAATGGTGTCATTTGTGGGGGGATTCCACTGTTTAGGTACATCAGGGGCTCTCCAAAAGCAACATGACACCCGCAGACCATTCCATCAAATTCTGCATTCCAAAACGTCACTATTTCCCTTCCGAGTCCCGACGTGTGCCCATACAGTACTTTTATCCCACATATGGGGTATCAGAGTACTCAGGACAAATTGGACAACAACTTTTGGGGTCCATTTTCTCCTGGTACCCTTGGGAAAATAAAAAAAAGGGGACTAAATGATCATGTTTGTGGAAAAAAAACGATTTTTTTATTTTCACGCCCGGGCGTTATAAACTTCTGTGAAGCACTGGGGAAGTTCAAAGTGCTCACCACACATCTAGATAAGTTCCTTAGGGGGTCTAGTTTCCAAAATGGGGTCACTTGTGGGGGGATTCCACTGTTTAGGTACATCAGGGGCTTTCTAAACGCGACATGGTGTCCGATCTCAATTCCAGCCAAAAAAGTCAAATAGCGCTGCTTCCCTTCCGAGCTCTGCCATGCGCACAAATAGTGGTTTACCCCCACATGTGGGGTATCAGCGTACTCAGGACAAATTACACAATAACTTTTAGGGTCCTGTTACCCTTGGAAAAGTAAGAATTGAGGGTGAAAAGATCATTTTTGTGGAAAAAATATTTTATAATTGTACGGCTGTACGTTATAAACTTCTGTGAAGCCCTTGGGGGTTCAAAGTTCTCACCAAACATCTAGATAAGTTCCTTGGGGGGTCTAGTTTCCAAAATGGTGTCATTTATGGGGGGTTTCCACTGTTTTGGTACATCAGGGGCTTTCCAAACGCGACATGGTGTCCGATCTCAATTCCAGCCAAAAAGTCAAATGGAGCTGCTTCCCTTCTGTGGTCTGCCATGCTCCCAAATAGTCGTTTACACCCACATATGGGGTATCAGCATACTCAGGACAAATTGCGCAATATCTTTTAGGGCCCTGTTACCCTTGGGAAAATAAAAATTGGGGGTGAAAAGATCATTTTTGTGGAAATAATATGATTTTTTAATTGTACCGCTGTACGTTATAAACTTCTGTGAAGCCCTTGTGGGTTCAAAGTTCTCACCACATATCTAGATAAGTTCCTTGGGGTGTCTAGTTTCCAAAATTGGGTCACTTGTGGGGGGTTTCCACTGTTTAGGTACATCAGGGGCTCTCCAAACGTGACATGGCGTCCGATCAGAATTCCAGCCAATTTTGCATTGAAAAAGTCAAACGGCGCTCCTTCCCTTCTGAGCTCTGCCATGCGCCGAAACAGTGGTTCCCCCCCCACATAGCAGGAATCAGCGTACTCAGGACAAATTGCACAATAACTTTTCCAGTCCAATTTCTCCTTTTACCCTGGGTAAAATAGAAAAAATTGAACCTGAAATATTTTTTTTTGTGAAAAAAAGTTAAATGTTCATTTTTTTTTACATATTCAAAAAATTCCTGTGAAGCACCTGAAGGGTTAATAAACTTCTTGAATGTGGTTTTGAGCACCTTGAGGGGTACAGTTTTTAGAATGGTGTCACTTTTTAGTATTTTCTATCATATAGACCCCTCAAAGTGGCTTCAAATGTGATGTGGTCATAAAAATAAAATGGTGTTGTAAAAATGAGAAATCACTGGTCAACTTTTAACCCTTATAACTTCCTAACAAAAAAAAATTTTGGTTCCAAAATTGTGCTGATGTAAAGTAAACATGTGGGAAATGTTACTTATTAAGTTTTTTGGGTGCCGTATCTCTGTGATTTAAGGGCATAAAAATTCAAATTTGGAAAATTGCGAAATTGTCAACATTTTCACCAAATTTCCATTTTTTTCACAAATAAACACAAGTTATATGAATGAAATTTTACCACTAACATGAAGTACAATATGTCAAAAGAAAACAATGTCAGAATCACCGGGATCCAATGAAGCGTTTCAGAGTTATTACCTCATAAAGGGACAGTGGTCAGAATTGTAAAAATTGGCCTGGGAGTTAACGTGCAAACCACCCTTGGTAGTGAAGGGGTTAAACACCACCTGGCATATTAAACAATAGACATCACTCCCCTTTTCCGCATCACTCCCATCACGCCCTTATGTGTCAAAGAACCATAAAGCTTTGTAAAAGTGAAGCATAGCTTTTATTTTATGTAATACAATCACAACAAATGACAAAAAATTACAGAATAACATAAAATGAGCTTAAAAACATCTATAACAGTGATGTGTAGGCCACTAGATCTGATGCTGCCAAGGTACAGCACCAGGTCCATTAAAATATGCACAGTATTTGTCTCTGCAGGCCTTGGCATCATCCCTTGATCTGCCGTAGATTATAGGTTGTAGTCCAGCAATTGCGGGATCCTTTTTCCGTCAGTCGCCGAGCCCCACTTCACCGTTGGTTTGGTCTGCTGAGTCCACAAATCCTGGCGGACTGTACGCAATTGCATCGCGCCGTCTAAGGAAATTATGAAGAATGCAACATGCCAACACCACAGAGTCTATGGATTCTAGCTTCAGGTTTATGGGTGTGTGGAACACTCTGAAGCAGTTGGCCATGATGCCAAAGGCATTTTCTACAACACGTCGGGCCCGTGACAATCTGTAGTTAAAAATTCTTCTTTCCGGCGTCAGACTTTTTTGTGGGTATGGTCTGACAAGATTCGTATGCAGGGGGAATGCTTCATCGCCCACAAAAACAAAATTTAGGTTGCCTCCAGTGTCACTATTGGGAGGCAAGTGCAGGTCACCGTTAGTCAAGTGGTCACCAAAAATTGTGTACTCAAGAACTCCACCTTCCGAAACTCTCCCGTTCATGCCAACATCAACGTTCATAAACTCATAATTGGCATTTACAAGGGCCATCAGGATTATGCTAAAATAGCCCTTGTAGTTGTAATAATACGATCCGCTGTTAGGTGGTCGCGTGATCCGTACATGTTTCCCGTCCAAAGCCCCACCACAATTCGGGAACTGCCAAATGAGCTCAAAGTCCGAAGATATTTTTTGCCATTCAGCCTCCGTTTTCGGAAACGGCATGTAGCTCCATAGACTTTGTACTATTGCCTTGCATGTCTCTGGGATTAAACTGCTGAGCAAAGACCTCGAAACTGCAGCCGAAAATTGCAAGTCTTGCAGAGAACGTCCAGTGGCAAGGTATCGCAGCGTCACTGCCATTCTTTCGTCGGGACAGCTGCACGCATCACTGTAACCTGACGTTCAATAAACAGCTTTACACTCTCCAGTAAGAGTTGGAAGGATTCCTCTGACATACGAAGATAGTTCCGGAAGTCATGCAGATTCTTCTCCTGCAACTCTCGTACTAATTGCATATGTGAGAATTTATCCCTCTGCTGCAGCCATTCTCGGGTCCACATGCGACACTTTCGTTTGGATCGCCTCTATCGCATCCGTGCCTCTTGTTGCCGATCTCCCTCCATCAGTAATGCTGCAACAACAACAACACGCTCCGCGGTGTTCATATTCATGCTGTGCAAACTGCAAAATAAACGGTAATGGTCATAAATGTGGATAAAGCAACAACAAAAATTATTTAAACTGGACATGTTTAAAAGATAACATTACATATAACAGATAGCTCAATTTATAATGAGTGGTAATGTTAACAACTAAAATCCAACAATGGCGGTGCCGGACGCGGTCGGAGAACTAAAATGACTACCCATGAAAAACCCTAGGTTCACAGCCAAACAGCCCGCAATTTTCATACAAGTGCATAACAAAAGGTCGAATACAGTTAGGATTTAAGGGGTGCGTGGGTGCGGCAGGTAAAGTATAATGGCTGACTATGTGAAAGCATATAATTATTTAAAAAATTGAGTTATGATTTTATATAAAACATAGATGGAAAGGCTAAAAAAAGCTATTATAGCGGAGGTAGAATCAAGTTTTGATTGAATTTGGGCGTCAAACACAGCGATGCATGTTGGTCAGCGGGACGCCAGCGATCAAGAAAGGAGCCTGGACGTTCGAGCACGATCAGCGACATCGCAGCAGGGCGCCGGTCGTTGCCACGTGTCACACTTAGCGAGATCGCTAACGATGTCGCTGTTGCATCACAAAATCGTTGTCGCTTTAGCGATATCGCTAGCGATCTCGCTGTGCGTAACGGGGGCTTAAGTCTGGATGTATGGCCAAACAGTACTGTACACACAGATATGGATTATTGCCACGTTCAGCAGAAATTGTGTAACACATTTTTGTGCCATTTTCATTTGTGGAAATGTAGACTATGAGACCAAAACAAAATTTTTGTGGTAAAAATGCAATTATTTTTTCTTAACTCCCAAATGGTATAAAATTCTCTGGCACACCTGTGGTGTCAATATGATCACTGAATTCGTTGAGTGGCATAGCTTGTAAAATGAGGTAAATAAATATATTTGGTATCGCTACATTCATAAAAGTCTGATCTATCAAAATCTAAAATTCATTAACCTGATTGAAAAAAGTCTGTACCGAGAAAAACAAACAAAATGTCAGAAGTATGTTTTTTTAGGTAACTACTCTTCTTTAAAAAATGCAATAAAAATAAGTTAAGGCTATGTGCCCACGTAGCGTTTTTCAAGCGTTTTTTTCCTGAGCAGAAAGGCATGCCCTTGCCAGGGAAAACACATGCTCTTTTTGACACGCGTTTTTGACGCGATTGTCAAGCGTTTTGACATGCGTTTTCCTATGAGTTTTTGCAATTACAGTGCGATTCCGCACAATTAATGAACATGCTGCATTTTTTCCGCTAAGCGTTCCGCAGCGGAAAAAAACGCACCATTAGCACATGTGCGTTTTCCATTCTATTACATTAGATGCTTTTCTTAAGCGTTTCCGCAGCAGAAACGCTTGTCTAAAAACGCTGCTGAAACGCTTAAAAAACGCAACGTGGGCACACAGCCTCAAACTTCCTATATAGTAAAAAATCATATTAATAAAATCGTCAGGCCATCATTCATGGAAAAACAAAAATGTCTTGGAATAGGGCGACACAAACCAAATATTTTTTTTTGTGCAAATTTCTGAAATATTTTCTCCACTTAAATAAAAAAAAAAAAAAAAAAGTCTGTACAAGTTCAGTATTCCCATAATCGTACTGACATGGAGTCAAAGTAACTTTTACTACAGAATGTATGCCGCAAATAAAAAAAACAAAAAAAATGGTTTTCCAGTTTCCCAGTACATTGAATGATAACACGAATGGCGTAGTTTAAAACTACAACTTGTCCTGCAAAAAAAAGCCCATAATAAAGCTATTACGACTGAAAATAAAAAAAGTTATGACTCTTGGAAGAAAGGGAGAAAGAAAAGGAAAAATTGAAAACTGACTGAGGAGAGAAGGGTTAAAGAATTTGGCAAACATTACCCCAGTGCTCCCTTCATTAAGATGGGGCATACAAAATAGCTCATCTGACATCACATCCCAAACACTGAATACCAAAAAGACAAAACAATTGGTGATAATTGTATAAAGCTGTTGCCTGATGCTCAGAGAAGATGTGGATTTCGAGCAGACGGAGTAACACCTGCATTCAGACCTTATTTACTGCAATGACCACCAATGTTTTGGGGTCTTCATCTTTGACGCCTTTCTGTATTGTCAATATGCAAACAGCCAGGACAGGACTGGTGTGAGCTCCTACAGCCTCAATCCCCAACCAGACACATTTCGCAAAATGTGTGGCATTGTGCTTCTCAGACATCAAATGACTTAATGTAAAAAACCCTCTCAGCTCATATCCTGCTCTGATCCCTTGCGTGGCCAGTCGCAAGCATGAAGAGCTCTCTTTCCTTCTAGTGGTAAAACACCTCACATATAAAATACCAAGGGCCAAAGTATAACAAATTCCAAGTAGTATATTTATATAACTTTATTTTATTGGGATACAAAATACCAAATGTATCTTACTGTTTTTATCAGTTTTTTATAGTTCCATTACGGATGCCACGTGGGCAGCATCACTCGACAGACACCGGGGCTCGCTTTGCCTACTGTATGTGCAATTGGCCGCATTGACAAAGTAAATCCTGAGGTCATTAAAATAATCAGCAACATAATTATTATTGCTGCACATTATTAAATTAAGGGATTAAAGGTATTGTTTGGGACTTTAGCATTGATGGCTTATCCTAAAGCCCCCGTTACACACTGCGATATCGCTAGCAATATCGCTGTAAAGTCACCGATTTTGTGACGTTGCAGCGATATTGCTAGCGATATCGCTGCATGTGATACTTACCTCCGACCGGCTCCCCCGCTGGTTATCGCTGATCGTGTGAGAAGCTGCTGGACCATTCCTCGTCTTCCACTTCCTGCGGCGCTTCCTGCTGTGACGACGAGCGACGCGTGGAGCCGGGCGGGAGGACGCAGGATCGCTGCGTCTGACAGGTAAGTAGCGATCCCCGTCCCCTGAGATGTCGCTGGTGAGATCTGCCTGTGTGGCAGCTCACTAGCGACCACCTAGCGATGCACCAGCGATCCTGACCGCGTCATATCGCTGGTCGGGATCGCTGGTGCATCGCTAGGTGTAACGGTACCCTTAGGATAGGTCACAGATGTCTTATCGGTGGGGGTGCAACATCTGGCACTCCCGCCGATCAGCTGTTCCCAGTGTTGGTGGCAGTCAGAACTGCTCAGTTATGGAGTTGCATAGCACAGTTCCATCTAATCGTTTTATGTATACCATGTCTCTATTACTTTTTTAGTGTTTTTTAATAATTTAATTATTAAATTCAATAAAGTATATATGTACCGTATATACTCGAGTGTAAGCCGACCTGAGTATATGACGAAGCACCTAGTTTTACCACAAAAAACTGTGAAAACTTATTGACTCGAGTATTAGCCTGGTATGCATTGTTCCCTCATCCCTTTCCTGGTTTGCATGGCCCCCTCATCCCTATTCTGGCATGCATGGCCCCCTCATCCCTATCCTGGTTTGCATGGCCCCCTCATCCCTATCCTGGTTTGCATGGCCCCCTCATCCCTATCCTGGTATGCATGGCTCCTCATCCCTATCCTGGTATGCATGGCCCCCTCATCCCTATCCTGGTTTGCATGGCCCCCCTCATCCCTATCCTGGTATGCATGGCTCCTCATCCCTATCCTGGTATGCATGGCCCCCTCATCCCTATCCTGGTTTGCATGGCCCCCTCATCCCTATCCTGGTATACATGGCCCCCTCAGCCCTATCCTGGTATGCATGGCTCCTCATCCCTATCCTGGTATGCATGGCCCCCTCATCCCTATCCTGGTTTGCATGGCCCCCTCATCCCTATCCTGGTATACATGGCCCCCTCATCCCTATCCTGGTATACATGGCCTCCTCATCCCTATCCTGGTATGCATGGCCCCCTCATCCCTATCCTAGTATGCACAGCCTCCTCATCCCTATCCTATTATGCATGGCCCCCATCAGAAAAACATAAAACAATAAACTATCATATTTAACTTCCCTGCGCTCCCTCACAGCGTCTTGTTCCGATGCCGGCAGCTGCGGCGGTAGGGTGTTCAAGTGTGCCCGCTGCTAAAGAGAAATGAATATTCACTGCGAGTGCAGTGAATGTTCATTTCTCTTTAGCAGCGGGCACAGGCTTTAGCTGCAGCAGCCGGCTCCTGCCTCTGTGACCTGCTGTTCTGCCGCAGCCACCCCCATTCCATCTTCTGGGACCCTCACTTGAGAATAAGCCGAGGGGGGCTTTTCCAGCACAAAAAAATGTGCTGAAAAGCTTGGCTTGTACTCGAATATGTACGGTATACATACTGCTCCCAAAAATAAAGGGAATACTAAACAATTGTATTGTTTAGTGTTCCCTTTATTTTTTTTGAGCAGTATATTTATTTTGTATTGGTGTCTGGCATTTTCTCCTCCCCCCTTTTTTGCTATACAATTTTGTGCATGTCTTTAAATACAGTACTTTGGCTAAGTTTTGCACTGTTGGATTATTATTTATCTGATATCAACATAATGTAGGGAAAGAGACCTTGAATCCAGCGATATGTCACTTAGTTTACTGGTTGCAGCAGTTGTGATAGAGTTTTGTCTATTGTAGATGTAGCAGTGCTCAGAAAGCTAAAGCGGGAGTCACACATAGCAATCTCGCTAGCGATATCGCTGCTGAGTCACAACTTTTGTGACGTACCAGCGAGATCGCTGTGTGTGACAGCGATCAGCGAGCGGCCCCCCTGCCGGTATCGCTGATCGCTGTAAGAAACCTCTGGACATATTTTTGGTCGCTGGGCTCCCGCTGGCCAGCACGCATCGCTGCGTGTGACAGGCGGGAGACCAGCGATCAGCTGTAAAAAATAGAATTAAAATAAAAAATATTGTTATTCTTACCTTCCGACGTCCCGTTCAGCCTTCCTCTCTCCACGCTCCGGTCCCAGTGATCCTTTGCACGAATGACCGCGAGACTTCGCGCTCCCACGAGACCGTGATGTCTCGTGGTCATTCTCGCAAAGGATCACTGGGACAGGAGTGTGGAGAGAGGAAGGCTGCGCGGGACGTCGGAAGGTAAGAATAACAATATTTTTTATTTTAATTCTATTTTTTACAGGGATGGCCAGCGATGCCAGGCGCTCGGCATCGCTGTGCTAATCGCTGGTGAAGCTGTCTGTGTGACAGCTCACCAGCGATCACATTGCGACCTACCAGCGATCCTGACACCTTGATATCGGTGTCGGTATCGCTGGTAAGTCGCTATGTGTGACTCCAGCTTAACTCTGCCCATACCCCTGATTAGCAGCTTTCTATGTACATTGTATAGTGACAGTAAAATGCTGATCAGTGTTAAGGCCCAGTCACACATAGCCTGAGTCACAACTTTTGTGACGTAATAGCGATCTCACCAGCGAGATCGCTGTGTGTGACAGCGATCAGCGACCGGCCTCCCTGCCGGTATCGCTGCTCGCTGCAAGAAACCTCTGGACATTTTTTTGGTCACTGATCTCCCGCTGGCCAGCACACATCGCTGCGTGTGACAGGCGGGAGACCAGCGATCAGCTGTAAAATAATAAAAAAAATAAAAAATATTTTTATTATTCTCATCTTCCGGCATCCTGCGCAGTCTTCCCGTCTCTCTCCGCGCTCCGGTCCCAGTAATCCTTTGCAAGAATGACCGCGAGACTTCGCGATCCCGCAAGAACGGACGTCATCGCGGTCATTCTCGCAAAGGATTACTGGGACCGGAGCGCGGAGAGAGGCGGGAAGGCTTAGCGGGACTTCGGAAGGTAAGAATAACAATATTTTTTATTTTAATTCTATTTTTTTACATGGATCCATGGCATCAGCGCTAATGAACACAGCGATGCCAGGCGCTCGGCATCGCTGTGCTAATCGCTGGTGAAGCTGTCTGTGTGACAGCTCACCAGCGATCACATAGCGATTCACCAGCGATCCTGACACGTTGATATCGTTGTCGGGATCGCTGGTAAGTCGCTATGTGTGACTCCAGCTTAAGTTGTGGGGTTGGCCCAGGAGGCACGCAGGTAGCTAGACTGTATTGAAACAACAGCACACAGTCAAAGTCGCACATCGCCGAAATCAGTGTCTCAGCTTCTATCTCATGTTCTCAGATAAAATAGAGAAAACCTGGTGATAGATTCCATTTATTTTATAATAGTGCTATGAATATTTATATGAAAACCCCTTAGTGACCACCAATACGTCTTTGTACTGACCTGAGATATAAGAGACTAGCATCCCCTGATGGGTGACAATCCAGCAGTTATTAGCTGTACACTGTAGCTGACAACTTGCTGCATCAGCCATGATCATTTTTCACGTAGATTATGATCGTTTAAGCCCTTAAATGCTTCTGTCACTAGTGACTATGGCATCTAGATAGTTAATAGAGTGTGGCGGCTCCCTTTTCAACCCCATCGGCACCCTGAGATCTTGATTGTGTCGACCTGATGTTTGCCATGACAATTCATGGCCAAATAATGGCCTTAAAGGGAATCTGTCACCCTTTTTTTGGATACTACTGCTGGTATCTACATCAGGGGCTTATCTACAGCATTCTGTAATGCTGTAGATAAGACCCCGATGTAACCTGCCAGATAAGAAAAAAGAGTTAGATTATACTCACCGGGGGGGGCGGGCGGTCCGGTCCAATGGGTGTCGCGGTCCGGTCCAGCGCCTCCCATCTTCATACGATGCCGTCATCTTCTTCCCTTCCTGTCGTGGCTCTGGCGCAGGCGCACTGCTCTGCCCTGTTGAGGGCAGAGCAGAGTCCTGCAGTGCGCAGGTGTCAGGAGAGGTCCAGCGCCTGCGCACTGCAGTATTCTGCTCTGCCCTCAACAGGGCAGAGCAGTGCGCCTGCACCAGAACCATGACAGGACGGGAAGAAGAGGACGGCATCATATGAAGATGGAAGGCGCCGGATCGAACCACGACACCCATCGGATTGGACCGGACCACCCCCCCAGTGAGTATAATCTAACTCTTTTTTTCTTACCTTTCAGGTTACATCGGGGGCTTATCTACAGCATTACAGAATGCTGTAGACAAGTCCTTGATGTCGATGCCGGCAGCTCATAGGCCAAAAAAAGGGTGACAGATTCCCTTTAATGTCTGCCGGCTACAGTCGTCTCTTCAAAAGTGATCAACATTTAGGTAGTAAGAACAAACTTTTTCATTCCTGTTATGTCACTTTGCATTAACTCCTGAAAAGCACCTGAAGGGTTAATGAACTAACTGAAAGCAATTTTGAATGCGTGAAGGGGTGTGGTTTTTAAAATGGTATCACTTTTGGGGGTTTTCCAATATATAGGACCCTCAAAGTCACTTTAAAACTGAACAGGTCCCTAAAAAAATATGTTTCGTAAATTTCCTTGAAAAAATGAAAAATTACTGCTACAGTACATTTTTAAACATTCTAAAATTCTAACAAAATAAAATAACATTTTACAAATGGTGCTGATGTAAAGTAGACATAAGGGACATGAGATTTATTAATGTTTTTGTGTGATATGACTATCTGGATTAATGGGATAATCATTCAAAGTATGAAAATTGCAATTTTTTTTTAAATTTGTGTTAAATTTCTGATATTCTTAGAAATACATATCAACCTAAATTTTTCATAAAGTATGATATGTCCCAAAAAAAAAATCTCAAAATCAATGGGATATGTTGAAGCATTCCAGAGTTATTACTATGTAAATTGACACTGGTCAGATTTTTAAATATTGGCTCAGTCACTAAGGGGTTAATGAACAGGTTGCTAATGATGACAGTCAGTTCTGTGAAATTCATGCTTGAGAAGAATCTGCAACACAAGGAGGGGTTCATGCAAACTTAAATCCTCTATTTCTGCTAAACCCAATTCTAGTGTGTAAAAAAAAATCCAGGTGTGATGGTGGGCATTGCCAATGTCGCTGGTTGGCAGCTACTGCAGCATGACCACCTGCCTCGGAATTTCAAAAAAATCACGTGACATTTCTCACTTTATGTAAAATAGATATTATTTTGATTTTACAATAAAATCACATGAATCCATCCGTATAAATACTGGTGGCTACTTTGGGAAATAAACATTTTAATTTTGGTCAGAAATGATTGGTTGTTAATTTTGTTTTCTAGTATATATTGCGCAGGAAAAGTATCAGCCTCTTGACTTCTTTTCTTTAGAAGATTTCTTGCAACCCAGCCAGTATTCTGCAATGGATCGAGGGTATTGAGGAAAGGCTCTGTCTACGCGCTTCGTCTGGAGGTTTACACGGTAATATTTATCTGTATGAAAAATAAGAAATTATGAAATTGGTTCAGAATATCTATAATAAATATAGGCGTAATACATCACTCAACATTAGCAGAGATGCAACACAGCTCCAGCTCTTTCTGGTAGTGAAATGTCTATCACCTCTACCAAGATTTAGGCTAAACACTGACAGTGACAAGAACCAGGCACTGTTGGATGAGATGGTATCTGTCACGGTTTTACCGCAACAGAGAGGAGCCAGAAGACCGCAGCATCTGATTTCTCCTAGTCCTGCACTGATTAGAAGCACTTCACCTTCTTATTAAATGGTGTAAATTTCTTTTGGGGTTAATCTGCTCTGTTGAGAGCTCCTGGAGTGTTAAGGCTCTCAGCTGTGCACTGTTAGCCACTTCCATATCCTATAATTTGGGCCCTGACTAGCTCTCATTGTCAGATATATCTTACTCTGCATGTCTGGAGGTTGTTGTTGGTTATTATTGGAGAAGATGCTTGGTGGATTTATCTATGACTGTTGTGAGTTGTTGAGTATGTGATTAGCTTAGTTACTCACCGATAACGGTGTTTCTCGGAACCCATGACAGCACCACGGAGAGAGGGGATCTGCCTTTCAGGGACAGGAACCTACAGAAAAAGGGCGGTATCTCTCCTCCGCCTTCAGTTGGTTACAGAGCATCAGAGGGTCTCCAGGTTAGTTAGACAACAGAAATATATACACAATATTATAATACTGCTTACTTATCAAAGCACCGTGCCTAAACGGAAACACTCTACTAACAGTAAAACGTGCTCACCATACTCGTGAAGGGGAGGGGAATAAGCGGGTGCTGTCATGGGTTCTGAGAAACACCGTTATCGGTGAGTAACTAAGCTATTCTCTCTCACCCATGACAGCACCACAGAGAGAATTTCAGAGATTGGTAGCTTAGGGAGGGACCACCGCCTGAAGGACCTTTCTCCCGAAGGTCAGGTCAGATGTAGAGGCTAGATCTAATCTATAGTGCCTAAAAAAGGTCGAAGGTGATGACCAGGTGGCCGCCTTACAGATTTGTTCTATTGATACCTCAGATCTTTCAGCCCATGAGGTCGCCATTGCCCTTGTGGAATGAGCTCTCAGCCCTTCTGGGATGGTATTCCCGCTGGATGAATATGCCAGGGCAATCGCATCCCTTATCCACCTTGCCAGTGTACTCTTGGATGCTTTGAGCCCCTTCCGAGGACCCTGGAAACATACAACGAGAGAGCCTTCCTTCCTACACTTTTTGGTGGCCTCTAAGTACTGTACTAGGCACCTTTTAACATCTAAAGTGTGGAACTTTTCTTCCCCCTTATTTTTTGGATTTGGGCAGAAGGAAGGAAGGACTACCTCCTGGGACCTGTGAAAATGTGATGACACTTTAGGTAAATAGGCTGGGTAAGGTTTTAAGATGACTCTATCCTCTAGAATTTTTGTAAAAGGAGGCCCCGCTGACAAGGCTTGAATATCGCTCACTCTTCGGGCTGATGTTAGTGCCATCAGAAGCACAGTTTTAAGAGATAGGATTTTTAGGGGTGCCGAGTGAATTGGTTCAAACGGAGGGCCTGTCAGTGTTGAAAGTACAAGATTCAGGTCCCATGATGGTAATCTTTGACTGGCTATTGGCCTAGATCTGGTTGCGGCTTTAATAAACCGTACTACCCAGGGGTCGCCTGCCACATCATGGTTATAGAGGGCGCCTAATGCCGCTATTTGTACTTTTAATGTGTTGACCGCCAGACCCTGTTCTAGGCCCTCTTGTAGAAATTCTAGGATCTTATCAATCTGAACCCCGTCCTGAACCTTTGCCCTAGAGGTGAATAGAAATTTTTTCCATGTTCTGCCATAAGCTCTCATTGTAACCGGTTTCCTACTCTTTTGTAGTGTAGTTATCAGGTTTTCTGAAAAACCCCTGTCCCTCATCAGTGCCCTTTCAAATTCCATGCTGTTAAATGGAGGTTCGGTGCCTGAGGATGTAGCACTGGGCCCTGCGATAGCAGGTCCGGGAGATCCGGTAGGACCCATGGGTCGGTTACTGAGAGCATTCTTAGCCAGGAAAACCAGGTTCTTTTGGGCCAGAAGGGGGCTATCAGTATCATTCTCGCCCTGTCCTCCCTGACTTTCTTTAGGACTGCTGGAATGAGCATGATTGGGGGAAAGGCATATGTTAGATTCTGTGTCCATGGGAGCATAAATGCGTCCAGAGTTAGAGGATTCCCCCTGGGATCTAGGGAGCGGAAGGCGTCTACTTTTTTGTTTTTGAAGTCGGCGAACAGATCTACGTCTCTTTGTGGATAGGGACGTGATAATAAGCGTCGCTCCTGCGCATGCGCCCGGTTCCGGGACCCGGAAGTCGCTGGTCTACTTCCGGGGCAGCGGCCATCTTGGTACTCTCCGTACCATGGCGCTGCCCACACTCCACCGGGTCCCGCTGAGCACCAATCTCCTTTCCGGAGCGGCGACTCTGGCGTCTCCCCCCCCCCCGCTCACCCGGCAGCCCGCATCGGCCCCGGCGGTGGCAGCTTCGGGCACCGCACCTGCCGCGACAGGGGCCTCCCCGCTGCCGATAGCCGGACAGGCCAGCCCCGGACTCCTGGATGCACAGGTACCATCCTGTGGGTCCCTCCGTCAGGGACAGGAACCCAACTGAAGGCGGAGGAGAGGTACCTCCCTTTTTCTGTAGGTTCCTGTCCCTAAAGGACGGATCCCCTCTCTCCGTGGTGCTGTCATGGGTGAGAGAGAAAATTCCCTTTCTTCTCCTACTTTGGTTTCACCCCATCCTCCACTCCCCGGTGTTATACCTCTGTTACATGTGTGAGATTATTTGTATGTTTGGTATTTTTCGTTACCCCTGTTCACACTATCTTGTTAGTCTGGTTGGTGTATTGTGTTACATTACTACTCCCCTCTTCCATGGGTGCGGAAAGGGTACAGACTAAGGGCAAATTCAGGAGCTAAGGCAAAGTACGTGGCCCTGGCATCTTCACCATCAGAAGTATTCCGTGGAGTAGGGCGAGTTAGGGCACCCCTAGCATTAGGGACAGGGAAGGAGCCCCTGGTCCCAGGACACTCGACAACGGAGTTGTGACAGTGTCACATTGCAGCTTAAATCCACAGAGCTGTGTCACATCCATGTGTTAGCAGTTGGCATGCTGCATGGTCACTGTATGGCAAGTCCAAAAAAAATAAAGCTCAAGAACACGCCAAGCTGTAGTACGAATATATGTAGCTTCGCTGCATTGCCATATGGGCTTTGTCAAACTCCTTGTGCACAGAGATATTTCACCTGGTAGTAATACTTCTAGCGGAGACTATCTGAGTAGATTCTGCATCTGATTGGGTATGCCACTAATTTTCCTGTTGGATTTATATGGAACCTGAACATGAAACCTTTGCAAGTATCGTCAGATGCACCTTACACTTTCTAATGATTCATCAATGCTGCATTCCTACAGTGCAAATATCCAGCAGACTTTCCTAAGTGATTTGCATGTGGAAAGTCCAGTGTGAATTACTCTAGCAGCATTGAGAATGAGAAAATGTGCAGGGTAAGTTGTGCAGCACCCGAGATCTGCATTACAATAGGTGACATCCACTGTGGATGTTGCCACAGATGTCACCCATTGTAATGCAAAGCATGAAACATGCTGCAGATCACCATTTCTGCAAAAAAATGTTCCTTGCACTAAGGTTTTGCAAAATGTATCATGTTATTGAGAAGGTTCTGCAGGAATGAACTCCTAAGGGCTCATACTCACTGGCGATAAAATCGGACAATTGCAATCCGATTTTTAATCGGATTGCACTCTGACCCATGTTAGTGAATGGGTGACATCTCACTTGTGATTTTTTTCTCAGCCAAAATCGGTCTGAGAAAAAAATCGCAGCATGCTGCGATTTGCAGCAATTTTAGCCAATAGAAGTCAATGGGTGCTATTAAAAAAACGGACCAAAAACGGACCATCCGTTTTCCATCCATTTTTAAAGGCTACATCACCATTCTGTGGTATAGAACACTGTAAATGGTTCTGTAAATGACTGTGAAAAAAAACGGATGGAAAACAGATGGAAAAATAAAAAATCGCATAGAAATCGCATGACACTGGCATAACACTCCACCCTTTTTTCCAGTCCAGAAATCGGACCATTTTTTTAATCGCCAATGGGTATGAGGCCTAAAGAAGCACTCCCACCACCACCACCAAACATTTTATTGATTGTGGAAATGTCTATGCAGTATAGTGTAAGTGCTGTAATATACACAAAGATCATCACCATCTTCCCCAGTTTCCATCTTGTTTCCAGACCTCTTCTTATTGTTTTCTGGCTTGCTGGATCTCAGGGGTAAGACGTTGAGTGTATTAATACAAATACAGTACACTTCATTAACATTTACCCAGAATTAGGCAATGAAAAGATTGGTGGGAGCACGTCTTTAATCCCTTCACGGCCTTTGACATACCCATGCACCATGGTTGGCTAGAGGTTCCTGACCTTTGACGTATGGGTATGTCATGACGATCTTGCACGGCACAAAAAAAGTGCCCAGCGCAATCGAAGTTAGGAAGCTCAGCTTACATGATAGCCGAGCCCCGGCTGTCACTGCTAGGACCGATGCCGGTACCGTCCTGGCTGTTTAACTCCCTAAATGCAGCAATCAGTATTGATTGCGGCATTTGGGAGGCTAGGAGAGGGAGTGAGCTCACCCACAGAGTCAAAATTGTCACTACACCTGTAGATAAATTCCCAGAGAGGATAAATTTCCAAAATGAGGCCACTAGAGGTGAGATTCTGCTCTTATGCACTTATGAGCTCTGTGTATGAAGTTGAAAACTATTCTACAATAACTTGTTCTCTGAGAGTTAAATAGTGTTCCTTCCTTCCCAAGTCCTGTTGTGTGGCTAAGCAACAATGTACAGCCACATATGGGGTATCATGACATACAGCAGAAATTGTGTGACAAGTTTTGCTGCCATTTTTACTCATTGAAAATGTAAAATATGGGGCTAAAAATAATTTTTTGAGGGAAAAATGTAATTTTTTTTTTCACTTCCCAATGGTATAAAATTTTGTCGCACACCTGTCTTATCAATGTAATCACTGCACCCTTAGAAGAGAGGTGTAGCTTGTAAAATGGGGTCACTTATTGAAGTGTTCTGCTGTTCTAGCACCTCAGGGGCTCTTCCAATATGACATGGCAACCTCATAACATTACAGCAAAATCTGAACTCCAATATGGCACTTCTTCCCTTCTGGGCTTTGCACTGTGCCTCAAAAGTAGTTTTTCACCAAATATGGGGTATTGGCGTACTCAGGAGAAAATGGACCATACAATTTTTTACGCAATTAATCCTATTATCCCTTTTGAAAATCAAAAACTTTGGCCAAAGCAACATTTTAGTGGAAAAAATGGTAATTTTCTAATGACTCAGCCCAATGTTATAGAAGTCTGTGAAACACCTGAGATTTAAAAATGCTATCTACACCCCTAGATGAATTCCTTAAAAAGTGTAGTTTCCAAATTGGGGACACTTGTGGGGATTTCTGCTGTTTTGGCATGACATGGACTCTTCAAATGTGACATGGCAATCTATTCAAGCCAAAATTGCGCTTCAGAATTTAATTAAAGGGAATCTGTAACCTATTTTTTGGCATAAAAGATGCAGCCACCGCCATCAGGGGCTTATCTACAGCATTCTGTAATGCTATAGATAAGCCCCCGATGTAACCTGAAAGATAAGAAAAACGAGTTAGATTATACTCACCGGGGGGCGGTCCGGTCCGGCCCCTCCCATCTTCTAGAGATGACGTTCTCTTCTTTGCTTTCCGTCACGGCTCTGGCGCAGGGGTACTGCTCTGCCCTGTTGAGAGCAGAGTACTGCAGTGCGCAGGCGCTGGACCTCTCTGACCTTTCCTGGCGCCTGCGCACTGCAGTACTCTACTCTGCCCTCAACAGAGCAGAGCAGTACACCTGCGCCGGAGCCATGACGGGAAGCAAAGAAGAGGATGTCATAGCTAGAAGATGGGAGGCGCCAGAACAGACCGCGACACCCATTGGACCCGGACCGTACCGCCCCCCCCGTGAGTATAATCTAACTTAGTTTTCTTATCTTTCAGGTTACATTGGGGGCTTATCTACAGCATTACAGAATGCTGTAGATAAGCCTCTGATGGCGGTGGCCGCATCTTATATGCCAGAAAATAGGTGACAGATTCCCTTTAACGCACCTTCCCTTTACGAGCACTACCGTGTGCCCAAACACTAGTTTTCCACCACTTATGGGGTTATCAGTGTACCCAGGAATAATTACACAACAGATTTTGTCGTCTATTTTTTCCTGTTACCCTTGTAAAAAGAAAAAATTGGGGGCTAAAGGAACATTTTGGCAGGAAAAAGGTATTTTTTCATTTTCATGGCTCAATGGTATAAAATTTTTTGACACACCTGTGTGTTCAAAATATTCACCACACCTCTAGATAAAATACTTGAGGGATGTAGTGTGCAAAATGGTGTCACTTGTGGGGGGTTTCCACTGTTTAGGTACATCAGGGGCTCTGCAAATGTGACATGGCGTCCACTATCCATTCCAACCAATTTTAACCTCAAAAGTCAAATGGTTTTCCTTCCCTTCCGAGCCCTGGTGTGAACCCAAACAGTAGTTTTCCACCACATATGGGGTATCTTCATACTCATGAGGAATTGCACAAGAAATTGTACTGACCATTTTCTCCTGTTACCCTTATGAAAATGAAAAATATGGGGCTAAACCCACATTTTTTGTGGGAAAAATGTGACTTTTTATTTTCACTGCTCAATGTTATAAAATTCTGTGACGCACTTGCGGGTTCAAGGTGCTCACCACAACTCTAAATAAATCCCTTGAGTGGTATAGTTTCCAAAATGGGGTCACTTGTGGGAGGCTTCAACTTTTTAGGCACATCAGGGGCTCCGCAAACGTGATATGGCATCTGCTATGTATTCCAGCCAAATTGTTACTCTTTTGAAAGTGCAAATTTGGAGCTGAAGAAACATTTTTTGGGGAAAAAGTTACGTTTTTTTTTCCTTCTACATTGCTTTATTTCCGGTGAAACCTCTAAAGGGTTAATACACTTAATGAATGTTGTTTTGAGCACTTTGAGTGGTGCAGCTTTTAAAAATGGTGTCACTTTTGGTTATTTTCTGTCATATAGGCCACTCAAATATAACATCTCGAAAAATTGGTTTTGTAAGTTTTTGCTGGAAAAAGGAGAAATTGCTTACAAACCTTTAATCCTCATACCTTCCTAATAAAAAAATATGTTTTTATAAAATGATGCTTATGTGGAGTAAACATGTGGTAAATGTTATTTATTAACTATTTTGTGTGATATAACTATATGAAGGGCATAAAAATTCAAAGTTTGAAAGTTGCAAACTTTTCCATTTTTTTGTCAAATTTTCAATATTTTTTTATAAATACAAATCTTATTGACCAAATTATACCACTAACATAAAGTACAACGTATCATGAAAAAACAGTATTAGAATAACTGGGATATGTTGAAGAGTTCCAGAATTATAACCTGATAAAATTACAGTGGTCAGAATTGAAAAAAAATTGGCCTTGCCAGAATGGTGAAAAAAGGCTGGGAGGTGAAGGGGTTAAGCCTAATTCATGTGTTCTCCAAACAAATTAAATAAAAACCAAGATAGAACATGTATGCAAGACTCGGTCATGTGAATTGGGCCTTAATCTGCGCTTTACTAGGTAGTGGCTATAGTATGTTTCACAACTGATACTGCATGCAGATGACTAATGTTTTACTAATTTCTGAATTTCTGAATTTAGGAAAAAAAGGTATGCAACATATAGAGCCTGAACGTAACGGCCACATTATAGACTATGGTTATGAAGGGGATTGAAGGAAAATGCCCTCTAATGTCATTCCCTTTAAGTAGTCCTATATATATATATATATATGTTAATATTTGATGTGTTGAGTGCTTGCGGTACTGCTACATGAGAACGTGTATTACCGCTTGTCTTATTGGTACTGCCACATTATATATGTATTACCATGCTGTAAAGATTGTGATATATTGTGTTGTATTATGTTTTGCGTATTTATGTACAGACTAGTGTAAGCTAGTGCATCCTTTGGGGACATTAGTGGAGGGAACTATCAGTATATAGTTCCTAGTTATGGGTAAATGTTATTCTGTTGTGGGCCACTAGATGGGGCATACTAGCGGCCTTGTAGGTATATCTTGTAGGAAGTTCATAGAGGGTTAATTGTAGAAGGAGCTGCTATGGGATAAGTAAGTGTAGGCTACAGGAACAGGTTAGAAGGCGAGTATGCCCGAAGTGTCCACAAGGGCTTTAGGCCCAGGATGCCATAGCAGCTACGCAACGTTTAGAAAGTGAAGAAGTAGCACCGGCACAAACAGACGGGTGCTGGATAGAACAGGAGCACCAAAGAAGCACAGTTCTACAGCTTGGACGAGAGAAGAGAATTTTGGGTCCAAGAGTTGTGCAGGGGGCAGAATGTTCACAATGTGGCAGATCTTAAATTGGGCTGAAGCTTGTAAGTCCGGAGCGAAACGGATGAACGGGATCCCCTATGTCTTGAGGTCCTACAGAAGTGAATCTGCGCTACCGCCTAGGGCGCTACTACCACGTGATGTGTGTGAGGACAGAGAAGGAAGGAAAGGGAAAGTGCAGGAGGAATGATGTGCCCGGGACCGTTGAAAAGAAAAGTAAAGTTGTTTGTTTGGCATCTGAATCAGCTTCTGTGTCCATTCTTTCCACCCTATGCACTGAAACTGAGTGTGAAGGAGCTGTGCAACATCGCAGTGGGATCCCTGACGGTGAACCAGAACCCCAAACAGGCATGCTGGCAGAAGCTGACAATTTTCCTGTGGGAGGAAGCCAGGACACCAGGGCCCTGGTGTACTCGGCCACGACTACTGTCCTGGCTGAATCCCACAGTTACATCCAGTGTATATAGGGAATTTCCGTGCATTTATAGTGAATGTCCAGCATAAATATACAGTAATATAAAATCTTTACTACCCGAGTTCTGTATCAGGATGTTATTTAGATTAAACGTACTGTGAAACTACAATCAGACAAAGAAATAAACATTACCACTTCCCTTTACTGGGTTTAGCCCACTGTTCACAGCTTGTTGGTAACTACTCCGACTATATAAAGTTCCTGCGGACTCTAGGATCATACGTACCATTTTTAAAGAAGTAAACACTTTGGACTGGCTGGCATTTTGGTTGACTTTGAGGAGGAACCCAATCAGGATCATACTCTTCATACTCATTATAATCATAGCCTAAAAGGTCATCTATTATGGCCATCGTGTCTCTCCAGCTTGGCTTTCTCTTGCGGTTCTTTCTTCGGTTGGTCCTTCGACTCTTCCTACGACGTGAAACAGACTTTTTCTTCTCCGGAACATATAATCTGCTTGGCAGTACAGCATCCACTCCATTTGGAATCCCTTTCCAGTCTCTTTTTATATAGCGAGGAACCTCATTGTTATCTCAAATGGATATGATGGAAATATGAATAATTGTGAGTATACAAATGTATGAATAAATCATGTATAATAGATCAGCAGAAAATAATAAGAATATTAATATGAATACTAATAGTAATACCACTACTTCTACTACTACTGCTAATAATGATAATAATGTATTATTATTTTAAAGCATAAAGATCATATCTAAAAAATAAAAGTTGCACAATATCATAAGAAATCAAGGTAGATAACCCATTTAAATATGGCAATTTAACATTCTCAGAGATTTATATTTTTAAGTTTTACAGCCATTATCATCACTGTACCCACTGGGGATCACAATGTAAATTCCCTATCTGTGTATGCCTTTGAAGAGGAAACCTTGCACATGTTGTCCTTTGTTGGATTTGAACCCAGGAGCCCAGCGCTGCAAAGCAACAGTGCTAACCACTGAGCCACCATGCTGCCTAGTATACTGATCTACATTGTGTTGGAATACTACAGGATTACAACAGAAGTGTCTTAGTTTCAGTCCCCAAAAAGAAAATCTGTTTCACAAGATCGCTCTCATTGATGACTATGGAGTGACTCATGTTCCCCACCAAATATTGAAAATATTTTATTTATGCCAAATTCAGACATCTGTGAAACGCAGCCCATGTATAAGCCTTAATTTATGGTCTTCCTTCAGGTTTCCTGTCGTGAAACCTAATTGTCTCATATATGCCCAAGAGGCAGTTGAGTTCATATCGGGAGACCCAAGGTCAGTCTGTTCATCCCTGTCCACACACAGACCGTGTTTCAAAGACAAGTGAATTTGCCCTTAGGATTAGAGTCAACATTAAGGACAAGAAGTGAATTTGATAGGGTTATGTTCCCCTCTTTTCCACTGCTTACAGGGGTCCCAGTTAAGTTTCTGAGCCTTCTCATACAGTGGGGTCCTCTGCACATGTGAGAGCGGCAGCCACAGGAATGATGTGTGGTTCATTGCTGAAGCCACATGATGTCACTGTAAGAGAAGGCTCTGAGACTTGTATGGGTGCGTATGGTACAATTATCGGATCCACTCGCAGCATGCTGAGATAGTTTTCTCATGTTCCTGTGAGTACACCAATCATACATACACCATGCCAAGAAAACTTGTCACCGAGGGAGCAGTAATAACACAGTGAGATTCCCCACACGTGTGTATGTTTATCACTGGTGTGGGAATCTGACACTCGGCCTACACACCCCTCACATACTCAGCCACAAGCTAACATGAGTGACCACTGTATTCATTACATGGCTATTGGCTACCTTGGTTCTTGCAGACTTACCTCTAAACCACCCTCCAAAGATAAAATCAAGGTCTTGTTCCCAGCTGTCATACTGGATCATTACATATCGTGTGAATGTCTCTGATGGGGATGAGGCCATACACTCCTCTATGGTGGGCTGGTTTTTGAATTCATACTGCCAATACCGGCTACCTATAGTGATGAAACATGGATTTACAAATTAGCCCAAACAAATAGAATTATACCATTATTTTCTGATCAGTGAAGTCTGACTGCCAAGGTGTCCACCAATTATGAAATTTAAGGTGCCACGGCATTTCTTTAGTGCTGTGATTACTTCAAACTTTTTCCTGCACAGCAAGTGGTCCTTATGCACTCCTAAAGCTGAACTGTTCGTGGACGTCTGGCAGCTCTTAGAAAGACTTCCCCAGACAGCTTATGTGCAGCCGATCCAGATGGTCGGTCCCAGAGCTACCCTGGCCTGCACCCTTTAACCCCTGTACAGGGATCTGGACTTACAACAGGGACCACTACGTTATGTTCACAGAGTAGTCGCTGGCCAGTGGAGCTAGCTGGCAGACGGTAATTGAAAACTTGGGTCAAAACTGATAGCCGCTAGACAAAATCTAGGAGGAGGTTAGGAGGATTGCTGAGATCAAAACCAGGAGTATGAAGTCAGAGGCAGAATTGACAGGCAAAAAGAGGGTTAAGGCTGGTTTCACACTTGCGTTTTTTGCGCTGTGTTTTTGCGCAAAATAACGCATGCGTTTTTTTCCTATACTTAACATGGGTGCACCTTAGACATGCGTTTGTACGCGTTTGTATGCGCATGCGTTTTTTTGTAGTGTGCGCCCAGGTGCACAAAATGCATCCTGTTGCATTTTTTGTGCGTCCGACCTGGCTCAAAAAAACGCATGCGCACGCAATGCGCACAAAATTCACCCAAAAACACATTATAGTCTATGGGAGCGCTGACGTAAGCATGGTAATGCGCACGTCAGCGCAAAAAAAGCATGCGTTTTTTTTTTTTTTAAATGCACAAAAAAAGCATAAAAACGCATGATGCATTTTTTATGTGCGTTTGCACTGCGCACGCAGCGCAAAAAAACGCAAGTGTGAAAATAGCCTAAGTCAATCTAGGGTCAGCAACAGGGATCAAATAGGCTGGGCTAGATAGAAGGGTAACAGGGAATGCAAACCAGGGTCAGTATACATCTATAACTGAAGACTGCCAGCAGAGTATTGGGAGTGGGTTGCACCATAGGTCACAGCTACATCAGTATCAATGGCTGAACAATGCCTACACAGCCCAGAGACTAATGGCCACAACATCGCCTGCTGAATGAATACAGTGACACCTGGTAACATAAGAGTCTGGACCAGATCTGATGTGACCATGCTGACGTGCCAGGGAATCGCTAAAACACTACAGTGATCAGTATCAGTGGAGGTCCTGATAATCAGACTCTCAAGATCTGAGGTCAAATTGTTATCCCTTCTTCTGATTATCGGATACACTTGCAGCATGCTGTGATTGGTTTCTCATGCAAAATCAGCATGAGAAAAAAAAATCACAGATCAAAAGTACAAATCA